>NC_136857.1:36881869-37401617 GCF_951799975.1 Gobius niger
TATCAAAGTGAGGGACAATTTTGGTATGTCATCACACGCCTTCAACAACATTCCAATAACAGTTGTGTTCTACTTGTATTTCCCATACTTATGGGAGTTACACATCGCCAAATGGAGCAACACATGCTCAGGAGCTCAGTGTCTTGACACTAAGTGTACCTAAAATCTGCTTAAACTAGAGATGTCCTCCATACTAAGACGAATTAAATCCCATCTAATCTCTCCTCTAATTTGGCCATCATCAGCCTAAAACGGCAACCCTGTTTGTAAGAAGAACAATGAGCAATTGGAAAGCTTCAGGTTAAAAAAAAAATACAAAAACTGTTGTACAAGTATTGTCCTGTGGATGGAATCCACACATGTGCATATTTGTGCGCGAGTTGTCTCAAACCATGGTCATTTTGTCATTTCAGTCACCGATGAAGAGACGAGCAATTTCATCAGGGCTCGCACCAGGCTGGCGCACCTATTCACGGGCAGGCGACACAAGGTGGCGGCTGCCTGGCAGTAAGTACATTATCATCATGTCAAATATCATTAAGCAGAGTGACATCACTCTCAACCTTTGTTCACGTAAAGAATTAATGTACACTGACTAATTACAGCCTTTTCTCACCAAAAGGCAGGTTGTCCAGGAGATAGGCCTTGAGGGCCAGATTACTGGCCCTCAAGCATCTAAAAAGTGGGATAACTTGAAATCAAAGTACAAGGTAGCTCACATGTGAACACAGGGTCACATTTTAGTAAACCGTGCTTGCACATTTCTCACCTGGGTGACACATTTAATAGATGGTGAATGGAATACATTCTGACACAGAAAACGTCACCTTTCAGGAAATAGACCAGTGTTGCACTTCAGTGGAATAAAGGGTATCACATGGCTGTCACTGTGGCAAAATATTAATGATGTCATTTTTAGGAGCTGATAAAACCACCCACGGGGACGGCACCAGATGAGGGCACAGCTGAGACATGGCCCTGGTTTGATGCCATGCATGAGGCAATTGGGTCCCGGCCCTCAATTGTCCCGCCACTCCTCATTGCCTCATGTGTGGCATCAAACCAGGGCCATGTCATCACACCATCGAGCACCATCAGCACCAGCCGCACAGAGCCGAGCACCAGCCGAACAGAGCCGAGCACCAGCCGCACAGAGCCGAGCACCAGCCGCACAGAGCCGAGCACCAGCCGCACAGAGCCGAGCACCAGCCGCACAGAGCCGAGCACCAGCCGCACAGAGCCGAGCACCAGCCGCACAGAGCCGAGCACCAGCCGCACAGAGCCGAGCACCAGCCGCACAGAGCCGAGCACCATCTGCACCATGAGCACAGAGCCGAGCACCAGCCACGGGGAAAGGAGCACCACACCAGCACGTCCACGAAAGCGCCGGGGGGAGTCACTCACATCAATAATCACAAAACAATTACAAAAGGACAATGAAATCAATCAGCAAATCATGGAACAAAATGAAAGAATAATCAAACTATTAGAGGAAATAAAAAATTCACAATAAACCATTTCATCACAACAATGTGCCAGTCCTTCTTCTTGTAAGCTGCAGGCTTTACAAAATGTTATTATAATGGCTGTATGGTCATCATTAATGTGTCAAATCAGATACTGCAGGTAAACGGGTCAGACTTTCAAATAACCCAGGTTATAGCATTTTGCTATTTTAAGATGCAACTATAACTATCCCCTCTTACAGCATCCTTAGGAAAAATGACAATGGTGGTGGCCATCAATATATTGTTTTGTAACTGATCCCATTTAGCACAAGAATATCAAAATCAAATAAAGATGAGAAGGGACTAAGATTTCATAATGGGATTCTCATTTCCTGTAGGAAACAAACACATTAGGTTGTCTTAATTCAAGCCAGTAGGGGCAGAGTACGAATAAATGAGGAACCTTTAATGGCTTGGGGCAAACTAACTGAAATCACACCCAGACGAAGTTCAGACACATGTGTAACATCGTAATGGCCTCAGTCTTCCAAGTGTGGCATTTGATAACAATGTTGAAATAGTTTGCGCCATATCTATACATAAATACAGCTCATACCTTGAGACATGTTCTGTGCTTGTTGCCAGCCTGTTTTAACCTTTATATCACTAAGGACGCATATCACTGAACTGTTCCCTTGCAAATTTGACATTCGCTGTCATGCAATACAACACGGAAATGAATGTGACAATGTATTGTACGATTTCAGGAATGTACATGTATTCGACAAACCCGAACTTGACAGAGTAAATGTACTGGATGCAGCTACCTTACCTAAAACTAGTGCCTAAAATACATTCCATTACTATCCAACAATCCACCATAATAAAGTGGACATAAGATAGGTGTACATATGTGAAGCCTTTGTGTGGGACCCTATTGTGGCTCTTCTTACACAATGGCATGAGCCTCAGCCTTTTCTGTAATGACAACACAACATCAAATTGTAGGTGTAAAACCAGAAATAATTTAATAAATTAAATGTGAACAACATAAAACGTGAACAAAACATAATGGAGGAGCAACCATCAGAGATAATCATGTTCAAGAAGATGAGGAGGGCACTGGCGAGGGGCGGAGACTTGTGCCGCCAATACATTCCTTGCTATGCGACCCCCATCTTCATTGTCCTGCTCAGGAGGTGGGGGATCAGTTGGAGGCACGGGATCTTCTTCAGCCGGGTCCAGGTTGTCGCCATTTGTGACCGCAAGGTTGTGGAGCATGGTACACACTGCCACAACCTTGGGAACGAAGGTGGTATGAACTTCCACGGCTTTGAAGAAGATCCCTCGCCATCTGGCTTTCATCATGCCGAAGGCCCTCTCGATGATGTTGCGGGCCTTTGGGTAACAACACATACAATCAGGAATACAGACTCCAGAACAAACACAATGAAGGTCCATCAGGTTTCCTAAATGATACAAAGAGGGATTCTCTCCATGACAATACATTCTGATGTAATTGAGACTGAGTGTGCATACATATAGAAGTGTTGCACCATTTTGCACTCCTGTAGGTCCAGGCCTGGTATAATGTAATGTCTTCCCTTAAAGGCATGATTACGAGTCATCATTATACCTTGGCATGATGGGCGTTGAAGCGTGCCTCCACTGGTCCCCTCAATGGCTCACGGTAGGGTGTGATGAGAGTTATTGGTGCATTGATGCACGGGTATCCCCCATCCCCCACGATGAAATAGCCAGGTGGGGGGTAGACAGCACTGACAAACACTGGACTGTTCCTCAGCACCCTGGTGTCATGTACAGAACCAGGGTAACCGATGAACACATCCAGGAATTTGCCAGTACTGTCACAGATTGCCTGAAGCAGGATGCTGTGAAACAGCTTCCTGTTCAGGTAATCTGTGGCTATTCCATCATGAGGAGCTTTGATGCGGATGTGACACCCATCAATAGCTCCAACACAGTTGCTGAAAGCAGGACTGCGGGCCAGATGTTGAAAGCCGCGTCCTACTTCTGCATACTGTGCCGGGAGGGGGAACCGAATAACTCTCTCTAGGAGGGTCAAAATGGCATCACACACACGGTGGACAATGTCACACACAGTAGATCTCGGGACATCAAAGGCCCGAGATACTACTGAATAAGACAGTCCGTGTGCTAGCCAGTATAGCACAATGAGAACCTCCACATCTTGCCCCCAACCGTGTGCCTTCTCCCTCCTGAGCAGGACCAAGAGTGCCTCAGTGGTGGTCCTGGACAGCCTGTAGTCATGGCGTAGATCTTGTTCATGGTCCAGGTACCGTTCCAACAGAGGCACTCTGAAGTTGGGGGTCGCATAGATTGGTGGGTCCTGTAGAGTAGACAAAAGGGATTTAAAGTTTGACCACAATTTGATTGGCAGACAGTCATAGGCAGGTGGGACTCAATTAAATTTACTGAAGTACATGTAGATGTTAATTGTCTCATGCACGTTGTTATTTGGATTTTTTTTGTTGTGCAGTGCATGTCTTTTTTATTTTTTTGTTATGAGGAATGTTCACGTTTTGTTTTGTTTCTAATTACATATGGCGTCATGAAAAATAAATCACTTCTTCATTTACTCACAGTACCAGAGTAACTTATTCTCCAAGTACTTTTGTTACTTTCAGTAAAGTTATTGTTTGGGTCTTCCCTTTTTACTTATACTTCAGTAGAATGATTTCATAGTACAGAACTTTTGGTAGTAGTTGAAATAGGTGAATGGTTGCATAGCAGAGTATTCCAGAATTATATGGCCACTTTGATATTTTTATTATGTACAAATTTCCTTACTATCTGTAACCCCTGCGTTATGGGGAAGGTGCTTTATTAGTCATGATATGAAATGTGTTCTCTACATTTGTTCCATCCTAAGACCCAACTCGAGTATTATCTCATTTCTGTTCGCTGTTACTTGTTCATGAGCTACTCTAGCATTCATTTCACACAGTGATACTCACATTTTGGCAGCACAACGCCACTAGTCTCCGGAGCCGTGCCCTCCTCATCATGATGTTCTGATGGTTGCTCCTCACAACAGAAATACAAGTTAGTGTCCGTAGGTCCATTTTTGTGGTATGTACTCTTCTTTCGCTCAGCTGGCCTTAAATAGCATGCCAATTACACATTTGACCTAATGGTGTTCAGGTGTTTGGATGTAACGTCAACATCCGTCACGCGTGTCTACCAGGTCTGGGCCAGGATTTTTGACACATGCAATTATTTGTGATGATGAATTCATATGAATGTATGTTTGTTGTTATTAGAATTTAGAGTAATGTGTATGATGAACATTGAATTGACTGTGTCACACGATGATTCATGTGATACAATGACTTTTTGGAATGCACGTGTCAGTGTTTGTAGTAGTGGATTTGGCTTGAAATAAATAAAGTGTTGCTACTGTAGGCATACTGAAAGCATATTAGCACGTAGCGATGGGTCGATCGGGACGCAAATTCTTGAAAGCAACATTCCGGCTTCAAGTGTGCAGCATGTGGCACATTTACGCAATTTCATATGTTGTGGTTTATGTGTAATGGAGAGGTTCAGCCAAAGGCAAGAATTATCTTACGTGCGTCTTTTGTAGTCCATTGTTCGGAAATCTGGAGTCCCGGTTTGGATTTGCGTCATTCATGTGCGTTTCCGTCGCGTAATGACGTTGGGTTGAAAGGCTGTACGAAACGGGCACATCCGCGAACAGCTCCCTAGACTACTAGCCATAGTGTTCTCACAGTTGACCCCTGAAAGGTTAAGGAGTTAGTTGCTAGTGTTAGTGCTTAGAGGCTACAATTTGATGGTTTCGGATTGAGCCTCGGATTTGATTCATCATCTTCTGTTTCCTCATCTGTAAGTCCCGCCCACTAAAGACACAAACCAGTAGGAAACATCCTGCGTCTCAGCTCTCAGTCATCCAGGATCGATTGCTCAGGCCTTGGTGTCCAGGATGTTCTGTTTGAATTTTATCACTGCAAATTTGGCACTCTGAATTTCAACTGTTGAGTTCAAGGGCTTGAATTTTTTAAATATTGAATATTTTAAAGTCAATTTTTCAATTTGAATTTTTTTCTACTGCAAATTTGGCACTCTGAATTTCAACTGTTGATTTTCTTTTTTTTTTTTACATTGAAAATTCTTTTTTACTTTTTTTACTGCACATTTTGCACTCTGAATTCATGCAGTTCAATTGTATGTGTTGAAAAATAGTACAGTGAATATTTAAATGTGAAATTTGTAATTTTCAGTTTAAAAATCCTTGAAAAATGAGCAGTGAAAATTCAGTGACTGAAAAAATCAAACATGTTATTTCAATGTGAAAAAAAGATTCAAAGCAAAACATTTCTCAGACATTCAAAATTCACATTTTGTTGATGCAAAAAAAATCTTCCATAGTACTGCAGGTGTTTGTGGTTGTCAGCACCCTCTGCTGGTGGAACAGCTTTCTGCACCTGGTATTCCCAGGCAGTGTCCCATCCAAGTACTAACCAGGCCAGTTTCATATGTGGCAAACTGAAGAAAATCAATAAAAGGAATGAAAAATAGCCAGTAAGAAAAAGAGAAAAACAAGCAATGAAGAAGAGAGTAAGAAAGCAAAGAGAGAGAGAAAGAAGAGATTTAAAACACAGAGCAAGAAAGAAGAGCTCAAGAAGAGAGTGAGAAGGAAAAAGAACAAGCAAGAGAAAAAAGAATGAAAGAAAGAGATGGTACTGCAGGTGTTTTGGTCATCAGCACCCTCTGCTGGAGGAAAAGCTTACTGCACCTGGTATTCCCAGGCGGTCTCCCATCCAAGTACTAACCAGGCCCGACCCTGCTTAGCTTCCGAGATCGGACGAGATCGGGCGTGTTCAGGGTGGTATGGCCGTAAGCCGAGAAAATGAGGACCTGGGCCCCTTTTATTTGTGGCTCACTTCATAAAATCAATAACGGGAAAGAAATGAGAGCAAGTAAGAAAGAAAGAAAATAGAAAAACAAGAGATGAAGAAGTGAGAAATAACGGTAAAAAGAAAGAAAACAAAACATCAAGACCTTTCAGTGACCCAGCAGATACTTGGGTGGTTAGCACTGTGCCTTTACTTGGACGCTCAAGGATCCATTTTTTTTTTTCTTCAGGTTTTCACCGGTGATTGAACCGTATCCATGGTAACATATTCCTGAAGCATCATAGGAGCCACTGGGATGGAGAGTACAGGCGCTAAGCTAACCTCATACAGCCAAAGGGTCACTGAAAGGTCAAAAACAAACTAATATGAACTTTATATTTAAGCAGCAAAAGCCTCACAACGAGCCACAATAACACAATAATCAAGTGACAAAAACGTGATTGAAAAGTGTTGAAAAAGAAACAGAAGAGCGACAAAAACATGCCAGAAAAGCAACTGTCGGAGCCTAAATGATGTTTTGTTCTGTAAATAGTTTATCAGTTTTAGTCATAATTATTTTGTCTGGCAATTTTTTGTAATTTCGGTTTTTGGTTTATGGTTATTTTGGTCTAATTTACTTTTCTTCAAGTTATTTGGTTTAAGTAATCATTTTCATAATCATAATTTTGGTATTTGGTAAATTGGTTTTGTCATATTTTGTTTGGTTGTGTCGCTTTATCATGACGCTGCGCACAGTGTCGCATTTGTGGGGAGCGCAGCTCACAGAATGGAGCAGTTTTTTGACCTCTGCGACCCCTTTTTTGTAATCCAGTCTGTCATTTAATGGACAGTGCTTCTTGAAAGTATTCATACACCTTGAACTTTTGCACATTTTGTCATGTTTACAGCCCTAAACATAAAGATTTTATTTTGATTTTTTTACTGAACGTTCACACACAAGTAACAGACAACTGTGAAGTGAAAGCAAAATGATACATGATTCTGTTATTTTTCAAAAAATAGAAAAGTGAAAAGTGGGGCGTGCATAAGTATTCATACAACATTCCTAATGACTCCAGAATGTTCACACCTTGGCCTAACAGTTAAATAGAGGCACCTGTGTGTAATCTACTCTCAGTATAATTGCAGCTGTTCTGTGAGGGCCTCAGAGCTGTGGTCGGAGTGTATTGGCCAGAGAGGTCAGGGATAAAGTTCTGTTGAAGTTTAAAGCAGCATTAAGTTATACAAAGATTTCCCAAGATTTATGGTTGCAATTAGCAAATCACAAAGACTGCAATAGGTTGTATTCACATGATATCACAACATTATAAATAGTGGTGGGCCGTTAACGCAAGACTCTTATCGCGCGATAAAAAAAATATCGCCGTTAATCTATTCTCAAAGCTGGGTCTATACTCTGCAAGCTATGATGACTTTCACCGTGATATTTTATACAGGGCTTAAAGTATTCCGGCCTGAGGCCTCTGGCGCAAGCAAAGTGTATCAGACTGCAAATTATTTGTCCGTTTTTTCCGCGCATTTGTGAAAAACTCGCCTTTCCCGCACTTCTTACGGTCCATGAATGCATCTCACACGCAGCCTCGCTGTTACGTGATTCCTCTGAAACCAAAACGACTGCCACGCGGAGGCTGGAGCTACTTTTGTTATGGATTAAGTTTTGCCAAATGGACGCTATGACCAGACGAGTGAGAATCGGATAAAGAGGCGAAGAGCAGCAGGTTCTACGACTGATCCACAGTGAGTTTATTTACTTCTTCTGTGAGAACAGTCGGGCTAACGGGGTCGCATCATCCGCGCTAAAATAAGCACTAAAAGCCCCGCACGAGAGCGCGGTGTCGGACCTGCCCCGCTCCACGCCTCCTTCTGCAGCCGTGCGCGCGGTGAGACAGGTGTGCGCGGTGAGACAGGTGCGCGCGGTGAGACAGGTGCGCGCGGTGAGACAGGTGTGCGCGGTGAGACAGGTGTGCGCGGTGAGACAGGTGCGCACGGTGAGACAGGTGCGCACGGTGAGACAGGTGCGCGCGGTGAGACAGGTGCGCGCGATGAGACAGGTGCGCGCGGTGAGACAGGTGCGCGCGGTGAGACAGGTGCGCGCGGTGAGACAGGTGCGCACGGTGAGACAGGTGCGCACGGTGAGACAGGTGCGCACGGTGAGACAGGTGCGCACGGTGAGACAGGTGCGCGCGGTGAGACAGGTGCGCGCGGTGAGACAGGTGCGCGCGATGAGACAGGTGCGCACGGTGAGACAGGTGCGCGCGGTGAGACAGGTGCGCGCGGTGAGACAGGTGCGCACGGTGAGACAGGTGCGCACGGTGAGACAGGTGTGCACGGCTGTGTAACCCCCCCCCCCGAGCTGCTGCCGCTGACCCGCTGTTAAAAGCTAAACGTAACGCCTACATACTGAACAGAGCCTCGCACTGTCACAAATACCCGATTCCAGTGGAGTCTATGTTCCGCAAACGCGCACACAGTGGCGTGAACGCGCACACGTGTCAGCTCCAGCCAAATCTAACCAACAGCCTGATTAACAAACTATGACACTTAATCCTTTACTTACTAGATTATTTTGAAAAATATTACACTTTACATTTTGGTCTATACTTGTATTTTACCTCCCATATATTAAGTGTTTGCACAAATTGGGAATACATTAGGTCCAAGTGCAGAGTAAATGTGTAATAAAAAAGTTTAATACAAAATATTGGCCTAGGCTACATTGCCTATACTGTATACAGTAGCCTCAATCTAACGTTTTTCTTTTTTCTTTTAAAGTACCGATAAGAGCACCATTAAAGACCCGGATCTTTTTTCTGTAGCAGGTCATAGTTGCAGAAGAGGAGATTTAGTTTGTCACCAGAAAATTGATTGACACAAAGCTACTGACTGTAAACAGTTCATCAGGACCTCTAATGTCGACCTACAGTTCAAAATTAATGTTTAACTGAATAAACAGTTAGTAAACACAAGTGCATCTTCTTGAACATGAATTATTTTCATCACCAATTATCACAGTAGAACGTTCTCAAGCAGTTTGTGATGCATTTTGGAAACAGGAGATGAGCCCCTGGTCTAACGCACCGCCTGACTTGAGAAACTCGTTCTCAAAGACTTACTTTTAGTCATTATTTGGGCAGCACACATATCCTGAATGGCTTCTGCAGAATTCAAGTGAGACATTTTAATCTAGATTAATCTAGATTAATTTCAGAATTAATCTAGATTAATCTAGATTAAAAAAATAATCTATGCCCACCTCTAATTATAAATGTTTACAATTGAGGTGAAGGGCAGCTAAGATTTCTATGGGAACTACTGTGTTAAATTGCTGTATTTGGTCCTATCTTACAAATTAAAGTATTCATAATCAAAAGTGGTGTCTCTATTTGTCTTATTCAATGAGGCTGTGGTGATTTTTCCCCCTTGTTGTTGTTAGATTTGAGAATTATGAATGAGCAAAAGTGTATGCATTGTCATTGGCTGGTGCTCCATCTCAAAATACTATAAGTGAAAGGTTGATGCTGATTGGCTGGTCCTGCACCGCTAGGACAAAGATCATGCTCTTTCATCTAGGCCCAGGATAGGGACTTGGGGGGGTCATGAGCCACTCCCAGGCGGTCTCCCATCCAAGTACTAACCAGGCCCGACCCTGCTTAGCTTACTAGATCGGACGAGATCGGGCGTGTTTTTTTTTCAAATCTTTTATTATGAAAACAAATTAAAAACATGAATAAATTACAATGTGTACAGAAAAACACTACAAAAACACAGACAGCACACAGGACACAAAGGGAGAGGGGGAGTCGACATAAACGGGGAGGGAATACAACAGAACACAAACACTAGACAGAAAATCAAAACCAAAATAGACATCACACTCAACACACTACAATCAAGTCCGGGGGTGCAGGGGGTGTCCAGGCGATGAGGGAATTGAAGGGGGTGAAAGTGTCCATGAAATAGCTGTCCGGTCGGTGAGAGATGGAGGTGAGGTGTGCCTTGAAAACCCGGGTGAAAAGGGGCCAGAGGAGGATGAGATGATGGTCATGTAAAGCACCGGCATCAGAAGCACAGATCGAGACAGGAAGTCCCGCCTCACGAGCCACCACGCCTCCATGACTTTCCTCTCAAACGCGCCGAGGTGCTCGAGCCCTGAACATGGACGAACCTGACACAGATTAAAAACTCAAAATTCCCCACAGCTCCCCAGACACCTCTTGAAAAAAGCCTTCCAAGGCACCTGGACGGACGGGTCAAGCAGTTTTTTTAACAGTTTCAATCGGAGGGCGTCCCGCTTGGACGCTAAGTCCATGAGCGCCAACCCCCCTCCCTGTACTTCCCCACAAGAGCGCGGTGGCTGACTAAGCCATGTTCAGTGCGCCATAAAAAAAGATTCAACATTGAATTGAAGTGAAGCAGGACGGGCCCTGGCAAAGGCGGCACACAGAGCGCGTGGGTAACTTTTGAGACCATGAGCGAATTTAAAACCACCGCCTTCCCTTTAAAGGTGAGGGCGCGAGGCTTCCAGCTGTCAACTATGCCCTTGCACACGCGTGTCCCCGACCCGATCGCCTGCATCGTGGAAACCAGGGCTGGACTGGCCATCGGGAGATTCGGGAGTTTTCCCGGTGGGCCGACGTACTTTCGGGCCGGATGGGCCAATCACACCGAAGTAAGGCCCATAATACCTTACTCCGGCCCACAATTAACGGGAAGAGCCACCAGAATCTCTATCGCTACACTTAGACAATTACACAAGTTCTATACTAGAGGGATGTGACGCCTTTTATACCCCTCTAGTAGCACGCTTTCTTGAGTCATGGTTCCCAGATAATCTGGTATAATGAGCGATGGGCCTCTGGGACATAACACTCATGCCCCTCACATTGTGAATATAAGAGGAAATAGTTTATTGTATCACCCTCCAGGACCCACAGAACCTCAGACCTCGATTTTTTATACATTTTAGACAAATGTTTGCAAAGAAGTGCATGCTGGGAGTTGGCCAGGTGACTCTGTCTTGCCCCTCGTCGTCAGTGCGCGCAGTTTGTAAATCTTCTAGTTTCCATTGAAAGGATTTACAATGTTTGGCCTTTTTGGGACTTCTATCTTCACTCCACACCTCTCTAACTCCGTGGTGAGTTTTACCATTTCATCTTGAATCTACAGTGCGATAATTTGGTTGGTTTTGAGATGTTTATTTGTGTTGCAGTCGCGAGTGGAACTTTATTAACGGAACGCACATTTTAAGATTGTTAAGTAATTTTACAAAAGTTCCTTCAAGTTATGAATGAAAAGATTAAAGTGCTGAGTGCTCTGAGGTGTTAGCTTAAATTCGGCAGAAACAAAATGCAACTATTGTCCTCGATTTGTAGCTTATACTGTTTTAGTTCAAGCCAAGGGTTTATTGTTTTGCTCCTCACCTCGACTATTGCATTGAATATGACTGTTTTTTTTTTTTTGGAGGGCCGGTCTTGACCCAAAAGTCCCGGGCCGATTTTTTCTGCCAGTCCAGCCCTGGTGGAAACTGTAATCTCAAATTTATTTTTATTAATCATCCTACAAGCAGCAATTTCCCCAGCATTATGTTTTGCCACGCGAATAAGCGCCATGGCGGACAGCTCCGTGTCGCCCTCAAGCTCCACCACCACCGTCAAATCCTTCTCAAACACCCTTTTCCGGGCCTCCACCTCAACCTGGTCATTTTTCCGTTTCGTCGTCTCGTTGTTGTTCTGTCTGTTCTTCGTTGTTTGTCCGTTGTCCTACATTCGGCGTCGTGTCACTTGCGTTTTTCGTCGCCATATTCGTCCGTCCCGTGTGAGCCACTCCGCTCACACTAAGCAGGGGGGGGGGGGACAAAAACTCCTCTCCACAGCGGGCGCTGGGAGAGGGAAAAAACAACTTGTGTTATGATTTGGTTTGTGTGTTTTCTTTTTGCAGCAGAGCAGTGTGTGGCAGGGGGCGTGGCTGACTCCTCCTGGTGCTGCAGACCAGACACCTGCACGTCATTACCTAATCAGCCACAGTATGAAGGCCTGGATGTCTCAGCACCACTGCCAGATAATTCCGTCCTGTTCGGTAGCGTTACAGAGCTCCTTGTTTTGGAAGTATGTTGTGTTTTACTTACCTGGAAAATACTTACATGCTGTGTCCTCATCTGTTCAGATTCTCCTGGTGTCTCGTTCCTGGTGACCGGCTCCTCGTCGGCCAGCTCCCTGCCTCCACTGCCTGCCACCATCAGTTTGTTAAATAAGCTGTGAAACTTGCCTCCTGCTTCCGTCTCTGCTTTGGGGTTCTAACAACTTGAAAAAACAAAAACTCAAAAAGCCCCAGCCGTAATCCCCCAAACACCAGTAGCCGCTAGCCGCAGCTAGCTTAGCACCACGCGTCTCTCTCCAGCACGAGCCACACACACACTTCCGTTTCCGCAGGCGTGTTTTTTATTTTATGAAAACAAACAAATTTATAAATACAATAAATCACAAGTATATACAGGGGAATGGACAAAAAACTGGGGAGGAAATACTGACATTGACGCAAAAAATACTAGACAAACAGTTCCTTGGAGGCAAACTTCGCTGACAATATGGAATCTACAATATCGCGGCCCGGGACCGCGTAGGTCTGAGCGGGCCCCACAACACTCCCTATGACACGCTTCAAACGATTCGCCAGACACTTAACAAGAATTTTGTAATCGGTGTTGAGTAGAGAGATGGACCTGTAGTTGGCGAGGTCAGCTCGATCTCCTTTTTTAAAAAGGAGCGTAATTACACCCATCCCCATCGATTCCGGCAACACACACGCACGCTCCATGTCTAGAAGCAGGCGTGTTTTTTTTATTTTTATCTTTTATTATAAGTACGACCAAATTTGTCATACAGACTATTAAAAAAACGCATGAGGAAACGATAAAAATAACCTCTCAAAAAAAACATCTAAACAGGACACAGACACGGAAAGGAAAGTACAAAAATGTGGATGAAAAAAACAGACAAATACCGAAAAAATACCAAGCAAAAAATACAAAAAACAAACCAGACAAGTGACGTTCAAAAAAAGACAACACTCTCAAAAAGAAAACAAACTACAAAAAAATACAAGAAAAATCCAGGGACACAGAGCTTCCGATTAGGAAAAACGACCACATTGGGATGGACGCAAGAAAAATACAGGGACATATAGAAAAAAAGAAAACCATTAAAAAAACATAAAACCAGGACACAGGAATGTACAAAAACAGGGGACGAAGAAAAAAAACGAACAAGGCTGAACAAAAATACCAGACAGAAAAAACATCAAAAAGCAAAAAAAGACATCACAAGAAAAAAAACATTCACAAAAACAAGTCCAGGGGTGCAGGGGGTGACCAGTTGATGAGGGAGTTGAAGGGGATGAAAGTGTCCGGTTGGTGTGACAGGGAGGTGAGGTGCGCTTTGAGCACCCGTGTGAAAAGGGGCCAAAGGGGAATAAGGTGTGAGTCAAATAAAGCGGAGTTGCCACCACCACAGAGTGACGTGCAACAGTGAGCGTGTATCTGATCAGTGTCCAATTAACAGGGGGATCTGGGAACGGGGGAGGAGGGGGGGGGTGATGCTGATACGGGACGGAGTCCATTGTCTGTGTCCCGTGATGCTCCGGGACGGAGTTCGTTGTCCAGGTCCAGCGACGGTCCGGGACGGGGCGATGGTTCTGGGTCCAGCGACGGTCCGGGATGGACCGATCCAGTCGATGGTCTTGTGTGTTGTAGTCTACCAGGCCAAGGAGGAGACAGCAGCGGTCCAGGGTGGAGCGATGGATTCAGGTGAGGAGGTAGTAGAGCTCCAGCGCGAGACGGAAACCTGGAATGAGACTCCGGAGGACGCCCCGGACAGGGCCCCGGATCAGAGCGGCGCGCAGAACACGCACCGGGACAGTATCCAAACAGCAGCAACGCGACAAGTCTGTAATCCCACACCTGTGCCCTAGTCGCCACTGGGGGAAGCCGCAGCCCGCAGCGCCGTGCCAGGAGGTCCAGCAACCGGGTCCAGAACTCACGAACAGGCCCGCACTCGAGGAGGAGCTGTTCCAAAGTCTCCGGTTCAGACCTGCACACAGGACAGTCCCTGCCGAACTTCTTCGTGTGTATCTGGTGCAGCTGTATGCACGTGTAAATCAGTCTGTGTCGAATTTTGAAGTCACATTGACTCGGCACCGGAGATGTGTGCTGATTATACATGTGAGCCCAGAGTGGCGTGCCGTGGAGTGCAGGATAAAGTTTGGTCCATGTGTGCACTGCGGTTGGTACCCGAACAATCTTGCTGAGGATGAGGGCGTAAAAGTGCTTGGTGGACAGCCGGCCGCGTGGCAGAGGGTCGGCCCCCGCTCGCAAAAGGCAGAAGTCGAGCGCCGCCACCCCGGTTTCCATTGACCCCTTCCCGAAAAACTCTCCCCAGTGACTCAACGCGGTGCGGACCGCGTTGGACACCAGTCGGGTGACGTAATCGCGCCTAAAAGCACCCCCCTTCCTCCTGAAGCGGGCGTACAGCGCACCAAAATCCACACTATCATCAACCAGGTCCCCCAGACGAGACACATTGACACTCTCAAGCATTCCACTGACCATGAAAGCACTGCTCCCTACCTTCCCCAGGTCGGGGTTAAAGGAATAGGCCACCGTTTTTATATACTAAGATATGTTCTTACCTCACTTTAGTCGAGTTAATATATCCCCGTCTGGTCATTGTCCGCGCGCTCTGTCACGCAAACGGAGCACATACGCAGCCTCTCCCATATGTGACATAGCTCCGAAAAAGCTCACGATAGAAGCTACCAAGCTCTTCCACGTGTTCCCTATTTAAATAAAGTTACGTGAAGTGTTTTCATGCGAAGTATATTTACACAGAAATGTAACGTGTCGATTTTATAAGCAAATAAAAAGGGGGACTATATTGTGAGGCGTAATGATACGAGGAGCACAGCGTCCGCGTAGTAACTCCTAAAGACTTCCCCCGCTCACTTCCGTCAATAACCTTTAGGAGTTACTGCGCGGACGTTTTACTCCTCGTATCATTACGCCTCACAATATAGTCCCCCTTTTTATTTGCTTATAAAATCGACACGTTACATTTCTGTGTAAATATACTTCGCATGAAAACACTTCACGTAACTTTATTTAAATAGGGAACACGTGGAAGAGCTTGGTAGCTTCTATCGTGAGCTTTTTCGGAGCTATGTCACATATGGGAGAGGCTGCGTATGTGCTCCGTTTGCGTGACAGAGCGCGCGGACAATGACCAGACGGGGATATATTAACTCGACTAAAGTGAGGTAAGAACATATCTTAGTATATAAAAACGGTGGCCTATTCCTTTAAAACGCACCGGCATCAGAAGCACAGAACGCAGACAGGAGGGGCGACTTACCATGATTGATCTTTGCCCCTGAGGCCAGACAATACACATCACCATAGTGCATTGCCGCACGCAGACTACACTCGTCCTTTAAAAATAACGACGTGTCATCCGCATACTGAACAAGTTTCAGTTCACCCCCCCCCCGGTATCGGAACACCGCGCACACACTCATTGTCAATCAGCATTTCCGCCAGGGGCTCACCCACCAAACTGTACAGCAACGAAGAGAGCGGACAGCCCTGCCGGAGTGACCGGAGCAGGGGAAATTCACCAGTCAGTAAACCTTTCACTACACTAGAAGCGCTCCCGTACAGGAGTTGCAACCAATCTACAAACTTCTGACCGAAACCCAGCCTGCCCAGGACCCTCCATAAAAAACTGTGTTCCACGCGATCAAAAGCCTTACTGAAATCCAGGGACACGAAAAGCCCAGAGGACGCAAACAGCTCCTTGGAGGCGTACTTCGCTGACAAAATGGAATCTACAATATCGCGGCCCGGGACCGCGTAGGTCTGAGCGGGCCCCACAACACTCCCTATGACACGCTTCAAACGATTCGCCAGACACTTCGCCAGAATTTTGTAATCGGTGTTGAGCAGAGAGATGGGCCTGTGGTTGGCGAGGTCAGTTCGATCTCCTTTTTTAAAAAGGAGCGTAATTACACCCATCCCCATCGATTTCGGCAACACACACACACGCTCAATATCTAGAAACAGGCGTGTTTTTTTTTTTTTATCTTTTATTATAAGTACAAACGAATTAAAACGCACAATGACAATGAAAATACAAAAACGTACGGAAACAAATGAAACGTTCAAAAAAAACTCCAAATCAAGACACAAACATTGAAAGGAAATGTGCAAAAATACATGGATGACAAAAAAAACAGGCATGACTGAAAAAACCAAAGAGCAATTTAAAGATACAAGAACGAACAGAAAAAAATGAAACGCTCACAAAAACCCCACCAAAAACAGGACACAAGCATTAAAAGGAAATGTGCAAAAAACATGTGGAGAACAGAACCAGACAGGACTGAAAAAAATGGCAGACAAAAAATCCCCAAAAATCCAAAAACAGACAAAACACTATCAAATAAGAATGAACCACAAAAATCCTACAAAAAAATCCAGGGGTACAGGGCGTCCTATGCATGAAAGACTACCAAACATTCGTTCCATTCTTCGTCGTTTGTCCGTTGTCCAAGAGTCGTCATCGTGTCACCTGCGTTTGTCAGTGCCATGTTCGTCTGTCCCGTGCGAGCCACTCTGCTCACTCCAAGCGGGGAGGGAAAACGGAAAACACACCTCCACAGCGGGGACGCTGGGAGAGGGAAAAAAACCTATTAAAAAACAAATCTCAAAAAAAACCTCACTGTCTCAAGTCCACCAAAAACCTGCTGCCGCTAGCCGCAGCTAGCTAGTTGCCACGCGTCTCCCTCAGCACGAGCCACACACACTTCCGGTTCCGCAGGTGTGTTCAGGGTGGTATGGCCGTAAGCCGAGAGAGGGAGGACCTGGGCCCGTTTTATTAGTGGCTCACTTCGGAAAATCAATAACGGGAAAGAAATGAGAGCAAGTAAGAAAGAAAGAAAATAGAAAAACAAGAGATCAAGAAGTGAGAAATACAGCTAAAAAGAAAGAAAACAAAACATCAAGACCTTTCAGTGACCCAGCAGATACTTGGGTGGTTAGCACTGTGCCTTTACTTGGACGCTCAAGGATCCATTTGTTTTTTCTTCAGGTTTTCACCGGTGATTGAACCGTTTCCATGGTAACATATTCCTGAAGCATCATAGGAGCCACTGGGATGGAGAGTACAGGCGCTAAGCTAACCTCATAAAGCCGAAGGGTCACTGAAAGGTCAAAAACAAACTAATATGAACTTTATATTTAAGCAGCAAAAGCCTCACAACGAGCCAAAATAACACAATAATCAAGTGACAAAAAACGTGATTAAAAGTGATGAAAAAGAAACAGAAGAGCGACAAAAACATCCCAGAAAAGCAACTGTAGGAGCCTAAATTATGTTTTGTTCTGTAAATAGTTTATCAGTTTTAGTCATAATTATTTTGTCTGGCAATTTTTTGTAATTTCGTTATGGGTTTTTGGTTTATGGTTATTTTGGTCTAATTTACTTTTCTTCAAGTTATTTGGTTTAAGTAATCATTTTCATAATCATAATTTTGGTATTTGGTAAATTGGTTTTGTCATATTTTGTTTGGTTGTGTCGCTTTATCATGACGCTGCGCACAGTGTCTCATTTGTGGGGAGCGCAGCTCACAGAATGGAGCCAAACAGTTTTTTGACCTCTGCGACCCCTTTTTTGTAATCCCCCGTCTGTCATTTAATGTACAGTGCTTCTCGAAAGTATTCATACACCTTGAACTTTTGCACATTTTGTCATGTTTACAACCCTAAACATAAAGATTTTATTTTGATTTTTTTACTGAACGTTCACACACAAGTAACAGACAACTGTGACGTGAAAGCAAAATGATACATGATTCCGTTATTTTTCCAAAAATAGAAAAGTGAAAAGTGGGGCGTGCATAAGTATTCATACAACATTCCTAATGACTCCAGAATGTTCACACCTTGGCTTAACGGTTAAATAGAGGCACCTGTGTGTAATCTACTCTGTTTAATTTCAGCTGTTCTTTAGGCCCCCAGAGCTGTGGTCGGAGTGTATTGGCCAGAGAGGTCAGGGATAAAGTTCTGTAGAAGTTTAAAGCAGCGTTAAGTTATACAAAGATTTCCCAAGATTTATGGTTGCAATTAGCAAATCACAAAGACTGCAATAGGTTGTATTCACATGATATCACAGCATTATAAATGTTTACAATTGAGGTGAAGGGCAGCTAAGATTTCTATGGGAACTACTGTGTTAAATTGCTGTATTTGGTCCTATTTTACAAATTAAAATATTCATAATCAAATTTGTCTTATTCAATGAGGCTGTGGTGATTTTTCCCCCTTGTTGTTGTTAGATTTGAGAATTATGAATGAGCAAAAGTGTATGCATTGTCATTGGCTGGTGCTCCATCTCAAAATACTATAAGTGAAAGGTTGATGCTGATTGGCTGGTCCTGCACCGCTAGGACAAAGATCATGCTCTTTCATCTAGGCCCAGGATAGGGACTTCGGGGGGGTCATGAGCCACTCCCAGGCGGTCTCCCATCCAAGTACTAACCAGGCCCAACCCTGCTTAGCTTACGAGATCGGACAAGATTGGGCGTGTTTTTTTTTCAAATCTTTTATTATGAAAACAAATTAAAAACATGAATACATTAGAATGTGTACAGAAAAACACTACAAAAACACAGACAGCACACAGGACACAAAGGGAGAGGGGGAGTCGACATAAACGGGGAGGGAATACAACAGAACACAAACACTAGACAGAAAACCAAAACCAAAATAGACATCACACTCAATACACTAATTACAAAATCAAGTCCGGGCCCCCGGCCACATTCTCCTCCTGACGGGCGACACGGCCGCGACCCCCCAGGCAGCTAGTTTTTCTAGGATGTCCTGGTCCGGGATGTAGGCCGGCAGGCCCATGAACGAGACCACCAGCTCGTCGTTAGCAAAGTCCCGGGCGTGCACACGTGTGTCCCCGACCCGGAACCCGTCCAGGAGCTTCTCCTTCGCCTGCATTTGTTTTTGTTATTCATCCTACAAGCAGCAATTTCCCCTGCATTATGTTTAGCCACGTGAATGAGCGCCATGGCAGACGCTCCGTGTCGCCCTCGAGCGTCAACACCACCGTCAAATCCTTCTCAAACACCCTTTTCCGGGCCTCCACCTCAACCTGGTCATTTTTCCGTTTCGTCGTCTCGTTGTCCTGTCTGTTTGTCTGTTCTTCGTTGTTTGTCCGTTGTTCTACATTCGTCGTCGTGTCAAAAACTCCCCTCCACAGCGGGGCGCTGGGAGAGGGAAAAAACAACTTGTGTTATGATTTGGTTTGTGTGTTTTCTTTTTGCAGCAGAGCAGTGTGTGGCAGGGGGCGTGGCTGACTCCTCCTGGTGCTGCAGACCAGACACCTGCACGTCATTACCTAATCAACCACAGTATGAAGGCCTGGATGTCTCAGCACCACTGACAGATCCGTCCTGTACGGTAGCGTTACAGAGCTCCTTGTTTTGGAAGTACGTTGTGTTTACTTACCTGGAAAATACTTACATGCTGTGTCCTCATCTGTTCAGATTCTCCTGGTGTCTCGTTCCTGGTGACCTGCTCCTCGTCGGCCAGCTCCCTGCCTCCACTGCCTGCCACCATCAGTTTGTTAAATAAGCTGTGAAACTTGCCTCCTGCTTCCGTCTCTGCTTTGGGGTTCTAACAACTTGAAAAAACAAAAACTCAAAAAGCCCCAGCCGTAATCCCCCAAACACCAGTAGCCGCTAGCCGCAGCTAGCTTAGCACCACGCGTCTCTCTCCAGCACGAGCCACACACACACTTCCGTTTCCGCAGGCGTGTTTTTTATTTTATGAAAACAAACAAATTTATAAATACAATAAATCACAAGTATATACAGGGGAATGGACAAAAAACTGGGGAGGAAATGCTGACATTGACGCAAAAAATACTAGACAAACAGTTCCTTGGAGGCATACTTCGCTGACAATATGGAATCTACAATCGCGGCCCGGGACCGCGTAGGTACACATCAATACACATCAACATCGTGCATTGCCGCACGCAGACTACACTCGTCCTTTAAAAATAACGACGTGTCATCCGCGTACTGAACAAGTTTCAGTTCAGCCTGCCCAGGACCGTCCATAAAAAACTGTGTTCCACGCGATCAAAAGCCCAGAGGACGCAAACAGCTCCTTGGAGGCGTACTTCGCTGACAAAATGGAATCTACAATATCGCGGCCCGGGACTGAATAGGTCTGAGCGGGCCCCACAACACTCCCTATGACACGCTTCAAGCGATTCGCCAGACACTTCGCAAGAATTTTGTAATCAGTGTTGAGCAGAGAGATGGGCCTGTGGTTGGCGAGGTCAGTTAAAAAGGAGCGTAATTACACCCATCCCCATCGATTTTGGCAACACACACACACGCTCATTATCTAGAAACAGGCGTGTTTTTTTTTTTTATCTTTTATTATAAGTACAAACGAATTAAAAGGCACAATGACAATGAAAATACAAAAACGTACGGAAACAAATGAAACGCTCAAAAAAACCTCCAAATCAAGACACAAACATTGAAAGGAAATGTGCAAAAATACATGGATGACCAAAAAAAACAGGCATGACTGAAAAAACCAAAGAGCAATTTAAAGATACAAGAACAGACAGAAAAAATGAAACGCTCACAAAAAAAACACCAAAAACAGGACACAAGCATTAAAAGGAAATGTGCAAAAAACATGTGGAGAACAGAACCAGACAGGACTGAAAAAAATGGCAGACGAAAAATACAAAAAAATACAAAAACAGACACAACACTATCAAATAAGAATGAACCACAAAAATCCTACAAAAAAATCCAGGGGTACAGGGCGTCCTATGCATGAAAGACCAAAAATTCGTTCCATTCTTCGTCGTTTGTCCGTTGTCCAAGAGTCGTCATCGTGTCACCTGCGTTTGTCAGTGCCATGTTCGTCTGTCCCGTGCGAGCCACTCTGCTCACTCCAAGCGGGGAGGGAAAACGGAAAACACACCTCCACAGCGGGGACGCCGGGAGAGGGAAAAAAAACTATTAAACAAATCTAAAAAAAAACCTCACTGTCTCAAGTCCACCAAAAACCTGCTGCCACTAGTCGCAGCTAGCTAGTTGCCACGCTGGTTCCGCAGGCGTGTTTTTTTTTTTTATCTTTTAATGTAAGTACGACCAAAATAAATGTACATACACCAATAAAAAGACAATAAAAAATACAAAAAACAATCAACACATCAAAATCAAGCTACAAAAAAAACAATAACTCAGAAAAAATACACAGGAAAAAAACAGACCAAGACATCAAGGAAATGCAAGAAAAAAAATAACAAAAACCAAAAAGCAAGAGAACAACCAGACAAAGACAAGTGGTCAAACCATAAGCAAAATCACAATTACACAGACAACTCTTTGGACTCCTGAAAGTGCAAGACCGACACTGGAGTGCATGAAGATGTGCAGCTTGACTAAAATCAACAAACAACAAAACAACGGAAGTCATAAAAACAAGTAAGAAATCACAAAAAAGTCAAAAAACCACAAACATCAAAAAATACATAATTTAACCAAAGGAACAAAGAAAACCAGCACAAACGGACAAAAAAGCGGATGAATAAAAAACCGTCAACACTAAAAACTAAACCGGACAGAAAAAGACATCATAAAAAACCCCAAAACAAACCCCCAAAAAAACCACTCAAAGACGTACACAAAAATGAAAACTAAAAAAGGACACACAACCAAGCCAAAAAAACCAACGGACAAAAAAAGTACAAAAACAGACTCAACCAAAAAGGAAACCGATCAGACCAAAAAATCAGGGGGAACCCAGAAAAAAGAGCAACGACGGACGACAAAAAAAGACAACAAAAATACGACAGGGGGTGGCAACAAAAACACAAGGCAACCAAGAGCAAAAACAAAAAAATACAGAAAAAAGACCAAAAAACACCATAAAAAAAAGAAATGAGAACATATCACAAAAACAAGTCCAGGGGTGCGCGAGGTGACCAATTTATGAGTGTGTTCGAGGGAATGAAATTTTTCTGCAAAGTAACTGGTTGGTTGAAGTGACAAGGATGTGAGATGTGCCCTTAAAACCTTCGTGAACAAAGGCCAGAGGGGGATGTTGTGGGAGTCAAACAAAGCCAAGTGTCTTGCCATCACCACCGAGTGACGTGCGATTGTGAGGATGTAGCAAATGAGTGTCCAGTTTACAGGGGGATCCGGGAGAGGGGGCGGAGGGGGGGGCAAGGGTGGAGGGGTGTGTGAGACGTGGTCAGTGTTCGCATCCAGCGACGGTCCTGGACAGAGTTCAAAGTTTGTGTCCCGGGGAGAGCCGGGGCGGAGTCCGAGGCCTGTGTCCCGGGGAGAGCCGGGGCGTAGTCCGAGGCCTGTGTCCCGGGGAGAGCCGGGGCGGAGTCCGAGGCCTGTGTCCCGGGGAGAGCCGGGGCGAAACCTCTTAGCCGTACTGCGTAACACACGCAGAGGCAGAGGCGGTTCCTGGTTCAGCGACGGTTCCTGGTTCAGCGACGGTTCCTGGTTCAGCGACGGTTCCTGGTTCAGCGACGGTTCCTGGTACAGCGATGGTGCCTGGTCCAGCGACGGTCCCGGACGAAGCGATGGTGCCTGGTCCAGCGAAACTTCCGGTTCCGCAGGCGTGTTTTTTTTTTTTTTATCTTTTAATATAAGTACGACCAAAAATAAATTACAGAACACCAATTAACAAGACAATAAAAATACACAAAGACAAATCAACACATCAAATAAAGCCACAGAAAAAATACACAGAAAAAAATACACAGAAAAAATACACAGAAAAAACGAACCAACACTTCAATGAAATACAAGAAAAAATAACAAAACCAAAAAGCAAGAAAATAACCAGACAAAGACAATGGTCAAACCATAAACCCAATTCAAAAATAAACAGATAAAACAGTCAGACTCCTGAGTCACGAGACCGACGCCTGGATGCATTAAAATGTGCGGAATGATTGAAAAACAATTTAAAAACCAACAAAATCTACAAAAAACAGGTGAGAAAACACAAAAAAAGATGACAAAAAACCACAAACACAATCAGAATTCAAAAAACAACCAAACAAGGAAAAACCAACATCAAAAGACACTAAAAAAGACAAAAGAACAAAGAACCATTACTTAAAAACAACCCCAAAAAACAGAAAAAAACGGATGACATAAAAGCAACAGAACAAGCAACAAAATCAACCGGGGAAAGGCAACAAAAAAAAGAAACAAGGCAACCAAAAAATCAGACATACAAAAACAGAAAACCAATGAAAATCATGTAAAAAAATGAGAACATATTCACAAAAACAAGTCCAGAGGTGTGCGAGGTGACCAATTAATAAGTGAGTTCGAGGGAATGAAATTGTCTGCAAAGTAACTGGTTGGTTGAAGTGACAGTGATGTGAGGTGTGCCCTTAAAACCTTTGTGAACAAAGGCCAGAGGGGGATGTTGTGGGAGTCAAACAAAGCCGAATGTCTTGCCATCACCACAGAGTGACGTGCGATGGTGAGAATGTATCGAATAAGTGTCCAGTTGACAGGGGGATCCGGGAGTGAGGGAGGAGGGGGCAGAGGGGGGGGTATGGGTGGGGGAGTGTGTGAAACGTGAACAGTGTTCTCATCCAGCGACGGTTCTGGACAGTGTCGAAAGTCTGTGTCCCGGGGAGAGCCGGGGCGGAGTCTAGAGTCTGTGTCCCGGGGAGAGCCGGGGCGGAGTCCGAGGTCCGTGTCCCGGGGAGAGCCGGGACGAAACCTCTTAGCCGGACTGCGTAACGCACGCAGCGGCCGCGACGGTTCCTGGTCCAGCGATGTTCCGGTACAGAGCGACGGTTCCTGGTCCAGCGACGGTCCCGGATGAAGCGATGGTGCCTGGTCCAGCGAAACTTCCGGTTCCGTAGGCGTGTTTTTTTTTTTATCTTTTAATATAATGACGACCAAATCAATCACAATAACATCAATGAAAAATACAAAAAATACAAACAGACAAATCAATATATCAAAATAAGGCCACAGCAAAAAAAAACCACAGAAAAAATATACATCAAAAATAACACAGAAAAAATCCACAAAAAAACCAACACAGGCCAAATGACAGAAAAAATCAGACAAATCAACACGGCAATACAAAACAAGAAAAAACCACAAAAAACCAAAAAAGCAAAACAATGAACCAGACAAAACAATGGTCAAAACATTAGCTTAATCCAAAAATAAACAGATAAAAACAATCAGACTCCTGAGGCATAAAACCAACGCCTGGATGCAGTAAAAAGTGCATAATGAATAAAGAAAAAGTTAAAAACCAAAATGAAATCAACACACAACAGATAAAAAATACCAAAAAACAGATGACAAAACCACAAGCAAAAATCAAATGAAAAACAACCATACAGGGAGAAAAAAAAAACCCCAAAAAAGACATCAAAAAACCATGAATGAAAAAACCTCACTGAAAAAACTACCCTAAAAAACAACGAAAAAAAGGTACAAAAAAAGACCGCAAAAAACCCCCCCACCCAAACCAAACCAAAAACAGAACACAAACAGAAGGCAAAAAAACACACACACAAACAATCAAAAAACACACAACCGACAAAAATCAGGCATACAAAAATCCAAAAAAACAATGAAAAGCATGAAAAAATAAGACCAAAATCACAAAAACAAGTCCAGGGGTGTGCAAGGTGACCAGATGATGAGTGAGTTCGAAGGGATAAAAGTGTCGGTAAAGTAACTGGTCGGTTGGAGTGACAGTGAGGTAAGATGTGCCCGCAAAACCTTTGTGAACAAAGGCCAGAGGGGGATGATGTGAGAGTCAAATAAGGCCGAATGTCTTGCCATCACCACGGAGTGACGTGCGATGGAGAGCGTGTATCTGATCAGTGTCCAGTTGACAGGGGGATCCGGGAGTGAGGGAGGAGGGGGCAGATGAGGGGGTATGGGTGGGGGAGTGTGCACAACATAAACAGTGTTCGCATCCAGCGATGATTCTGGGCGGAGTCCGAGGTCGGTGTCCCGGGGAGAGCCGGGGCGGAGTCCGAGGCCTGTGTCCCGGGGAGAGCCGAGGCGGAGTCCGAGGCCTGTGTCCCGGGGAGAGCCGGGGCGAAACCTCTTAGCCGTACTGCGTAACACACGCAGAGGCAGAGGCGGTTCCTGGGTCAGCGACGGTTCCTGGTTCAGCGACGGTTCCTGGTTCAGCGACGGTTCCTGGTCCAGCGACGGTCCTGGACGAAGCGATGGTGCCTGGTCCAGCGAAACTTCCGGTTCCGTAGGCGTGTTTTTTTTTAATCTTTTAATATAAGTACGACCAAAGTAATCACATAACACCAATTAAATACAAGAAAATACAAAAAGACAAATCAATACATCAAATAAGGCCACAGAAAAAAAAATCACAGAAAAAATACACATTCAAAAAAATAACACAGAAACAAATACACAGAAAAAATACACAGAACAATTCACAGAAAAAACAAAACGAACCAACACGTCAATGAAAAACAAGAAAAAACTCACAAAAACCAAAAAGCAAAAAAATAACCAGACAAAACAATGGTCAAATCATAAACCCAATCCAAAAAATAAACAGATAAAACAGTCAGACTCCTGAGGCACGAAACCGACGCCTGGATGCAGTAAAAAGTGCGGTGTGATTGAAGAAAAATTTAAAAACCAAACGAAATCTACACACAACAGGTAAGAAAACAACAAAAAAAGATGACAAAAACCACAAACAAAATCCAAATTTAAAACAACCAAACAGGGAAAAACCAACATCACAAAGACACTAAAAAAAACCATGAACAAATACCCTTACTGAAAAAAATAACCCAAAACGAAAAAAGTACAAAAAAGACCACAAAAAACAAACCACCAAAAAACCAAAATATTAACACAGACAGAAAACGAAAAAAACACACAGAAAAAAATCAAAATCACAAAAAAGACAAAAAATCACAAAAAAAACAACCCCCAAAAAAGACCCAGACGGACCGAAAACCCAGGGGGAACCCAAAAAAACCGAATAAATAGATGACATAAAAACAACAGAACAAGTAACAAAACCAACTAGGGAAAGGCAACAAAAAAATAAAACAAAGCAACCAAAAAATCAGACATACAAAAATAGAAAACCAATGAAAATCATGAAAAAATAAGAACAATTCACAAAAACAAGTCCAGGGGTGTGCGAGGTGACCAAGTAATAAGTGAGTTCGAGGGGATGAAAGTGTCTGTAAAGTAACTGGTTGGTTGAAGTGACAGTGAGGTGAGATGTGCCCGCAGAACCTTTGTGAACAAAGGCCAGAGGGGGATGTTGTGAGAGTCAAACAAGGCCGAATGTCTTGCCATCACCACTGAGTGACGTGCGATGGTGAGAATGTATCGAATAAGTGTCCAGTTGACAGGGGGATCCGGGAGTGAGGGAGGAGGGGGCAGAGGGGGGGGTATGGGTGGGGGAGTGTGTGAAACGTGAACAGTGTTCTCATCCAGCGACGGTTCTGGGCAGTGTCGAAAGTCTATGTCCCGGGGAGAGCCGGGGCGGAGTCTAGAGTCTGTGTCCCGGGGAGAGCCGGGGCGGAGTCCGAGGTCTGTGTCCCGGGGAGAGCCGGGGCGGAGTCCGAGGTCTGTGGCCCGGGGAGAGCCGGGGCGGAGTCCGAGGTCCTTGTCCCGGGGAGAGCCGGGGCGGAGTCCGAGGTCTGTGTCCCGGGGAGAGCCGGGGCGGAGTCCGAGGTCCGTGTCCCGGGGAGAGCCGGGACGAAACCTCTTAGCCGGACTGCGTAACGCACGCAGCGGCCGCGACGGTTCCTGGTTCAGCGATGTTCCGATACAGAGCGACGGTTCCTGGTTCAGCGACGGTTCCTGGTACAGCGATGGTGCCTGGTCCAGCGACGGTCCCGGATGAAGCGATGGTGCCTGGTCCAGCGAAACTTCCGGTTCCGTAGGCGTGTTCAGGGTGGTATGGCCGTAAGCCGAGAGAGGGAGGACCTGGGCCCGTTGTATTTGTGGCTCACTTCAAAAAATCAATAACGGGAAAGAAAAGAGAGCAAGTAAGAAAGAAAGAAAATCGAAAAATAAGAGATCAAGAAGTGAGAAATACAGCTAAAAAGAAAGAAAACAAAACATCAAGACCTTTCAGTGACCCAGCAGATACTACGGTGGTTAGCACTGTGCCTTTACTTGGACGCTCAAGGATCCATTTGTTTTTTCTTCAGGTTTTCACCGGTGATTGAACCGTTTCCATGGTAACATATTCCATTCTGAAAACCTACCAGAAACAATAAAAAAAACCTGAAATGAAGCTGATCCTGAAGCATCATAGGAGCCACTGGGATGGAGAGTACAGGCGCTAAGCTAACCTCATACAGCCGAAGGGTCACTGAAAGGTCAAAAACAAACTAATATGAACTTTATATTTAAGCAGCAAAAGCCTCACAACGAGCCACAATAACACAATAATCAAGTGACAAAAAACGTGATTAAAAGTGATGAAAAAGAAACAGAAGAGCGACAAAAACATCCCAGAAAAGCAACTGTAGGAGCCTAAATTATGTTTTGTTCTGTAAATAGTTTATCAGTTTTAGTCATAATTATTTTGTCTGGCAATTTTTGGTAATTTCGTTCTGGGTTTTTGGTTTATGGTTATTTTGGTCTAATTTACTTTTCTTCAAGTTATTTGGTTTAAGTAATCATTTTCATAATCATAATTTTGGTATTTGGTAAATTGGTTTTGTCATATTTTGTTTGGTGATGTGTCGCTTTATCATGACGCTGCGCACAGTGTCGCATTTGTGGGGAGCGCAGCTCACAGAATGGAGCCAAACAGTTTTTTGACCTCTGCGACCCCTTTTTTGTAATCCTGTCTGTCATTTAATGTACAGTGCTTCTCGAAAGTATTCATACACCTTGAACTTTTGCACATTTTGTCATGTTTACAACCCTAAACATAAAGATTCACACACAAGTAACCGACAACTGTGACGTGAAAGCAAAATGATACATGATTCTGTTAATTTTCAAAAAATAGAAAAGTGGAAAGTGGGGCTTGCATAAGTATTCATACAGCATTTTCTGAGTGCATTAAATTGCCTTTATAACATTCCTCATGACTCCAGAATGTTCACACCTTGGCCTAACGGTTAAATAGAGGCCACCTGTGTGTAATCTACTCTCAGTTTAATTGCAGCTGTTCTGTTAGGGCCTCAGAGCTGTGGTCGGAGTGTATTGGCCAGAGAGGTCAGGGATAAAGTTCTGTAGAAGTTTAAAGCAGCGTTAAGTTATACAAAGATTTCCCAAGATTTATGGTTGCAATTAGCAAATCACAAGGACTGCAATAGGTTGTATTCACATGACATCACAACATTATAAATGTTTACAATTGAGGTGAAGGGCAGCTAAGATTTCTATGGGAACTACTGTGTTAAATTGCTGTATTTGGTCCTGTCTTACAAATTAAAATATTCATAATCAAATTTGTCTTATTCAATGAGGCTGTGGTGATTTTTCCCCCTTGTTGTTGTTAGATTTGAGAATTATGAATGAGCAAAAGTGTATGCATTGTCATTGGCTGGTGCTCCATCTCAAAATACTATAAGTGAAAGGTTGATGCTGATTGGCTGGTCCTGCACCGCTAGGACAAAGATCATGCTCCAAGATCTTTCATCTAGGCCCAGGATAGGGACTTGGGGGGGGGGGTGTCATGAGCCATTCCCAGGCGGTCTCCCATCCAAGTACTAACCAGGCCCAACCCTGCTTAGCTTCCGAGATCGGGCGTGTTTTTTTTTTTAATCTTTTATTATGAAAACAAATTTAAAATGAATAAATTACAATGTGTACAGAAAAACACTACAAAAACACAGACAGGACACAAAGGGAGAGGGGGAGTCGACATAAACGGGGAGGGAATACAACAGAACACAAACACTAGACAGAAAACCAAAACCAAAATAGACATCACACTCAATACACTAAAAATCAAGTCCGGGGGTGCAGGGGGTGTCCAGGCGATGAGGGAATTGAAGGGGGTGAAAGTGTCCATGAAATAGCTGTCCGGTCGGTGAGAGATGGAGGTGAGGTGTGCCTTGAAAACCCGGGTGAAAAGGGGCCAGAGGAGGATGAGATGATGGTCAAGTAAAGCACCGACATCAGAAGCACAGAACGCAGACAGGAAGTCCCGCCTCACGAGCCGCCACGCCCCCATGACTTCCCTCTCAAACGCGCCGAGGTGCTCGAGCCCTGAACGTGGACGAACCTGACAGATTAAAAACTCAAAATTCCCCACAGCTCCCCAGACACCTCTTGAAAAAAGCCTTCCAAGGCACCTGGACGGACGGGTCAAGCAGTTTTTTTAACAGTTTCAATCGGAGGGCGTCCCGCTTGGACGCTAAGTCCATGAGCGCCAACCCCCCCTCCCTGTACTTCCCCACAAGAGCGCGGTGGCTGACTAAGCCACGTTCAGTGCGCCATAAAAAAAGATTCGACATTGAATTGAACTGATGCAGGACGGGCCCTGGCAAAGGCGGCACACAGAGCGCGTGGGTAACTTTTGAGACCATGAGCGAATTTAAAACCACCGCCTTCCCTTTAAAGGTGAGGGCGCGAGGCTTCCAGCTGTCAACTATGCCCTTGCATGAAGCCACCAAACCTGACCACAACGTCATGAGACACTGCTCCTCATCCGGTCCTACGAAAACACCAAGCACACGGACGGGATCTGTGACAATTGAAAAATTCCAGACGTTAGTGATGGCGGGCGCGGTGCCACACACCATGAGCGACGACTTACCATGATTGATCTTTACCCCTGAGGCCAGACAATACACATCACCACCGTGCATTGCAGCACGCAGACTACACTTGTCCTTTAAAAACAATGACGTGTCATCTGCATACTGAACAAGTTTCCGTTCACTCCCCCCGTGCTCCCGCCGTCCTCTCCTTTGCCCCCCGAGGCGGCTTCGTCCATCTCCACTCCCCCCTCACCCCTGTCCCCACACACGCAGCGTGAGAGCGGACAAGCACAGACCGCGCACCACTGCGCCCTGGGCTCCATGCATTCCCGTGCGTAATGCCCCTGGGTCCCGCACCTCCTGCACTTAAACTCCAGACACTCGCGCAGCACATGGCCGGGCTGCAAACAGCCCCTGCACACCTTCACCTGGCGGTCGTGTATTACGCGGAAGAACTCTGGCCCCCCGCAGTGATGAACCGAGCAAAGTACGGCAGAGACTGAACCTGCTGCGTGAATCTGACCTTCACAAAGCGCGTCCCGTCTGCGACGTCCGTCCCCGGCCACATTCTCCTCCTGACAGGCGACACGACGGCGACTCCCCAGGCAGCTAGCTTCTCCAAGATGTCCTGGTCCGGGATGTAGGCCGGCAGGCCCATGAACGAGACCACCAGCTCGTCGTTAGCAATGTCCCGGGCGTGCACACGCGTGTCTCCGACCCGGAACCCGTCCAGGAGCTTCTCCTTCGCCTGGATTTGTTTTTGTTATTCATCCTACAAGCAGCAATTTCCCCTGCATTATGTTTAGCCACGTGAATGAGCGCCATGGCAGACGCTCCGTGTCGCCCTCAAGCTCCACCACCACCGTCAAATCCTTCTCAAACACCCTTTTCCGGGCCTCCACCTCAACCTGGTCATTTTTCCGTTTTGTCGTCTCGTTGTTGTTCTGTCTGTTCTTCGTTGTTTGTCCGTTGTCCTACATTCGGCGTTGTGTCACTTGCGTTTTTCGTCGCCATATTCGTCCGTCCCGTGTGAGCCACTCCGCTCACACCAAGCAGGGGGGGGGAACAAAAACTCCTCTCCACAGCGGGCGCTGGGAGAGGGAAAAAACAACTTGTGTTATGATTTGGTTTGTGTGTTTTCTTTTTGCAGCAGAGCAGTGTGTGGCAGGGGCGTGGCTGACTCCTCCTGGTGCTGCAGACCAGACACCTGCACGTCATTACCTAATCAGCCACAGTATGAAGGCCTGGATGTCTCAGCACCACTGCCAGATAATTCCGTCCTGTTCGGTAGCGTTACAGAGCTCCTTGTTTTGGAAGTACGTTGTGTTTACTTACCTGGAAAATATTACATGCTGTGTCCTAATCTGTTCAGATTCTCCTGGTGTCTCGTTCCTGGTGACCGGCTCCTCGTCGGCCAGCTCCCTGCCTCCACTGCCTGCCACCATCAGTTTGTTAAATAAGCTGTGAAACTTGCCTCCTGCTTCCGTCTCTGCTTTGGGGTTCTAACAACTTGAAAAAACAAAAACTCAAAAAGCACCAGCCGTAATCCCCCAAACACCAGTAGCCGCTAGCCGCAGCTAGCTTAGCACCACGCGTCTCTCTCCAGCACGAGCCACACACACACTTCCGTTTCCGCAGGCGTGTTTTTTATTTTATGAAAACAAACAAATTTATAAATACAATAAATCACAAGTATATACAGGGGAATGGACAAAAAACTGGGGAGGAAATGCTGACATTGACGCAAAAAATACTAGACAAACAGTTCCTTGGAGGCATACTTCGCTGACAAAATGGAATCTACAATCGCGGCCCGGGACCGCGAAGGTACACATCAATACACATCAACATCGTGCATTGCCGCACGCAGACTACACTCGTCCTTTAAAAATAACGACGTGTCATCCGCGTACTGAACAAGTTTCAGTTCAGCCTGCCCAGGACCGTCCATAAAAAACTGTGTTCCACGCGATCAAAAGCCCAGAGGACGCAAACAGCTCCTTGGAGGCGTACTTCGCTGACAAAATGGAATCTACAATATCGTGGCCCGGGACTGAATAGGTCTGAGCGGGCCCCACAACACTCCCTATGACACGCTTCAAGCGATTCGCCAGACACTTCGCCAGAATTTTGTAATTGGTGTTGAGCAGAGAGATGGGCCTGTGGTTGGCGAGGTCAGTTAAAAAGGAGCGTAATTACACCCATCCCCATCGATTTTGGCAACACACACACACGCTCATTATCTAGAAACGGGTGTGTTTTTTTTTTTTATCTTTTATTATAAGTACAAACGAATTAAAAGGCACAATGACAATGAAAATACAAAACGTACGGAAACAAATGAAACGCTCAAAAAAACCTCCAAATCAAGACACAAACTTTGAAAGGAAATGTGCAAAAATACATGGATGACCAAAAAAAACAGGCATGACTGAAAAGAACGGACAGAAAAAATGAAACGCTCACAAAAAAACACCAAAAACAGGACACAAGCATTAAAAGGAAATGTGCAAAAAACATGTGGAGAACAGAACCAGACAGGACTGAAAAAAATGGCAGACGAAATATACAAAAAAATCCAAAAACAGACAAAACACTATCAAATAAGAATGAACCACAAAAATCCTACAAAAAAATCCAGGGGTACAGGGCGTCCTATGCATGAAAGACTACCAAAAATGTGTTCCATTCTTCGTCGTTTGTCCGTTGTCCAAGAGTCGTCATCGTGTCACCTGCGTTTGTCAGTGCCATGTTCGTCTGTCCCGTGCGAGCCACTCTGCTCACTCCAAGCGGGGAGGGAAAACGGAAAACACACCTCCACAGCGGGGACGCCGGGAGAGGGAAAAAAAACTATTAAACAAATCTAAAAAAAAACCTCACTGTCTCAAGTCCACCAAAAACCTGCTGCCACTAGTCGCAGCTAGCTAGTTGCCACGCTGGTTCCGCAGGCGTGTTTTTTTTTTTATCTTTTAATGTAAGTACGACCAAAATAAATGTACATACACCAATAAAAAGACAATAAAAAATACAAAAAACAATCAACACATCAAAATCAAGCTACAAAAAAAACAATAACTCAGAAAAAATACACAGGAAAAAAACAGACCAAGACATCAAGGAAATGCAAGAAAAAAAATAACAAAAACCAAAAAGCAAGAGAACAACCAGACAAAGACAAGTGGTCAAACCATAAGCAAAATCACAATTACACAGACAACTCTTTGGACTCCTGAAAGTGCAAGACCGACACTGGAGTGCATGAAGATGTGCAGCTTGACTAAAATCAACAAACAACAAAACAACGGAAGTAACACACGCAGAGGCAGAGGCGGTTCCTGGTTCAGCGACGGTTCCTGGTTCAGCGATGGTGCCTGGTCCAGCGACGGTCCCGGACGAAGCGATGGTGCCTGGTCCAGCGACGATCCCGGACGAAGCGATGGTGCCTGGTCCAGCGACGGTTCGGGATGGAGCGATCCAGTCGATTTCCTCTTTAGGCTGAGCCGACCAGGCCGAGGAGGACACAGCAGCGGTCCGGGGTGGAGCGATGGAGGTGTTTCAGGAGGCAGTGGAACCCCAGCTCGAGACGGAGACCTGGAAACAGACTCCTGAAAGCGCCCCGGACGGGGCCCCCGATCAGAGCGGCGCGCAGTGCACGCACCGGGACAGGCGCTAAACAATAGCAACGCGACAAGTCTGTGATCCCACACCTGTGTCCCAGTCACCACCGGGGGGAGCCGCAAGCCGCAGCGCCGCGCCAGGAGGTCCAGCAGACGGGTCCAAAACTCATGAACAGGCCCGCACTCGAGGAGGAGGTGTTCCAAAGTCTCCAGTTCAGACCTGCACACAGGACAGTCCCTGCCATACTTCTTCGGGTGTATCTGGTGCAGTTGTATGCACGTGTATATCAGTCTGTGGCGAATCTTAAAGTCGCATTGACTCAGCGGCGGAGATGTGTGCTGATTATACATGTGAGCCCAGAATGGTGTGCCGTGAAGTGCAGGATATAGTTTGGTCCATGTGTGCACTGCGGCGGGTACCTTAATGATCTTACTGAGGACGAGGGCATAAAAGTGCTTAGTGGACAGTCGACTGAGTGGCAGAGGGTCGGCCCCCGCACGCAAGAGGCAGAAGTCGAGCGTCGCCACGCGGTCTCCGCACACCGACTGAAAATAGCGCAGCCACTCCGCATCCCACTTGGTCTCCTGTAGGCATAGTACGTCGCAGCGGGCAGACAGGAGCAAAGAGTGGATTTTAGCCTTGTTCTTCAGACCCCCGGTGTTAAAAGAGAGGACGGAGAGAGCCATTAAAAAAGAGCAGAAGTAAAAAAGAATCCCCATATTATCCATTTTATTTTGATTTCTTTAAAGGTAGCCTGCTTTCTTTCGACACAGATGATTTACGTTTGATTTCAGGCACTTCAAAATTCATTAGTTCAATTTCGTCTTCAGTAGGAATAGCAGGGGGCGGAGGCACCGTGGTCCGCGTGCGCTGTCGCACACCCGCTGCAACTTCTGCTGCGGAGGTCAACTCCCCAACCATGAGGTCAAGGCTTGAGGAGATACTTTGCTCCAACTGTGCATTGGCCCTGCGGGAGGAGGATCTCGATCTGACGGGTTTTGGAATCTCAGTACGCACGGTGCCATCCGCGGGCTTAGTGTGTGTGGGTGATGATCCCGTCCCTCCCGGCTGGAGATAGGGGCCCGGTCCTTCCCAGCGCCCCCCTTCATACCGAGTTCAGCCCCCCCCGCTACGGCATTAGAGGTGGACGAACCCCGTCCCCCCCCCCCTCACAGGCACGAGATTGGGCCCCGATGTGGCAGCCTCCTCATCCTGCTGTGTGTCTACTACAAAGGATTTGTGCACCAGCTCTGGCTAGTGCGGGGTCTCGAGCTCATCCTCTGAGCCGCTACCCTGCGCTCCCCCTGTGCTCCTCCCGTCCTCTCCCTCGCCCTCCGAGGTGGCCACGTCCACTCCCGCTCCCCCCTCACCCCTGTTTTCGCACACACAGCGCTGTAGCGGACACGCACAGACCGCGCACCATTGCGCCCTGGGCTCCGTACACTCCCGTGCGTAATGCCCCTGTTTCCCGCACCTCCTACACTTAAATTCCGGACACTCGCGCAATACATGACCGGGCTGCAAGCAGCCTCTGCAGACCTTCACCTGACGATCGTGTATGACACGGAAAAACTCTGGCCCCCCCGCAGTGATGAAACTAGCAGAATATGGCAGAGACTGTACCTGTTGTGTGAACCTCACCTTTACGAAGCACGTCCCGTCCGCTACGTCCGTCCCCGGCCACATTCTCCGCCTGACGGGCGACTCGGCCGCGACCCCCCAAGCAGCCAGCTTTTCCAGGATGTCCTGGTCCGGGATATAAGCCGGCAGGCCCATAAACGAGACCACCAGCTCGTCGTTTGCGATGTCCCGCGCGTGCACACGCGTCTCTCCAACCCGGAACCCGTCCAAAAGGTTCTCCTTCGCCTGTACTGTAGAAACTGTAATCTCAAATTTATTTTTATTAATCATACAAACTACAATGTTTGCATTATGTTTCGCCACGCGAATAAGCGCCATGGCGGAAAGCTCCGTGTCGCCCTCGAGCTCCACTACCACCGTCAACTCTTTCTCAAACACCCTTTTCCGTGCATCCTCCTCAACCTGGTCATTCTTTCTCTTTGTCGTTTCGTTCTTGTCTTGTTTGTTCGTCCCTTCTTCGTTGTTTGTCCGTTGTTCCGTCAGCGTCGTCGTGTCACCTGCATGTTTCAGAGCCATGTCCATCCGCTCCGTGCGAGCCACTCTGCTCACTCAAAGCGGGGGAGGAGAAACAAAAAACACCCCTCCACAGCGGGGACGCTGGGAGAGGGAAAAAGAACCTACAAAAGAAACTAAAAAATCAAAAAACTTACTTCCCCCCAGACTACCAGCGAACCTTGCAGCTGCTAGCCGCAGCTAGCTCACCACCACGCGTCCCACAGCACAAGTCACACACTTCCGGTTCCGCAGGCGTGTTCAGGGTGGTATGGCCGTAAGCCGAGAGAGGGAGGACCTGGGCCCGTTTTGTTTGTGGCTCACTTCAGAAAATCAATAACGGGAAAGAAATGAGAGCAAGTAAGAAAGAAAGAAAATAGAAAAATAAGAGATCAAGAAGTGAGAAATACAGCTAAAAAAAAAAAAGCTTTACTTGGACGCTCAAGGATCAATTTGTTTTTTCTTCAGGTTTTCACCGGTGATTGAACCGTATCCATGGTAACATATTCCATTCTGAAAACCTACCAGAAACAATAAAAAAAAACTCAAATGAAATCCTGAAGCATCATAGGAGCCACTGGGATGGAGAGTACAGGCGCTAAGCTAACCTCATAAAGCCGAAGGGTCACTGAAAGGTCAAAAACAAACTAATATGAACTTTATATTTAAGCGGCAAAAGCCTCACAACGAGCCACAATAACACAATAATCAAGTGACAAAAACGTGATTAAAAAGTGATGAACAAGAAACAGAAGAGCGACAAAAACATGCCAGAAAAGCAAGTGTAGGAGCCTAAATTATGTTTTGTTCTGTAAATAGTTTATCAGTTTTAGTCATAATTATTTTGTCTGGCAATTTTTGGTAATTTCGTTCTGGGTTTTTGGTTTATGGTTATTTTGGTCTAATTTACTTTTCTTCAAGTTATTTGGTTTAAGTAATCATTTTCATAATCATAATTTTGGTATTTGGTGAATTGGTTTTGTCATATTTTGTTTGGTTGTGTCGCTTTATCATGACGCTGCGCAGTGTCGCATTTGTGGGGAGCGCAGCTCACAGAATGGAGCCAAACAGTTTTTTGACCTCTGCGACCCCTTTTTTGTAATCCTGTCTGTCATTTAATGGACAGTGCTTCTCGAAAGTATTCATACACCTTGAACTTTTGCACATTTTGTCATGTTTACAACCCTGAACATAAAGATTTTATTTTGATTTTTTTACTGAACGTTCACACACAAGTAACCGACAACTGTGACGTGAAAGCAAAATGATACATGATTCTGTTATTTTTCAAAAAATAGAAAAGTGAAAAGTGGGGCGTGCATAAGTATTCATACAGCATTTTCTGAGTGCATTAAATTGCCTTTATAACATTCCTAATGACTCCTAATGACCCTAATGACAGAATGTTCACACCTTGGCCTAACGGTTAAATAGAGGCCACCTGTGTGTAATCTACTCAGTTTAATTTCAGATGTTCTTTTAGGGCCTCAGAGCTGTGGTCGGAGTGGTCATGAGCCACTCCCAGGCGGTCTCCCATCCAAGTACTAACCAGGCCCGACCCTGCTTAGCTTACGAGATCGGGCGTGTTTTTTTTAAAATCTTTTATTATGAAAACAAATTAAAAACATGAATACATTACAATGTGTACAGAAAAACACTACAAAAACACAGACAGCGCACAGGAAACAAAGGGAGAGGGGGAGTCGACATAAACGGGGAGGGAATACAACAGAACACAAACACTAGACAGAAAACCAAAACCAAAATAGACATCACACTCAATACACTAATTACAAAATCAAGTCCGGGCCCCCGGCCACATTCTCCTCCTGACGGGCGACACGGCCGCGACCCCCCAGGCAGCTAGTTTTTCTAGGATGTCCAGGTCCGGGATGTAGGCCGGCAGGCCCATGAACGAGACCACCAGCTCGTCGTTAGCAAAGTCCCGGGCGTGCACACGTGTGTCCCCGACCCGGAACCCGTCCAGGAGCTTCTCCTTCGCCTGGATTTGTTTTTGTTAATCATCCTACAAGCAGCAATTTCCCCTGCATTATGTTTAGCCACGTGAATGAGCGCCATGGCAGACGCTCCGTGTCGCCCTCGAGCGTCAACACCACCGTCAAATCCTTCTCAAACACCCTTTTCCGGGCCTCCACCTCAACCTGGTCATTTTTCCGTTTCGTCGTCTCGTTGTCCTGTCTGTTTGTCTGTTCTTCGTTGTTTGTCCGTTGTCCTACATTCGTCGTCGTGTCAAAAACTCCCCTCCACAGCGGGCGCTGGGAGAGGGAAAAAACAACTTGTGTTATGATTTGGTTTGTGTGTTTTCTTTTTGCAGCAGAGCAGTGTGTGGCAGGGGCGTGGCTGACTCCTCCTGGTGCTGCAGACCAGACACCTGCACGTCATTACCTAATCAGCCACAGTATGAAGGCCTGGATGTCTCAGCACCACACTGCCAGATAATTCCGTCCTGTTCGGTAGCGTTACAGAGCTCCTTGTTTTGGAAGCACTTTGTGTTTTACTTACCTGGAAAATACTTACCTGCTGTGTCCTCATCTGTTCAGATTCTCCTGGTGTCTCGTTCCTGGTGACCGGCTCCTCGTCGGCCAGCTCCCTGCCTCCACTGCCTGCCACCATCAGTTTGTTAAATAAGCTGTGAAACTTGCCTCCTGCTTCCGTCTCTGCTTTGGGGTTCTAACACCTTGAAAAAACAAAAACTCAAAAAGCACCAGCCGTAATCCCCCAAACACCAGTAGCCGCTAGCCGCAGCTAGCTTAGCACCACGCGTCTCTCTCCAGCACGAGCCACACACACACTTCCGTTTCCGCAGGCGTGTTTTTTATTTTATGAAAACAAACAAATTTATAAATACAATAAATCACAAGTATATACAGGGGAATGGACAAAAACTGGGGAGGAAATGCTGACATTGACGCAAAAAATACTAGACAAACAGTTCCTTGGAGGCATACTTCGCTGACAATATGGAATCTACCATCGCGGCCCGGGACCGCGTAGGGCCCCACAACACTCCCTATGACACGCTTCAAACGATTCGCCAGACACTTCGCCAGAATTTTGTAATTGGTGTTGAGCAGAGAGATGGGCCTGTGGTTGGCGAGGTCAGTTAAAAAGGAGCGTAATTACACCCATCCCCATCGATTTCGGCAACACACACACACGCTCATTATTTAGAAACAGGCGTGTGTTTTTTTTAAAATCTTTTATTATAAGTACAAACGAATTAAAAGGCACAATGAAAATACAAAAACGTACGGAAACAAATGAAACGCTCAAAAAAACCTCCAAATCAAGACACAAACATTGAAAGGAAATGTGCAAAAATACATGGATGACAAAAAAAACAGGCATGACTGAAAAAACCAAAGAGCAATTTAAAGATACAAGAACGGACAGAAAAAAATGAAACGCTCACAAAAACCCCACCAAAAACAGGACACAAGCATTAAAAGGAAATGTGCAAAAAACATGTGGAGAACAGAACCAGACAGGACTGAAAAAAATGGCAGACGAAAAATACAAAAAAATCCAAAAACAGACAAAACACTATCAAATAAGAATGAACCACAAAAATCCTACAAAAAAATCCAGGGGTACAGGGCGTCCTATGCATGAAAGACTACCAAAAATTCGTTCCATTCTTCGTCGTTTGTCCGTTGTCCAAGAGTCGTCATCGTGTCACCTGCGTTTGTCAGTGCCATGTTCGTCTGTCCCGTGCGAGCCACTCTGCTCACTCCAAGCGGGGAGGGAAAACGGAAAACACACCTCCACAGCGGGGACGCCGGGAGAGGGAAAAAAAACTATTAAAAAACAAATCTCAAAAAAAACCTCACTGTCTCAAGTCCACCAAAAACCTGCTGCCACTAGTCGCAGCTAGCTAGTTGCCACGCTGGTTCCGCAGGCGTGTTTTTTTTTTAATCTTTTAATGTAAGTACGACCAAAATAAATGTACATACACCAATAAAAAGACAATAAAAAATACAAAAAACAATCAACACATCAAAATCAAGCTACAAAAAAAACAATAACTCAGAAAAAATACACAGGAAAAAAACGGACCAAGACATCAAGGAAATGCAAGAAAAAAAATAACAAAACCCAAAAAGCAAGAGAACAACCAGACAAAGACAAGTGGTCAAACCATAAGCAAAATCACAATTACACAGACAACTCTTTGGACTCCTGAAAGTGCAAGACCGACACTGGAGTGCATGAAGATGTGCAGCTTGACTAAAATCAACAAACAACAAAACAACGGAAGTCATAAAAACAAGGTAAGAAATTACAAAAAAGTCAAAAACCCACAAACGTCAAAAAATACATAATTTAACCAAAGGAACAAAGAAAACCAGCACAAACGGACAAAAAAGCTGATGAATAAAAACCGTCAACACTAAAAACTAAACCGGACAGAAAAAGACATCATAAAAACAAAACAAAACAAACCCCAAAAAAAACACTCAAAGACGTACATAAAAATGAAAACTAAAAAAGGACACACAACCAAGCCAAAAAAAAACCAACGGACAAAAAAGTTGCAAAAACAGACTCAACCAAAAAGGAAACCGATCAGACCAAAAAAATCAGGGGGAACCCAGAAAAAAGAGCAACGACGGACGACAAAAAAAGACAACAAAAATACGACAGGGAGTGGCAACAAAAACACTAGGCAACCAAGAGCAATCACAAAAAAATACAGAAAAAAGACCAAAAAACACATCACAAAAACAAGTCCAGGGGTGTGCGAGGTGACCAATGTATGAGTGTGTTCGAGGGAATGAAATTGTCCGCAAAGTAACTGGTTGGTTGAAGTGACAAGGATGTGAGATGTGCCCTTAAAACCTTCGTGAACAGAGGCCAGAGGGGGATGTTGTGGGAGTCAAACAAAGCCGAATGTCTTGCCATCACCACCGAGTGACGTGCGATTGTGAGAACGTAGCGAATGAGTGTCCAGTTGACAGGGGGATCCGGGAGTGAGGGAGGAGGGGGCGGAGGGGGGGGCAAGGGTGGAGGGGTGTGTGAGACGTGGTCAGTGTTCGCATCCAGCGACGGTCCTGGACAGAGTTCAAAGTTTGTGTCCCGGGGAGAGCCGGGGCGGAGTCTGAGGTCTGTGTCCCGGGGAGAGCCGGGGCAAAACCTCTTAGCCGTAACACACGCAGAGGCAGAGGCGGTTCCTGGGTCAGCGACGGTTCCTGGGTCAGCGACGGTTCCTGGTTCAGCGACGGTTCCTGGTACAGCGATGGTGCCTGGTCCAGCGACGGTCCCGGACGAAGCGATGGTGCCTGGTCCAGCGAAACTTCCGGTTCCGCAGGCGTGTTTTTTTTTTTATCTTTTAATATAAGTACGACCAAAAAAAAATTACAGAACACCAATTAACAAGACAATAAAAATACACAAAGACAAATCAACACATCAAATAAAGCCACAGAAAAAATACACAGAAAAAAATACACAGAAAAAATACACAGAAAAAACGAACCAACACTTCAATGAAATACAAGAAAAAATAACAAAATCAAAAAGCAAGAAAATAACCAGACAAAGACAATGGTCAAACCATAAACCCAATTCAAAAATAAACAGATAAAACAGTCAGACTCCTGAGTCACGAGACCGACGCCTGGATGCATTAAAATGTGCGGAATGATTGAAAAACAATTTAAAAACCAACAAAATCTACAAAAAACAGGTGAGAAAACACAAAAAAAGATGACAAAAAACCACAAACACAATCAGAATTCAAAAAACAACCAAACAAGGAAAAACCAACATCAAAAGACACTAAAAAAGACAAAAGAACAAAGAACCATTACTTAAAAACAACCCGAACACAAAAGTGTACAAAAAAGATCACAAAAAACAAACCACCAAAAAAAAACAGATATAACACAGACATAAAAAAGAAGAAAAACACACAAAAAGTCAAAAAAAACACAAAAGACAAACAAAACAAAAAAACGAAGCCCAAAAAAAACCGATCAGACAAAAAAAAAACAGGGGAAACCCAAAAAACAGAAAAAAACGGATGACATAAAAGCAACAGAACAAGCAACAAAATCAACCGGGGAAAGGCAACAAAAAAAAGAAACAAGGCAACCAAAAAATCAGACATACAAAAACAGAAAACCAATGAAAATCATGTAAAAAAATGAGAACATATTCACAAAAACAAGTCCAGAGGTGTGCGAGGTGACCAATTAATAAGTGAGTTCGAGGGAATGAAATTGTCTGCAAAGTAACTGGTTGGTTGAAGTGACAGTGAGGTGAGATGTGCCCGCAGAACCTTTGTGAACAAAGGCCAGAGGGGGATGTTGTGGGAGTCAAACAAAGCCGAATGTCTTGCCATCACCACTGAGTGACGTGCGATGGTGAGAATGTATCGAATAAGTGTCCAGTTGACAGGGGGATCCGGGAGTGAGGGAGGAGGGGGCAGATGGGGGGGGTATGGGTGGGGGAGTGTGTGAAACGTGAACAGTGTTCTCATCCAGCGACGGTTCTGGACAGTGTCGAAAGTCTGTGTCCCGGGGAGAGCCGGGGCGGAGTCCGAGGTCCGTGTCCCGGGGAGAGCCGGGGCGGAGTCCGAGGTCCGTGTCCCGGGGAGAGCCGGGGCGGAGTCCGAGGTCCGTGTCCCGGGGAGAGCCGGGACGAAACCTCTTAGCCGTACTGCGTAACACACGCAGAGGCAGAGGCGGTTCCTGGGTCAGCGACGGTTCCTGGTCCAGCGACGGTCCCGGATGAAGCGATGGTGCCTGGTCCAGCGAAACGTCCGGTTCCGTAGGCGTGTTTTTTTTTTATCTTTTAATATAAGTACGACCAAAGTAATCACATAACACCAATTAAATACAAGAAAATACAAAAAGACAAATCAATACATCAAATAAGGCCACATAAAAAATACACATACAGAAAAAATACACAGAACAATTCACAGAAAAAACAAAACGAACCAACACGTCAATAAAAAACAAGAAAAAACTCACAAAAAAACAAAAAGCAAAAAAATAACCAGACAAAACAATGGTCAAATCATAAACCCAATCCAAAAATAAACAGATAAAAACAGTCAGACTCCTGAGGCACGAAACCGACGCCTGGATGCAGTAAAAAGTGCGGTATGATTGAAGAAAATGTAAAAACCCAACGAAATCTACACACAACAGGTAAGAAAACAACAAAAAAAGATGACAAAAACCACAAACAAAATCCAAATTTAAAAAACAACCAAACAGAGAAAAACCAACATCAAAAAGACACTAAAAAAACCATGAACAAATACCCTTACTGAAAAAAATAACCCAAAACGAAAAAAGTACAAAAAAGACCACACAAAACAAACCACCAAAAAAAGCCAAAGTATTAACACAGACAGAAAACGAAAAAAACACACACGGAAAAAATCAAAATTCACAAAAAGACAAAAAATCACAAAAATCCTAACCTCCCAAAAAAGACCCAGACGGACCGAAAACCCAGGGGGAACCCAAAAAAAACAGAATAAAATAGATGACATTAAAAACAACAGAACAAGCAACAAAACCAACTAGGGAAAGGCAACAAACAAAATAAAACAAAGCAACCAAAAAATCAGAAATACAAAAATAAAAAAACCAATGAAATCATGAAAAAATAAGAACAATTTCACAAAAACAAGTCCAGGGGTGTGCGAGGTGACCAAGTAATAAGTGAGTTCGAGGGGATGAAAGTGTCTGTAAAGTAACTGGTTGGTTGAAGTGACAGTGAGGTGAGATGTGCCCGCAGAACCTTTGTGAACAAAGGCCAGAGGGGGATGTTGTGAGAGTCAAACAAGGCCGAATGTCTTGCCATCACCACTGAGTGACGTGCGATGGTGAGAATGTATCGAATAAGTGTCCAGTTGACAGGGGGATCCGGGAGTGAGGGAGGAGGGGGCAGATGGGGGGGTATAGGTGGGGGAGTGTGTGAAACGTGAACAGTGTTCTCATCCAGCGACGGTTCTGGGCAGTGTCGAAAGTCTGTGTCCCGGGGAGAGCCGGGGCGGAGTCCGAGGTCCGTGTCCCGGGGAGAGCCGGGGCGGAGTCTAGAGTCTGTGTCCCGGGGAGAGCCGGGGCGGAGTCTAGAGTCTGTGTCCCGGGGAGAGCCGGGGCGGAGTCCGAGGTCCGTGTCCCGGGGAGAGCCGGGACGAAACCTCTTAGCCGGACTGCGTAACGCACGCAGCGGCCGCGACGGTTCCTGGTTCAGCGATGTTCCGATACAGAGCGACGGTTCCTGGTTCAGCGATGTTCCGATACAGAGCGACGGTTCCTGGTCCAGCGACGGTCCCGGATGGAGAGATGGTGCCTGGTCCAACGACGGTTCAGGACAGAGCGGTCCAGTCAATCTTCTCTTGCGGCTGAGCCGACCAGGCCGAGGAGGACACAGCATCGGTCCGGGGTGGAGCGATGGAGGTGTTTGAGGAGGCAGTGGAACCCCAGCTCGAGACGGAGACCTGGAAACAGACTCAGGAAAGCGCCCCGGACGTGGCCCCCGATCAGAGCGGCGCGCAGTGCACGCACCGGGACAGGCGCTAAACAATATCAACGCGACAAGTCTGTGATCCCACACCTGTGTCCCAGCCACCACCGGGGGGAGCCGCAAGCCGCAGCGCCGCACCAGGAGGTCCAGCAGACGGGTCCAGAACTCACGAACGGGCCCGCACTCGAGAAGGAGGTGTTCCAAAGTCTCCGGTTCAGACCTGCACACAGGACAGTCCCTGCCATACTTCTTCGGGTGTATCTGGTGCAGTTGTATGCACGTGTATATCAGTCTGTGGCGAATCTTAAAGTCGCATTGACTCAGCGGCGGAGATGTGTGCTGATTATACATGTGAGCCCAGAATGGTGTGCCGTGAAGTGCAGGATATATTTTGGTCCATGTGTGCACTGCGGCGGGTGCCTTAATGATCTTACTGAGGACGAGGGCATAAAAGTGCTTAGTGGACAGTCGACTGAGTGGCAGAGGGTCGGCCCCCGCGCGCAAGAGGCAGAAGTCGAGCGCCCCCACCCCGGTTCCCATTGACCCCTTCCCGAAAAACTTCCCCCAGTGGCACAGCGCGGTTCGGACCGCGTTGGACACCAGCCGGGTGACATAGTCGCGCCTGAAATGACCCCCCTTCTTCCAGAAACGGGCGTACAGCGCACCAAAGTCCACGCCCCCCTTATCATCGACCAGGTCCCCCAGACGAAACACGTTGACACTTTCGAGCATCCCACTGACCATAAAAGCACTGCTCCCAACTTGCCCCAGATCGGGGTTAAACCGCACCGGCATCAGAAACACAGAACGCAGACAGGCGGGGCGCGCCCTGAAATTCTGCCTCACGAGTCGCCACGCCTCCATGACTTCCCTCTCAAACGCGCCGAGGTGTTCGAGCCTGGAACGTGGACGGACCTGACACAGATTAAAAACCCCAAACTCCCCGCAGCTTCCCAGCCACCTCTTAACAAAGGCCTTCCAAGGCACCTGTACAGACGGGTCTAACAGTTTCTTAATCAATTTCAAGCGGAGAGCGTCACGTTTGGATGCCAGATCCATGAGCGCCAACCCCCCCTCTCTGTATTTCCCCACCAATGCGCGGTGACTGACCAGACCGCGTTCGGCGCGCCACAAGAAATGATTGGACATGGAATTGAACTGATGCAGGACGGGCCCCGGCAGAGGCGCAACACCGAGCGCGTGAGTTAGCTTTGAGACCATGAGCGAATTTAAAACCACCGCCTTCCCTTTAAAGGTGAGGGCGCGAGGTTTCCAGCTGTCAACGATACCTTTACACGATGCTACCAGCCCCGACCACAAAGTCGCGATGCACTGTTCTTCGTCGGGCCCTATGAAAACACCAAGCACGCTGATGGGATCTGTGACGATTGAAAAGTTCCAGACATTAGCGACGGCAGGCGCGGTACCACACACTACTAGCGACGACTTTCCATAATTGATTCGTGCCCCGGAGGCTTGGCAATACACCTCTACCTCATGCATCGCTGCGCGCAGACTACACTCATCTTTTAAGAACAACGACGTGTCATCCGCGTATTGTACGATTTTCAATTCACCCTCCCCCCCCGGTATCGGAACGCCTCGCACGCACTCATTTTCGATCATCATTTCTGCCAGGGGCTCGCTCACCAAGCTGTATAGCAGCGACGAGAGCGGACAGCCCTGCCGTATGGACCTGCGCAGGGGAAACTCACCCGTCAGTAAACCGTTCACTTTCACTACACTCAAAGCGCTTCCATACAGGAGCTGCAACCAATCGACGAACCTCTGGCCGAAACCCAACCTGCCCAGGACTCTCCATAAAAAACTATGTTCGACGCGGTCAAAAGCCTTGCTGAAATCCAGAGACACGAACAGCCCCGAGGACGCGAACAGCTCCTTGGAGGCGTACTTTGCTGACAAAATGGAATCTGCAATGTCGCGGCCCGGGACTGAATAGGTCTGAGCGGGCCCCACCACGCTCCCTATGACGCGCTTCACACGATTCGCCAGACACTTCGCCAAAATTTTGTAATCGGTATTTAGCAGAGAAATGGGCCTGTAGTTCACGAGGTTCGATCGATCTCCTTTTTTAAAAAGGAGCGTAATAACACCCAGCCCCATCGATTCCGGCAACACACACGCCCGCTCAATGTCCAGAAACAGTAACAGTAGAACCGGAGCTAGCTGAGGCATGAAAACCCTGTAAAATTCCCCCGTCAACCCATCTGACCCCGGACTTTTGTTAGCGTTGAGTCCCCCCATGGCTGCTTCAACTTCCTCCAAGGAAAACGGGGCATCGCACAACTCCGCCTCCTCCATTGACAACGAGGTGGTGAGAGCCCCCACCGCCTCATCGGACGCTTCGGCTGACACTCCCTCGCTGGAAAACAGGCTAGAATAAAATTGTTCAACAGTGCTAAGCACATCCTCCTGTTCTGTCACTGTCTGACCCGACCCGTCTTGTAGCTCTTTAATGTACACCCTGTTTTGTTGTCGCTTTTCCTGTCCCAAGAAGAAAGCCGTGGACCTTTCTCCCTCTACTATGTACCGCGCCTTCGCTCTGATCATAGCACCTTTCCCCTTCTCTAGGTGCAGCGCATCCAGCTGCGCCTTTAACGCCTCAATTTCCCCCACGTCCGCTGCAGCCGCGTCGGCGCTCGCCACCTCCAGAGCCGTACGCAGTGCCCCCATTAGTTCGTTTTCTCTGACGCTCTCCAACCACCTCTTGCGCTTGGCGTAGTTGATAGCCAACCATTTTAAGCGGACCTTGACTCCTCCCCACCAGCCGACCAGGTCCTCCACACACTCCATTTCCGCGTGTATGTTGGTAAAAAAAACCTCCACTTTGCGCACAAAGCCCTCGTCACTCAGCAAGCTGTTGTTAAAAATCCAGAGTCCCCCGTTCCTGCGACCCCCCCCGCAGGACACACGCACCGCGAGGCGGGAGTGGTCACTAAACGGTGACAACTCGTAATGCGCCCCCTCGCAGCGCCCCACGAGAGAGGCCGTCGCCAGGCAAAGGTCTATGCGAGACTGCTTGAGCCGGCCCAGCACCGTCTGTCTACGCGAGTACTCCCTCTTTCCCCCGTGAAGCGCGCGCCAAACCTCCGTTAAGTTATGCTGCGTAATCAGATTATAGAGCACCGTTCTCGAGACATCGTTTTTGTAGACATTATTTTCGCTCACGTCCAAAGCGGACATGGCGGTATTAAAATCTCCAATCACCATACACTCTCCATAGACGTGTTGAAACGCATTGGAGAAAAAAACGCTCCGGTCTTCCTGTACATTGGGAGCGTACAAATTGACTACCTTCAGTGTCAAAGGACCCTCTAACTCTACGACTAATAGTCTCCCCTCCGTATCTGCATGTACTAAACGAGGGACGTACGGCGAGTTCTTTTTAACCACAGTTACAACCCCGCACGAAAGCACAGAGCCCAGGGACGCGAAGACGCGGTCTCCGCACACCGACTGAAAATAGCGCAGCCACTCCGCATCCCACTTGGTCTCCTGTAGGCATAGTACGTCCCAGCGGGCAGACATGAGCAAAGAGTGGATTTTAGCCTTGTTCTTCAGACCCCCGGTGTTAAAAGAGAGGACGGAGAGAGCCATTAAAAAAGAGCAGAAGTAAAAAAGAATCCCCATGTTATCCATTTTATTTTGATTTCTTTAAAGGTAGCCTGCTTTCTTTCGACACTGATGATTTACGTTTGATTTCAGGCACCTCAAAATTCATTAGCTCAATTTCGTCTTCAGTAGGAATAGCAGGGGGCGGAGGCACCGTGGTCCGCGTGCGCTGTGGCACACCCGCTGCAACTTCTGCTGCGGAGGTCAACTCCCCAACCATGAGGTCAAGGCTTGAGGAGATACTTTGCTCCAACTGTGCATTGGCCCTGCGGGAGGAGGATCTCGATCTGACGGGTTTTGGAATCTCAGTACGCACGGTGCCACCCGCGGACTTAGGGTGCGGGTGATGATCCCGTCCCTCCCGGACGGAGATAGAGGCCCGGTCCTTTCCAGCGCCCCCCTTCATACCGAGTTCAGCCCCCCCCGCTACGGCATTAGAGGTGGACGAACCCCGTCCCCCCCCCTCACAGGCACGAGATTGGGCCCCGATGTGGCAGCCTCCTCGCGCTGCGCGGGCGCCTCATCCTGCTGTGTGTCCACTACGTAGGATTCATGCACTAGCTCTGGCGAGTGCGGGGTCTCGAGCTCATCCTCTGAGCCGCTACCCTGCGCTCCCCCTGTGCTCTTCCCGTCCTCTCCCTCGCCCTCCGAGGTGGCCACGTCCACTCCCTCTCCCTCCGCACCCCTGGTTTCGCACACACAGCGCTGTAGCGGACACGCACAGACCGCACACCACTGCGCCCTAGGCTCCGTACATTCCCGTGCGTAATGCCCCTGTGTCCCGCACCTCCTACACTTGAATTCCGGACACTCGCGCAAAACATGACCGGGCTGCAAGCAGCCCCTGCAGACCTTCACCTGACGATCGTGTATGACACGGAAAAACTCTGCCCCCCCCGCAGTGATGAAACGAGCAGAATATGGCAGAGACTGTACCTGTTGTGTGAATCTCACCTTCACAAAGCGCGTCCGCTACGTCCGTCCCCGGCCACATTCTCCTCCTGATGGGCGACACGGCCGCGACCCCCCAAGCAGCCAGCTTTTCCAGGATGTCCTGGTCCGGGATATAAGCTGGCAGGCCCATAAACGAGACCACCAACTCGCCATTCGCGATGTCCCGCGCGTGCACACGCGTCTCTCCAACCCGGAACCCGTCCAACAGCTTCTCCTTCGCCTGTACTGTAGAGACTGTAATCTCAAATTTATTTTTATTAATCATCCTACAAGCTACAATGTTTCCTGCATTATGTTTCGTCACGCGAATAAGCGCCATGGCGGAAAGCTCCGTGTCGCCCTCGAGCTCCACTACCACCGTCAACTCTTTCTCAAACACCCTTTTCCGTGCATCCTCCTCAACCTGGTCATTCTTTCTCTTTGTCGTTTCGGTCTTGTCCTGTTTGTTCGTCCCTTCTTCGTTGTTTGTCCGTTGTTCCGTCAGCGTCGTCGTGTCACCTGCATGTTTCAAAGCCATGTCCATCCGCTCCGTGCGAGCCACTCTGCTCACTCAAAGCGGGGGAGAAAAAACAAAAAACACCCCTCCACAGCAGGGACGCTGGGAGAGGGAAAAAGAACCTACAAAAAGAAAGTAATAAATCAAAAAACTCACTTCCCCCCAGCCTACCAGCGAACCGTGCAGCTGCTAGCCGCAGCTAGCTCCCCACCACGCGTCCCACAGCACAAGTCACACACTTCCGGTTCCGTAGGCGTGTTCAGGGTGGTGTGTCCGTAAGCCGAGAGAGGGAGGACCTGGGCCCGTTGTATTTGTGGCTCACTTCAGAAAATCAATAACGGGAAAGAAAAGAGAGCAAGTAAGAAAGAAAGAAAATAGAAAAATAAGAGAAATCAAGAAGTGAGAAATACAGCTAAAAAGAAAGAAAACAAAACATCAAGACCTTTCAGTGACCCAGCAGATACTTGGGTGGTTAGCACTGTGCCTTTACTTGGACGCTCAAGGATCAATTTTTTTTTTTCTTCAGGTTTTCACCGGTGATTGAACAGTTTACATGGTAACATATTCCATTCTGAAAACCTACCAGAAACAATGAAAAAAACCTGAAATGAAACTGATCCTGAAGCATCATAGGAGCCACTGGGATGGAGAGTACAGGCGCTAAGCTAACCTCATACAGCCGAAGGGTCACTGAAAGGTCAAAAACAAACTAATATGAACTTTATATTTAAGCGGCAAAAGCCTCACAACGAGCCACAATAACACAATAATCAAGTGACAAAAACGTGATTAAAAAGTGATGAACAAGAAACAGAAGAGCGACAAAAACATGCCAGAAAAGCAACTGTCGGAGCCTAAATGATGTTTTGTTCTGTAAATAGTTTATCAGTTTTAGTCATAATTATTTTGTCTGGCAATTTTTGGTAATTTCGTTCTGGGTTTTTGGTTTATGGTTATTTTGGTCTAATTTACTTTTCTTCAAGTTATTTGGTTTAAGTAATCATTTTCATAATCATAATTTTGGTATTTGGTAAATTGGTTTTGTCATAGTTTGTTTGGTTGTGTCGCTTTATCATGATGCTGCGCACAGTGTCGCATTTGTGGGGAGCGCAGCTCACAGAATGGAGCCAAACAGTTTTTTGACCTCTGCGACCCCTTTTTTGTAATCCCCTGTCTGTCATTTAATGGACAGTGCTTCTCGAAAGTATTCATACACCTTGAACTTTTGCACATTTTGTCATGTTTACAACCCTAAACATAAAGATTCACACACAAGTAACCGACAACTGTGACGTGAAAGCAAAATGATACATGATTCTGTTAATTTTCAAAAAATAGAAAAGTGGAAAGTGGGGCTTGCATAAGTATTCATACAGCATTTTCTGAGTGCATTAAATTGCCTTTATAACATTCCTAATGACTCCAGAATGTTCACACCTTGGCCTAACGGTTAAATAGAGGCACCTGTGTGTAATCTACTCTCAGTATAATTTCAGCTGTTCTTTAGGCCCTCAGAGCTGTGGTCAGAGTGGATTGGCCAGAGAGGTCAGGGATAAAGTTCTGTAGAAGTTTAAAGCAGCGTTAAGTTATACAAAGATTTCCCAAGATTTATGGTTGCAATTAGCAAATCACAAAGACTGCAATAGGTTGTATTCACATGATATCACAACATTATAAATGTTTACAATTGAGGTGAAGGGCAGCTAAGATTTCTATGGGAACTACTGTGTTAAATTGCTGTATTTGGTCCTATTTTACAAATTAAAATATTCATAATCAAATTTGTCTTATTCAATGAGGCTGTGGTGATTTTTCCCCCTTGTTGTTGTTAGATTTGAGAATTATGAATGAGCAAAAGTGTATGCATTGTCATTGGCTGGTGCTCCATCTCAAAATACTATAAGTGAAAGGTTGATGCTGATTGGCTGGTCCTGCAACAGCAAGGACAAAGATCATGCTCCAAGGTCTTTCATCTAGGCCCAGGATAGGGACTTCGGGGGGGTCATGAGCCACTCCCAGGCGGTCTCCCATCCAAGTACTTACCAGGCCCGACTCTGCTTAGACGAGATTGTTTTTTTTCAAATCTTTTATTATGAAAACAAATTAAAAACATGAATAAATTACAATGTGTACAGAAAAACACTATAAAAACACAGACAGCACACAGGACACAAAGGGAGAGGGGGAGTCGACATAAACGGGGAGGGAATACAACAGAACACAAACACTAGACAGAAAACCAAAACCAAAATAGACATCACACTCAATACACTACAATACAGTCCGGGGGTGCAGGGGGTGTCCAGGCGATGAGGGAATTGAAGAGGGTGAAAGTGTCCATGAAATAGCTTTCCGGTCGGTGAGAGATGGAGGTGAGGTGGGCCTTGAAAACCCGGGTGAAAAGGGGCCAGAGGGGGATGAGATGATGGTCATGTAAAGCACCGGCATCAGAAGCACAGATCGAGACAGGAAGTCCCGCCTCAGGAGCCGCCGCGCCTCCATGACTTCCCTCTCAAACGCGCCGAGGTGCTCGAGCCCTGAAGGTGGACGAACCTGACATGGATTAAACTTAAAAACAAATTCCCCACAGCTCCCCAGACACCTCTTGAAGAAAGCCTTCCAAGGCACCTGGACGGACGGGTCAAGCAGTTTTTTTAACAGTTTCAATCGGAGGGCGTCCCGCTTGGACGCTAAGTCCATGAGCGCCAACCCCCCCACCCTGTACTTCCCCACAAGAGCGCGGTGGCTGACTAAGCCACGTTCAGTGCGCCATAAAAAAAGATTCGACATTGAATTGAAGTGAAGCAGGACGGGCCCTGGCAAAGGCGGCACACAGAGCGCGTGGGTAACTTTTGAGACCATGAGCAAATTATAACCACCGCCTTCCCTTTAAAGGTGAGGGCGTGAGGCTTCCAGCTGTCAACTATGCCCTTGCATGAAGCCACCAAACCTGACCACAACGTCGTGAGACACTGCTCCTAATCCGGTCCTACGAAAACACCAAGCACACGGACGGGATCTGCGACAATCGAAAAATTCCAGACATTAGTGATGGCAGGCAATGCACATCAACATCGTGCATTGCAGCACGCAGACTACACTCGTCCTTTAAAAACAATGACGTGTCATCTGCATACTGAACAAGTTTCAGTTCACTCCCCCCGTGCTCCCTCCGTCCTCTCCTTCGCCCCCCGAGGCGGCTTCGTCCATCTCCACTCCCCCCTCACCCTGTCCCCCCACACGCAGTGCGAGAGCAGACAAGCACAGACAGCGCCCTGGGCTCCGTGTATTCCCGTGCGTAATGCCCCTGGGTCCCGCACCTCCTGCACTTAAACTCCGACACTCGCACAGCACATGGCCGGGCTGTAAACAGCCCCTACACACCTTCACCTGGTGGTCGTGTATTACGTGAAAGAACTCTGGCCCCCCCGCAGTGATGAACTGAGCAGAGTACGGCAGAGACTGAACCTGCTGCGTGAATCTGACCTTCACAAAGCGCGTCCCGTCCGCGACGTCCGTCCTCTGCCACATTCTCCTCCTGACAGGCCGCGACTCCCCAGGCAGCTAGCTTCTCCAAGATGTCCTGGTCCGGGATGTAGGCCGGCAGGCCCATGAACGAGACCACCAGCTCGTCGTTTGCAATGTCCCGGGCGTGCACACGCGTGTCCCCGACCCGGAACCCGTCCAGGAGCTTCTCCTTCGCCTGGATCGTAGATACTGTAATTTCAAATATGTTTTTGTTAATCATCTTACAAGCAGCAATTTCCCCTGCATTATGTTTAGCCACGTGAATGAGCGCCATGGCAGACAGCTCCGTGTCGCCCTCGAGCGTCAACACCACCGTCAAATCCTTCTCAAACACCCTTTTCCGGGCCTCCGCCTCATCCTGGTCATTCTTTTGTTTCGTCGTCTCGTTGTTGTCCTGTCTGTTGGTCCGCTCTTCGTTGTTTGTCCGTTGTCCTACATTCGTCGTCGTGTCACTTGCATTTTTCATTGCCAGGTTCGTCCGTCCCGCGTGAGCCACTCCGCTCACACCAAGCGGGGCGGGGTTGGGGGGAACAAAAGACACCCCTCCACAGCGAGGGCGCTGGGAGAGGGGAAAAACAACTTTAAAAAACAAAAAATCTGAAAAAAACACAGCCGTAATCCACCAAAAGCACCCGTAGCCGCTAGCCTCAGCTAGCTTAGCACCACGCATCTCTCACGAGCCACACACACTTCAGTTTACGCAGGTGGGTCAGGGTGGTATGGCCGTAAGCCGAGAGAAGGAGGACCTGGGCCCGTTTTATTTGTGGCTCACTTCAGAAAAACAATAACGGGAAAGAAAAGAGAGCAAGTAAGAAAGAAAGAATAAGAAGAGATCAAGAAGACGGTGAGAAAGAGAACAAGAGAGAGAAAAGAAGGAAAGACAAATGAAAGTAAGAGATCACCGGGGCTGAAGTCACCGAGGTGGTGAGAAAGCTCCTCGGTGGCTCCGGGGGTGGATGAGATTCGTCCTGAGTACCTTAAGTCTCTGGATGTTGTAGGACTGTCTTGGCTGACACGTCTCTGCAACATCGCGTGGCGGTCGGGGACAGCGCCCTGGATTGGCAGACCGGGGTGGTGGTCCCTCTCTTTAAAAACGGGGATCGGAGGGTGTGTTCCAAGCCCTTAGCCTCCCCGGTAAGGTCTACTCCGGGGTGTTGGAGAGGAGGATCCGGCCGAAAGTTGAACCTCGGATTCAGGAGGAACAATGCGGTTTTCGTCCTGGTCGTGGCACACTGGACCAGCTCTATACCCTTCATCGGGTGCTTGAGGGTTCGTGGGAGTTCGCCCAACCAATCCACATGTGTTTTGTGGAACTGGAGAAAGCGTTCGACCGCGTCCCTCGTGGTGCCCTGTGGGGGGTGCTCCGGGAGTATGGGGTCCGGGGCCCTCTGCTAAGGGCTGTCCGTTCCCTGTATGACCGCAGCAGGAGCTTGGTTCGCATTGCCGGCAGTAAGTCAGACCTGTTCCCGGTGCGTGTTGGTCGCCAGGGCTGCCCTTTGTCACCGGTTCTGTTCATTACTTTTATGGACAGAATTTCTAGGCGCACCAGGTGCCGGAGGGCGTCCGGTTTGGGAGCCTCAGGATCTCATCTTTGCTGTTTGCAGATGATGTTGTTCTGATGGCTCCAACGAACCAGGACCTTCAGCTGCTCTGGGGCGGTTTGCAGCCGAGTGTGTAGCGGCCGGGATGGGAATCAGAACCTCCAAATCTGAGGCCATGGTTCTCCACCGGAAAAAGGTGGTTTCCCCTCTACAGGTCGGTGGGGAGTCCTTGCCTCAAGTGGAGGAGTTCAAGTATCTCGGGGTCTTGTTCACGAGTGAGGGACGGATGGAGCGTGAGATCGACAGACGGATCGGTGCGGCGTCAGCAGTGATGCGGTCGCTGTATCGGTCTGTCGTGGTGAAGAGTCGGGGCAAAGCTCTCGATTTACCGATCGATCTGCGTTCCCACTCTCACCTATGGTCATGAGATTTGGGTCATGACCGAAAGGACAAGATCGCGAATACAAGCGGCCGAAATGAGTTTCCTTCGCAGGGTGGCTGGGCGCACCCTCCGAGATCGGGTGAGGAGCTCAGTTACCCGGGAGGAGCTCGGAGTAGAGTCGCTGCTCCTTCACGTCGAAAGGAACCAGCTGAGGTGGCTCGGGCATCTGTTCCGGATGCCTCCTGGTCGCCTCCCGCGGAAGGTGTTCCAGGCATGTCCTAGTGGGACAAGGCCTCGTGGAAGACCCAGGGCACGCTGGTGGGACTATGTCTCCGAGCTGGCCTGGTGTCGCCTCGGGGTCAGAACAGCTGGAGGAGGTGTGTGTGGATCGGGAAGTTTGGGCATCTCTGCTGAGACTGCTGCCCCCGCGACCCGGCCCCGGATAAAGCGGAAGAAAATGGATGGATGGATGGTACTGTATGGAAGATTTTTTTGTGTCATCAGAATGTCAATTTTAAATGTCTGAGAATTTTCTCCATTGACATTTTTTAACACTGAAATAACATGTTTGAAGATTTTTTGTCCTCGAATTTCAGACACTGATTATTCAACCCATAATTCAAAGTGTTTCAAATTAAAAATATACTCTGTATTGTCTTTAAATGTTTCAAATTCAACAGTTGAAATTTAGAGTGAATCAATTTGCTGTAGAAACAAATTCAAATTGGAAAATTCACCCGTAAAATATTCAATGTCTAAAAAAATCGAGCCCTTAAATTCAACAGTAGAAATTCAAAGAGTGAAATTCGCAGTGAAAAATTCACGCAGAACATCCCGGACACCAAGGCCTGAGCAATCGATCCAGAGTGAGTCTGCAAACGGTGCAACGGACCAATAGAATTTCTTGGATTTGATTCGTCATCTCCTGTTTCCTCATCTGTAAGTCCCGCCCCCTAAAGACACAAACCAGTAGGAAACATCCTGCGTCTCAGCTCTCAGTCATCCAGGATCGATTGCTCAGGCCTTGGTGTCCACTTTTTTTACTGCACATTTTGCACTCTGAATTCATGCTGTTCAATTGTATGTGTTGAAAAATAGTACAGTGAATATTTAAAAGTGAAATTTGTAATTTTCAGTTTAAAAATCCTTGAAAAATGAGCATCGAAAATTCAGTGACTGAAAAAATCAAACATGTTATTTCAATGTGAAAAAAAAGATTCAAAGCAAACATTTCTCAGACATTCAAAATTCACATTTTGATGATGCAATAAAAATCTTCCATAGTACTGCAGGTGTTTGTGGTTGTCAGCACCCTCTGCTGGTGGAACAGCTTTCTGCACCTGGTATTCCCAGGCAGTCTCCCATCCAAGTACTAACCAGGCCAGTTTCATATGTGGCAAACTGAAGAAAATCAATAAAAGGAATGAAAAATAGCCAGTAAGAAAAAGAGAAAAACAAGCGATGAAGAAGAGAGTAAGAAAGCAAAGAGAGAGAGAAAGAAGAGATTTAAAACACAGAGCAAGAAAGAAGAGCTCAAGAAGAGAGTGAGAAAGAAAAAGAACAAGCAAGAGAAAAAAGAATGAAAGAAAGAGATGGTACTGCAGGTGTTTTGGTCATCAGCGCCCTCTGCTGGAGGAAAAGCTTACTGCACCTGGTATTCCCAGGCGGTCTCCCATCCAAGTACTAACCAGGCCCGACCCTGCTTAGCTTCCGAGATCGGGCGTGTTTTTTTTTTTTTATCTTTTATTATGAAAACAAACAAATTTATAAATACAATAAATCACAAGAATATACCGAAAAAACAGCACCAAAAAAACACAGACAGTACACAGGACACAAAAAGATAAAAAGGGAATGGACAAAAATGGGGAGGAAATACAACATTGACTCAAAAAATACTAGACAAAAATCAAAAAAGACATCACAACAACAATTCACAAAAACAAGTCCAGGGGTGCAGGGGGTGACCAATCGATGAGGGAATTGAAGGGGGTGAAAGTGTCCAAAAAGTAACTGTCCGGTCGGTGCGAGAGAGAGGTGAGGTGCGCTTTGAACACCCGTGTGAAAAGGGGCCAAAGGGGGATGATGTGACTGTCAAATAAAGCAGAGTTCCTGGATACCACCACAGCGTGACGTGCAATGGTGAGTGTGTAACGAATGAGGGTCCAATTAACAGGGGGATCGGGGAACGGGGGAGGAGGGGGCTGGGGGAGTGATGCTCCGGGAGGCAGCGAAGGTCCTGGGTTCAGCGACGGTCCGGGACGCAGTGATATTTCTGGGTTCAGCGGTGCACCTTCGTGACGCAGGGGTCCTGGTCCAGTCGATGGTCTCGTGTGCCGTAGTCCACCAGGCCGATGAGGAGGCAGCAGTGGTCCGGGGTGGAGCAATGTATCGAGGTGAGGAGGTGGTGGAGCTCCAGCGCGAGACGGAAACCTGAAATGAGGCGTCGGAGGAGGCCCCGGACGGGGCCCCGGATCGGAGCAGCGCGCAGAACACGCACCGGGACAGTGCCCAAACAGCAGCAATGCGACAAGCTGGTGATCCCACACCCAGGCCCGAGCCGCCACCGGGGGAAGCCGCAGAGCCGCGCCAGGAGGTCCAGCAACCGGGTCCAGAACTCACGAACAGGTCCGCACTGGAGGAGGTGTTCCAAAGTCTCCAGTTCAGACCTGCACACAGGACAGTCCCTGCCGAACTTCGTCGGGTGTATCTGGTGCAGCTGTATGCACGTGTAAATCAGTCTGTGTCGAATTTTGAAGTCACACGGACTTAGCACCGGAGATGTGTGCTGATTGTACATGTGAGCCCAGAATGGTGTGAAGTGACCAGGAAAAAGGCCGTAGACCTCTCCCCCTCTGTGATGTACTGCGCCCTCACCCTGATCATGGCGCCTTTCCCCCTTCCCAGGTGCAGCGCGTCCGGCTGCGCCTTTAAAGCTGCAATTTCCCCGACATCTACTGCAGCCGCGTCAGCGTTCGCGACCTCCAAGGCCGTGCACAGCGCCCCCAGTAGCTCATTTTCCCTGACGCTCTCCAACCACCTCCTGCGCTTGGCATAGTTAATTGCCAGCCACTTTAAGCGGACCTTCACCCCCCCCACCAGCCAACCAGGTCATCCACACACTCCACTTCCGCGTGGACATTGGATTTTTAACAACAGCTTGCTGAGCGTTGAGGGTTTTGTGCGCAAAGTAGAGAGCTTCTCCTCCAGTCCTCCGTGTCCAGGATGTTCTGCGTGAATTTTTCACTGCGAATTTGGCACTCTGAATTTCAACTGTTGAGTTTGACCCTGCTTAGCTTACGAGATCGAGCGTGTTTTATTTTTTTTAATCTTTTATTATGAAAAACAAAGTAAAAATTATGAATAAATCACTATGTACAGAAAAACACAGACAGCACAGAGGAAACAAAGGGAGAGGGGGAGTCGACATAAACGGGGAGGGAATACAACAGAACACAAACACTAGACAGAAAACCAAAACCAAAATAGACATCACACTCAATACACTAATTACAAAATCAAGTCCGGGGGTGCAGGGGGTGTCCAGGCGATGAGGGGAATTGAAGGGGGTGAAAGTGTCCATGAAATAGCTGTCCGGTCGGTGGGAGATGGAGGTGAGGTGTGCCTTGAAAACCCGTGTGAAAAGGGGCCAGAGGAGGATGAGATGATGGTCATGTAAAGCAGAGTTCCGGGACACAACAACAGTGTGACGGGCAACAGTGAGGGCAAAACGAATAAGGGACCAATTTACAGGGGGAACGGGGGAGGAGGGGGCTGGGGGAGTGATGAACCGGGACGGGGCATAGCTGGAGTGCGGTGCAGCAGTGGTCCTGGGTGAGGCGGTGGTCCTGGGTGAGGCGGTGGTCCTGGGTGCAGCGGTGGTCCTGGGTGAGGCGGTGGTCCTGGGTGAGGCGGTGGTCCTGGGTCAGTCGATGGTCCGATGTGCAGTGGTCCGCCAGGCTGAGGAGGAGGCAGTAGTGGTCCGGGGTGGAGTGATGTTCCAAGGCAAGGAGGTGGTGGAGCTCCAGAGCGAGGCGGAGACCTGAGATGAGACGTCGGAGGCAGCCCCGGAAGAGGCCCCGGATCGGAGCTGTGCGCAGAACACGCACCGGGACAGTGCCTAAACAGCAGCAGGGTGACGAGCCGGTGATCCCATACCTGTGCCCGAGCCGCCACCGGTGGAAGCCGCAGCGCCGCGCCAGGAGATCCAGTAGCCGGGTCCAGAACTCACGAACAGGTCCGCACTGGAGGAGGAGGTGTTCCAAAGTCTCCGGTTCAGACCTGCACACAGGACAGTCCCTGCCGAACTTCTTCGTGTGTATCTGGTGCAGCTGTATGCACGTGTAAATCAGTCTGTGGGAATTTTGAAGTCACACTGACTCAGCACCGGAGATGTGTGCTGATTATACATGTGAGTCCAGAGTGGTGTGCCGTGGAGTGCGGGATGAAGTTTGGTCAATGTGTGCACTGCGGTTGGTACCTGAACAATCTTGCTGAGGATGAGGGCGTAGAAATGCTTGGTGGACACCCGGCTGAGTGGCAGAGGGTCGGCCCCCGCACGCAGAAGGCAGAAGTCGAGCGTCGCCACCCCAGTCCTTTTTGACCCCTTCCCAAAAAAAACCTCCCAGTGGCCGAGCGCGGTGCAGACCTCGTATGACACCTGTCGGGTGACATAATCGATTATGTCGGGTGACATAATCGCACAAAACCCTGTTTTTCTGCACCCCCCCTTCCTCCTGAAGCGGGCGTACAGCGCACCGAAATCAACACTCCCCCTGTCATCAATCAGGTCCCCCAGGCGGGACACATTTACACTCTCAAGACGCAAAGTAAAAATTATGAATAAATCACTATGTACAGAAAAACACTACAATAACACAGACAGCACACAGGAAACAAAGGGCGAGTGGGAGTCGACATAAACAGGGAGGGAATACAACAGAACACAAACACTAGACAGAAAACCAAACGCACCGGAAGCACAGAACGCAGACAGGGGGGGCGCGCCCGGAAGTCCCGCCTCCGAGCCACCACGCCTCCATGACTTCCCTCTCAAACGCGCCGAGGTGCTCGAGCCCTGAACGTGGACGAACCTGACACAGATTAAAAACCCCAAATTCCCCACAGCTCCCCAGACACCTCTTGAAGAAAGCCTTCCAAGGCACCTGGACGGACGGGTCAAGCAGTTTTTTTTAACAGTTTCAATCGGAGGGCGTCCCGCTTGGACGCTAAGTCCATGAGCGCCAACCCCCCCACCCTGTACTTCCCCACAAGAGCGCGGTGGCTGACTAAGCCACGTTCAGTGCGCCATAAAAAAAGATTCGACATTGAATTGAACTGATGCAGGACGGGCCCTGGCAAAGGCGGCACACAGAGCGCGTGGGTAACTTTTGAGACCATGAGCGAATTTAAAACCACCGCCTTCCCTTTAAAGGTGAGGGCGCGAGGCTTCCAGCTGTCAACTATGCCCTTGCATGAAGCCACCAAACCTGACCACAACGTCATGAGACACTGCTCCTCATCCGGTCCTACGAAAACACCAAGCACACGGACGGGATCTGTGACAATCGAAAAATTCCAGACATTAGTGATGGCGGGCGTGGTGCCACACACCATGAGCGACGACTTACCATGATTGATCTTTACCCCTGAGGCCAGACAATACACATCAACATCGTGCATTGCAGCGCGCAGACTACACTCGTCCTTTAAAAACAATGACGTGTCATCTGCATACTGAACAAGTTTCAGTTGAATTCCAGCGTGCTATGCCACTGATCAGGTAAACCTGATAAGGCCGTGCTGCACAGCGGGGGCCTAAAAACACAAACACATTAAATTATAAAAAACATATTTACATTCTTCCCAAATTCACCAAATAAGTTATCTTAATACCAGGAATCATGTGGGGAAGAGAGCGGTGGAAACCCTCCGGGCTGTTGCTTCCCCTCAGGCACTTATAGAATGGGACATCCACTTTGTTAATCGTGGTTGTCCGTGCCACTCTGTACATTGGCATCTCAGGAGGATCCTGGATGCACTCCAGATGCCGCTGCTGTGTTGCCCACACTTGGTCAATGGCTCCTGTAGTAATAGAGTTAATGTACTATGACATCTATTATTTATTAAAACAACCAAACACAATTAATATAACTTTGAAATACCTGGGGACTTGGAGAAGCTCACGCCGCTCTCGTCCAAGCCAGCAGGACCTTTGAGCTCCTCAATGGTCTCATGCACGAGCCGGAAGGTTTCCTGCGCCCCCTGGGTCACTCTCCTCACATGGTGCTTTAAATGCTCCCTGGAAAAGTGGTGACGCAAAACCTCTTAGCTAGTCAGGCTATTCAGGGCGGGGTTCTTCGCTGACTGCACCGATAAGGAGCTCTAGGTCATCCCGGTTGTACGCCATCACTGCACCCATGGTCCAGCCGAAAGCGGTCCATCACACCCTGGCACATGGGTCTGAGCTTCTTTGAAGACTCCTCGCACGTGAGCACAAAGGAGATTATTTGAGAATGCTCATTCCCAATGCTAGTGAACCACTCAGCTGATCTTTGGCCCGCCCCACTCAACTTCTTCACAACTTGTGAAAAGAAATCATTCTTGAGATGAAAATCAGTTCCGCAGATTACATTCATTGTAATAGGACGGTGCAGAGAACATACACTGCTCACAAAAACTTAGGGCACACTCAAAAAACACAATGTAACTCCAAGTCAATCACATTTCTGGGATATCAGACTGTCCAGTTAGGAAGCCACGCTTATTGTGAATCAGTTTCACTTGGTGTTGTGGAAATTAAACAGACACAGGTGGAAATGAGAGGCGATTAGCAAGATCACTCCAAAAGAGGAATGGTTTTGCAGGTGGTGACCACAGGCCATTTCCCTGTCTTCATCCTTTGGACCGTATTTTTGGAACACTTTTGCATTTGTCCAGTGTTCTCACCACTAGAGGTATCATGAGGAGCATCTACAACCCACAGAAGCTGCTCAGGGAGTGATGCTCATCCAAAATGGCACGTCCATTCATGCTGTGGCAAGAAGGTTTGCGGTGTCTCCCAGCGCAGTGTCCAGAGCATGGAGGAGATACCAGGAGACAGGCCAGTACACCAGGAGACCTGGGGGGGGCGACCGAGGCCAACAACCCAGCAGCAGGACCGCTATCTGCTCATTTGTGCACGGAGAAACAGGAGAAGCACTGAGCCCTAATGACCTCCAGAGGGCCACAAATGTGCATGTTCTCAAACGGTCAGAAACCGACTCCATGAGGGTGGTATGAGGGTGGTATGAGGGTGGTATGAGGGGGGTATGAGGGCGTTGGGCCGGTGCTTACTGCCCAACACCGTGCAGCCCGATTGGCATTTGCCCGAGAACACAGCGATTGGCAGATTGGCCAATGGTGCCCTGTGCTCTTCACGGATGAGAGCAGGTTCACCCTGAGCACATGTGACAGACGTGACAGAGTCTGGAGACCCCCTGGAGAACGTTCTGCTGATGCAACATCATCCAGCATGACCGGTTTGGTGGTGGGTCAGTGATGGTCTGGGGAGGCATTTCATTGGAGGGCCGCACAGCCCTCCATGTGCGAGCCAGAGGTTCCCTGACGGGCATTGGGGACCGGGATGAGATCCTCAGACCTATTGTAAGACCATATGCTGGTGCTGTGGGCCCTGGGTTCCGTCTGATGCCTGATAATGCCAGGCCACATGTGGCAAGAGTGTGTCAGCAGTTCCTGCATGATGAAGGTATTGATGTTATGGACTGGCCTGCCCGTTCCCCAGACTTAAATCCAATAGAGCACATATGGGACATCATGTCTCGGTCCATCCATCAACGCCACGTCGCACCACAGACTGTCCAGGAGCTGACTGATGCTCTAATCCAGGTCCTGGAGGAGATCCCTCAGGAGGACATCCGTGGTCTCATCAGGAGCTGCCCAGGCGTTGTAGGGAGTGCATTCAGGCACGTGGAGGCCACACACACTACTGAGGATGATACAGACTCGTTTGGAGGAATTCTACAGAATTTGGATCAACCAGTGACCTGATTTGTCACTTTGATTTTGACTACAATTTTGGATCCAGACCTCCAGGGGCTGAGAATTTGATTTCCATTTATCATTCTTATGTTATTTTGTTCTCAACACATTGCCGTACACTAAGAATAAAGATTTTCATCCGAAAAATCGAATTGATTGACGTCTAGGATGTGTTTTTTGAGTGTGCCCTAAGTTTTTGTGAGCAGTGTATATAAATATACTGTAAAGCCATCATTCTCATTTAGCCCCTCCCACCCAAGGATTAGTTATTCAGCCTGATTGCTCTGGGCAAGAAAGATTTCCTGAGCGTATCCTTTGAGCAGGAGAGCGAGAGAAGCCTCTCACAGAAGGAGAACTTCAGTGAGAGACGGGGACTTTTCCCACGACCTCACCCATCCCTCAACCTCCACCTTAAATGTAATAACAAGCATTCAATAGCATACCTTCTTAGTGGAGTCCATCTTTACAACAGTGCCAAATGTGGACAGGATCTGACTCCTGTAGTCCTGCACATTCGCGGCTTCAGAGAGTAAGAAGGCGTGCCGAAGTAGAGAGCAGAAGGAAGCTCTCGTAGTGGTGGTGGAGCTTGAAACCTCTGTTGAAGAGCAGACACTATCCCCCCTTTGTCCGAGAGGGACACCAAAAGTGTGGTGTACAGGTCCTTTGGATGAAGATGCTCTTCAACGTGGTTTTCCTGTACTTGGCGCCACACTTTGGACATGGTGTTGCCCTCTGTTCTGTCCCTTAGCAGCCGCACCACATGCTTGTCCACACCACGCCTAAATTACAAAAGACAGCAGAAAGTTAATGTTAATGCAGTGTGTATTTACAATACATTTATGAACTTAAGGGCAACGCTTACTTTCTAGTCAGCACAGCAGGGAAGGAGGCTTGGTGAGCCTCACTAAGCTGGGACAGGATGACAGAGTCCCATGCCAGCCAGCGACCCACTGTGCCCCCTTCCTTTTTAATGGCTGACTTGGTGCAGGGCCCACAACACAGCACCTCTGTGATCATGGAGTACCACCCAGAGATGTCACATATGTGACGCACCTGTAGAACACACAATCATTTAATTTAACAAAACTAATAATTCAACAAATGAAAGGCAAAAATTCTGTATACTGAAGCGAGTGCACAAAAAGGGACTTACTCTTTGGTGGTATCCAGACTTAGAGAGATGCACGTTTTGCCCTGCCCCCACGCATTGGTCACCTCGAGGACATTTCAGAGAGCACCTCCACACTCCCACTGGACGCCACACAAACAGATGGCTCCGAAAAAAGGCGCCTGCTGTGGGTAGAGCTCCTCCGATAAACCCAGGAGCTTCTGGAGGGTGAAACCACATCCTGTCCGACCTCATGACCCACCTGCGCTTCAGGCGTCCAGCGTTGTCCTTGTAGGTCTGGACAGGCGTGAAGAGCCCTCTCTCTGGGTCCTCCCTCAGCCACTGGAGATCAGCCGGAGGAATGCCTCCATCCTTTTCCCACGACTGCACCCATCCCTCAACATCCACCTTAAAACAGTTACAAAACAGACCTTTACTGTAAGTTTGTTATATGACATATACAGTGCGAAATATTATACTTACAGGGGTGTCAGAGGGAGAGAGTTGGGACGCAGATGGTGTGACCTGGGGCAACTGAGGGGTGCCGGAGGAAGAGGATGGGGTCCTGGATACTGTAGCCTGTGGAAGCTGGCCCATGCTGTTTGACCCCCGGCAAGTGGACATTGCAGAGGAGCGGGATACTGTGGGCTCTCGGTGCCGGCTGGTCTCCGAAGTTTGATTGAGTTGCTGTGCCAACGAAGGAGAAAGGCGGTGTGTGGCCTGTGGCTGCTCAGTCACAGGATCCTCCTGGCACTGAAGCGATTCTGACAGAAATAAAATACAATAACAGTTTTATATTGCAACATGCCCACTGAGTCTGCGAGAGTGTTTTTTAATATTTGTATTCTTTGGGTAACCAACCTTCCACAGACAGGCATACAGCAACCAGCTCCTAGTCACTTTGCACGTCTCCTGCCCATGACCCAGAGGCTTTCGGTGAGGACTTACTGACAGTGGTATGACACTGCAGAAAACAATGTCAACATTTTGTTTCAGTAATAAATAGTAACAGTTTGCACAATTTGTATAGTGTTGTTGGACACAATTCTTACCTTTACTTTGTGGTACAGCTCAAACATCTCCTTGTAGGTACATTCCTCAAAGCCCTTCTGTCCATAGATGCAGAAATCTATATTTTCCGGCAGGTGACAGGAGATTGGAGGAAAACTCCTGGCATATTCCCAAAGGCGATCTTTGAGCCACCCATTATTGAGCTGTGTGCCACTGCCCCGGCGCACACTCTCATTCCTGTGCGTCTTCACCAAGCTGCAAAGAAATAATTCAAAAGATTAGGACAGAGCTATTTTTTTTATCTCCCTACTACACTTAGTGATCATACTATACCAACTGCTTTCCCTATTGCACAGCAGCATTACATAAACAACAATATACAGACACTGAATTGTTTTACTTTATTATTTGTTCTACCTTATACATTGTAATTACAAAAAATCTCAGACTCTCAAAAGCAAAGTCAAATATTTACTACACTGTCATTACACAGAGGAGGACACATAGCATAGCTCTGTCCTAATCTTTTGAATTATTTCACCCAAGCATTTTTAACAAATCTACAAAATACAAAGACATGATATTATGTCAAACTGTCTGGTTAAATTCCAAAAAGTTAGCTGCATGCCAAAATGGACCTATGGATTTGGAGCTAACATTAAAACACTTGGGGACCAGTGTTTTAGATGTATTTACCAGCAGTATCTCAGCAGCTAACGGAGCCGTTCCACTGGTTTTTTCTCCACTTTTTATACTGTTTTTAGCTAATGTTAGTCTATGGAAATGTATGCTAACAGCTGCAAAGATGGCGGATCTCCATGGTAACTGTGGACATTCCCGAACTCTATAGCAGGCACAGAGGCCCGTGTGCGCTGCGGCACACCCGGAGGTCAACTCCCCAACAGGTCGAGACTGGAGGAGATGCTTTGCTCCAGGTGCGCACTGGCCCTGCGGGAGGAGGACCTCGATCTGACGGGTTTTGGAATCTCAGTACGCACGGTGCCAACCGTGGGCTTAGGGTGCGGAGGTTGACCCCTGCGTGTCTTCCAAAAAGGATTCGTGCACCAGCTCGGGCGAGTGCGGGGTCTCGAGCTCCGCCTCGGAGCGGCTACCCTGCACTCCCCCTGTGCTCCTCCCGTCCTCTCCTTCGCCCCCCGAGGCGGCTTCGTCCATCTCCACTCCCCCCTCACCCCTGTCCCCACACACGCAGCGCGGGAGCGGACAAGCACAGACCGCACACCACTGCGCCCTGGGCTCCATGCATTCCCGTGCGTAATGCCCCTGGGTCCCGCACCTCCTGCACTTAAACTCCGGACACTCGCGCAGCACATGGCCGGGCTGTAAACAGCCCCTACACACCTTCACCTGGCGGTCGTGTATTACGCGGAAGAACTCTGCCCCCCCCGCAGTGATGAAACGAGCAGAGTACGGCAGAGACTGAACCTGCTGCGTGAATCTGACCTTCACAAAGCGCGTCCCGTCCACGGCCACATTCTCCTCCTGACGGGCGACACGGCGGCGACTCCCCAGGCAGCTAGCTTCTCCAAGATGTCCTGGTCCGGGATGTAGGCCGGCAGGCCCATGAACGAGACCACCAGCTCGTCGTTAGCAATGTCCCGGGCGTGCACACGCGTGTCTCCGACCCGGAACCCGTCCAGGAGCTTCTCCTTCGCCTGGATCGTAGATACTGTCATTTCAATTTTTATTAATCATCCTGCAAGCAGCAATTTCCCCTGCATTATGTTTTGCCACGCGAATGAGCGCCATGGCAGACAGCTCCGTGTCGCCCTCGAGCGTCAACACCACCGTCAAATCCTTCTCAAACACCCTTTTCCGGGCCTCCACCTCAACCTGGTCATTTTTCCGTTTCGTCGTCTCATTGTTGTTCCCTCTCCACAGCGGGGCGCTGGGAGAGGGAAAAAACAACTTGAAAAAACAAAAATTCAAAAAACACCAGCCATAGTCCACCAAACACCAGTAGCCGCTAGCCGCAGCTAGCTTAGCCCCACGCTCCTTCCTCCAACACGAGCCACACACACCTCCGGTTCCGCAGGCGTGTTCAGGGTGGTGTGGCCGAGGGAGGACCTGGGCCCGTTGTATTTGTGGCTCACTTCAGAAAATCAATAACGGGAAAGAAAAGAGAGCAAGTAAGAAAGAAAGAAAATAGAAAAACAAGAGATCAAGAAGTGAGAAATAAAGGTAAAAAGAAAGAAAATAAAACATCAAGACCTTCTTTTATAGACAATCTTATAGAATGAAATGCCCTTTTACATTTTTTTTATTTATTTATTTTTTTTCTTTTTTTTATATATATAACCTGCCCCATGTTCTTTTAAAAATATATATATTTTCTGTATTATGTGCACTGAATATAGTGAGGTCTTTACGCTGTACCTTTTTTGTTTGTATTTGAATAAAAATAAATAAATAAAAAACAAACAAAAAAAAACATCAAGACAAGCCCAGCAGATACTTGGGTGGTTAGCGCTGTGCCTTTACAAACTAATATTAACTTTATATTTAAAGGATCTATATCATGCTATTTTAGCCATTTATATGAATGATTGTACCTCTACCACTATGGAGAACTCATTTTTGTGATAAATATAAGTGTTTTCTGGAGGTATTTTTCAAACCCGGAAGACACAACGCTTCGATTCAGTTAACTCCACCCCCTCTCTCCGCAAAACACAACTTTACTGTAATATAAATAAACAGCAATAAGTGAAGATACTTCACAATGCAGTTATAAGGAGTTGACATCTGCAACACAGCTAACACACATGCAGGGGCGGACTGGGACTGAAAAACAGCCCTGGACTCTGACCAGCCTGGCCCAAATTAGCGTAATTGTGCGCTTCCACAAATACATATTTTAACCTTTTACCCCCCGCCTTAACAGTAACGAGTGCATTTTCCCCACATCGGCTTTTTATTATTATTTTTTTGACTGGTATCATCAGCAAAAAGAATGAGAAAGGTGGCCTTGAAACAGAAGCAAAATATAAATAATAAATAATAATTGTAGTGAGTATTTGTCAACAAAAACTTAAACTTAAACTGTGACATAAGAAAACTTCAAATAAACACTTCAGACGCACCCTGGGTTTTTGGTTTACGCAGCGTTCAAAAGAGAGCAATGTCCAAACAAACTTATAGGTTCAAAAAGAGGGTTTATTTTCCAGATTTGGACGGCAAACAGCAAGATTTCTTGTAAAGGCCTACTTGCTGCCTCTCCGACGTGACTGGTAAAAAACCATTAGCCCACCCAGGTGCGTGTTGGACAATGTGCGCTACTCCCCTATATCCCCTAGGTGCGCAATAAAAGACTAACCAAGTAAAATAAAACAAAAAGTAAGCAAATTAGACTTAACGTAGCATATTGAAAACTACATAACAAAAAAGAAAACATAATTATGTGCAACTAATAAACAAAAAGTGACATTTTAGCTTTAAATCAAAAAACTGACAAATAGCTCCTACACTCCGGCCCCTAATTGTGCATTCAATCACAATTACTGGTTCATTAATCAAAAGGAGCTATTCTAACGGCCATGTCAGTCATATATTATGTGAGATGCATTATCCTTAAGTTTTTCTTTTTCTTCTGACTGCAAAAATATACATTAGTGACAAGATAGAAAGCAAGATAGAGCAGTGGGAGGTAAGACAGATAGAGTTTTAGTCCATAGCAGCTTCCAGCAGCAGGCAGAGCTTGGTCACAGGCCGGTCCAGTACACTGGTTTTAGTCTTCAGCTGCACAGAACGCACCAGGCCACGAGCATCCATGTTAACGGCCATGACTCTCCCCATCTGCCAACGTCCTCTGGGGGCAGTGGCGTCTGCAAGCAGCACTATGTCTCCAGGACAGATATTTCTTCTCGGCCTTATCCACTTCTGTCTCTCTTGCATGATGGGCAAGTATTCTTCGATCCATCTTTTCCAGAATATTTCAGCCATGTATTGTACCTGTCTCCACCTTTTCCTCAGGTATAAATCCTGTTTTTCAAAAAGTCCAGGAGGCATGACGGGTTTGCCCTTTAGTGTTAAGATATGATTTGGCGTGAGGGCTTCAAAATCATCTGGATCATTAGAGACTGGTGTGAGAGGTCTGTCATTTAAGATGGCCTCAGCTTCACAAAGCACAGTTTGGAGGCACTCATCATCCACAATCTGCTGCTTGAGGACAGAGGTGAGAATATTCCTGACTGAACGAATCAGGCGCTCCCAGACGCCACCTTGATGTGAAGCTGAAGGAGTGTTAAAGTGCCATGTAATGCCATCCCTGGCCATAGCGCCTTGAATTTTTTCCTGATTTAATGCAACAAGGCTTTCTTTGAGCTCTCTATTGGCTCCCACTAAATTTGTGCCGTTGTCTGATCTGATGGAGGAGACTGGGCCTCGTCTGCATACAAATCTTCTTATTGCATTGATGCAAGAATCAGCATCCAGAGTGTATGCGACTTCTAAATGGACTGCACGGCTGTTGCTGAGCCACTTTGACAGTGTAAATCCACCTTTACTGCAGAGAGCTGTCAAATCATGCACCATCTTTAATGCTTCTTCTTCTGTAGGCAGAGACTTAAGACAATCATCCACATAAAAATTAGATTTGATTGTTTTTACCACTTCAAATGAGAAATGAGGAGCATTGTCTTCGGCTGTTCTTCTTAGAGCATAATTTGCACAGCTTGGTGAGGACACAGCCCCAAAAAGATGCACTTTCATGCGATATTCTTTAGGAGTATGTGTGGTGTCACCTTTAGGCCACCAGAGGAAGCGGAGGAAGTTTCTGTGCTTCTCTGGGACATGAACTTGGTGGTACATAGCTTGTATGTCAGCCATTATTGCTATGGGCTCCTGTCTAAAACGCAAAAGGACTCCAACAACAGAGTTGGTTAAGTCAGGACCTTGCAATAACTGACAGTTGAGTGACGTCCCCTTGTACATTGCAGGGCAATCAAAAATAACTCTCAGCTTGTTTTTCCTTGGGTGATAAACACCATGGTGTGGAATAAACCATACATTTTCAACACTGTCCATCAGCTGGTCCTCAGGAACCAATTCTGCATATTCATTCTGTATCATGTCCTCTAGAAATGCGACGTAATCCGCTTTAAAGGAGCTGTTTTTATCAAACTTTCTTTTTAGACTCTGTAGACGTTGTTCTGCCACACAGCCGTTCAGTGGCACTGTGGGATTTTCCACTTTGAACGGTAGGTCTATGCAATAATGTCCATCAATTAAGGATGCTGTATTTTTCATAATGTTCATAAACTTGATGTCTTCTCTGGACATTTCCATTTGTTCTTGAGATGTTTTCTCATTGAATTCATGATTATATTGTTGAATTAGCATGTTTTCCAGATGTTCTACAGAGATTCTGTTTGTAGTGACAACAGAGCAGCCAATCTTACTCTTGCTCTCACCACGAAGTGGACCATTAATGACCCATCCAACTCGGGTCCGAACAGCATAGGGCCCTTCGTCCTGGCTGTTGATCAGCTCCCACGGCTCCATTACTTTGGCTGCATCAGTGCCAATAAGTAATCCAACTTCAGCATCAATGTCGTGGAGCTTTACACTTTTCAAATATGGCCACTTTTGTATGTCCTCTTGATGTGGAACATTACATTTGGAAACAGGCATAGTCTTTTGTGTCATGACATCTGGCAGCTCAATATAATCATCATTATCAAGCGCTGCAACTTCAAGTCCAGATATTATGTTTGTATTCACAATGTTTTTGTGTCCCATTGTTCGCAGCAGGACACTTGCTCTTTTGCCTTTCACATTTAGTTTTCTTGAAAGACTTTCTGTACAAAAGGTGCCAGTGCTGCCAGGATCTAAAAATGCATACGTATTTACAGGTGAACTGCACTTTTGACTCCTGACTTGAACAGCTACAATAGACAGCACTGAATGATCTTCATCACCGGCCCCAATGTGGCCACAGGTTTGCGTGGATGCAGTTGAGGCGCTGGCTGGTTGTTGACTGTGTTTAGGGAACACTGTATTGCCATGTTCAATATGCATGACAGTGGGGTGCCTTTGGTGACATACAGCACAGTCCATTCGATTTCTGCATTCTTTGCTTGTGTGACCAGCTTTGAGACATCCAAAACAAATTCCTTTTTCCTTAATAAAGTTTACTTTGTCCTTGTGTGACTTTTCTTTGAAATGAAAACATTTTTCCAATACATGATTTGTCATTGAACAATACAAACAGCTTTGACTTGCAGAGAATTTGTTTTTATTTCCTGTTGCATTTTTGTTTACTTCTGTTACATTTGTGGCAAAACTTCCCTTTTTTCTTTGCTTTGTGTAGCTGTTATTGGAGCTCTTGGGAGTGGAGTGCTGTGGATCTTGGATGTTGCCAAAGAGTGGATCAGATGCAATTTTAACTTGCTTTTCAATGAATGCAACTAGATCAGTGAATAATGCTCTTTGACCATTTCTCTCCTGAAGTTCACAAGCCACAGTTCTCCATCGTTCCCGCAATTTGTAAGGAAGCTTTAAAATGATGTTTCTCATATTTGTAGGTAAATCGAGTTCTCTCATATAAGCAATGTGTTCCGTTAAGTTTGAACAACCTCTGAGAAACAATGAGAATGCCTGGAGTGCTTGTATATCTTCACTTTTTATTGGTGACCAGTTATCAATTTTTTCCATGTATGCATGTGCAATTTTATGTTCATTCCCAAAATGCTCAGCAAGAAGATCTTTGGCTCTTTGATAACCTTGTTCAACAGGTAAATGCTGGCAACTGTGAACCAGGTCTCTCGGCTGCCCCCTGGTGTACTGTTCGAGAAAATTTAGACAGTCACTCCAACTGGACACTTTAATCTCCACACCATTCTCAAAAGCCCTGATGAAAGATTTATATTGAAGTGGGTCTCCATCAAAGACTGGAATGGTTCGAGAAGGCAGGACAGAGTTCATATTTTGCTGGACCAACATAGAAGTGATGTCATTTTGCTTTTGCATTATGTCAATCATGCTGGACTGATTTATTTGTGATTGCAAATGAGCACTTTCAACTGATACAGGCGGAGCAGTTTGAGTTATGACTGGAACATTTTTGTTTTGCAGCATGTCAGGTGACTTTTGTTTGGGACGAACAACAGATGGTTGCAAATAGGTACTTTCAAAGGAGACAGGCGGAACAACTTTAGTTATGACTGCAACATTTTTATTTTGAGACATGTCATGTATTTTTTCTTTGGGACGAACAACAGGTGGTTCTAGTGTTGTGACATGACTGGCACCAGTTTCCATTTGCTCCGGGACAAACACTTGGGCACTTGGATTTAACGTTGGTGTACAACTTTTATTTAGGTAAGAGTTCATGCCATCAGAACGCTTGGAGTAACGAGAAACTTTTGAACCACACTGAGATGAATTAATGTCCAATACATGAATCTTAGCGTTTGTAACAGCAAGTTGAGTTTCAAGTTCGAGTTGTTCCTTTTTCCTTTTAAGTTTTTCACTTTCAATCCGGATTTTTTCCTCCTCTGCTTCAATTTCATGTTTTTTATTAAGAGCAGCAACCCGCTCCAGCAGTGCAGCTTTATCGACTTCTGCTTTAAGGCGCACTGACATTATGGAAGAAACATGCGATGCTTGAGAGCTCGTCTTTGAAACATTTGACTTATTAGTACAGCACACATTCGAGGCACTGTCCTCTGGATTTAAATCATCAACAGGTTTACCGTCGTCAGCGTTTGGCGACGCATTTGAATGACCGACATCACGCAGCCAACATTTGACACGATCCGTGAATTCACAGTACACAGTCATTTTATTTGCAATGTGTTCGTTTTGCCTCGTAAGTTCATCTGGAGGTAAAGGCAATTTTACGAAAGCATCGTGCGCATCCTTTACGTCTTGCTGACGTTGGATAAACACGTCCAAAAGAGAAGCGACATTTTTAGAATTGTCCTTTGAAGCCATTAATATGTTCAAATCCTCCATCAGCCTTTTGGCTTGTTTGTTCTTTGCATTCCGTTTTTCTTGACATGTTTGTAATTGCAAGCTCAATCCTTTAAACGTGAATTTCTGACTCCTTTTGGGTGAAGCTTGTACATTTTCAACATTTGATTGTGCTTTTGCGACATCCGACATTTTCAACAACACTTTTAAAGGTGGTCTTTTATGACTCAATTTTCAAGAGATGCACAAGAGTTCAGAGCAACAAATTCAATCTTTCATTCCAAAGTTGTATGCGTCAGCTTGGTGCGGTTCATCTGGTGGTGCGTAAAGGTACTGCAGCATTAATCCAACCTTTGATTCCTCGTCGACAAATGTGTATCTTTTATTGATCGCTATCATCAAACTCCAATCGTTTGGCCGTTATCCTTTACAGCATTAGCAATCATTTTACGTACCATTGTCTTTGAAGAGCAGAGCATTTGTTAGTTTGTTGTGGGCGAGGCAACTTTCCCGCTGAAGACTCCACAGAACAAAAGGCGTTGGATTAAACAATCTTTACGATGCCATCCGCGCATTAATCCATTGTAATCCTTTAGATCTTGATCCGATGAATCCTCCTTTAGGTCCACGGGCAGGTTTTTTACTTATGTAGTGAGTATTTGTCAACAAAAACTTAAACTTAAACTGTGACATAAGAAAACTTCAAATAAACACTTCAGACGCACCCTGGGTTTTTGGTTTACGCAGCGTTCAAAAGAGAGCAATGTCCAAACAAACTTATAGGTTCAAAAAGAGGGTTTATTTTCCAGATTTGGACGGCAAACAGCAAGATTTCTTGTAAAGGCCTACTTGCTGCCTCTCCGACGTGACTGGTAAAAAACCATTAGCCCACCCAGGTGCGTGTTGGACAATGTGCGCTACTCCCCTATATCCCCTAGGTGCGCAATAAAAGACTAACCAAGTAAAATAAAACAAAAAGTAAGCAAATTAGACTTAACGTAGCATATTGAAAACTACATAACAAAAAAGAAAACATAATTATGTGCAACTAATAAACAAAAAGTGACATTTTAGCTTTAAATCAAAAAACTGACAAATAGCTCCTACAATAATAGTCCCAAAATTGAGCCTTGTGGTGCACCATACTCCACGGAATTCCTTTTAGATTCATGTTTTTTTATACTGGGCTTTACCCAAATCTAAAAGCTTCTCGACTTGAGAGCAACAATGTAGCGCCTCATTTGAAAGTTAAGACCTACAAAAGTGATGGAAACTTTTCGTCACGTCGCCACATTTTTGTCATATTTGTGTTGTTTTTTTAGTCATTTTTTGTTGTGTTTTCCTTACGTTTTTGTTGTTTTTTTTTGTCTGTGTTTTTTTAGATTTGGGTAAAGCTCGGTTGAGGCGGGACTGGTGGCCCTAGAGCCAGTGGCCCTTCTGTGCTCTTCCAGAATGGACATATGGCCAGTCCACCCCTGCACACATGCTAATATGCTAACCCGCGTTTGGATTGACTCACCGCTCTGGTCCATCGCTGTTTACATTGTGGGACTCGCGTTGGTTATAAAAGTTAATCCACTTTGGTTCTGGCGAAGGTTCACCAAACATCCATCAGTGACAGTCACAGAAAAACAATATTTTGGTGATAGTCGCCGAATCCCGGAGAAAAAAACAGCTGAGTGGCCTCTCCTTGAAAAAGGTTGAATAAACTCCCGTCCTCGTAGCCAAACGCTCTTCTTTTTCTCCGTCCGTGACATTATCGTTAGGTAAGAATAAAGAACACGAGCTCCATCTTCACAGCTGCAGCGCAAACATGGCTGATCTGTTCAGACACTCAGGGGATGTGTTTGTTTTGGCCTCAACTGACCTGGAAGCACCTCGGGCACATCCTTTTTTTTTTCTCTTTGCATCTCTCTTATGACAGAAATAATGAAAAAGCTGTTTTAAAAATTAAAATCAGGCCGTAAGCATAGAATTAAGACATTACATTACAGACGTCGAGCACTTCCGTTCCGCTGTTACGACACAACTGAACACTCAGTCGTTCACCATGCTGCCTGCAGCCTCCAGAGAACTGCACATCTAAAGTGTCACATGTAGAGACTAAATCAGACACACTGATCCTAGTGGGCCCTACATTGGATTTATACCACATCGAGTGTAATTAACATTTCAAATGAAGTCACTTTGCTTTGTTTTCATGAGAATAAAGAATGCAATATAAGACAGTTTGTCATTTCAAAGCACACACTGCTAACACATTACCTAAAAAAAACATGCACAGAAATACCATCTCATAACTTGTCAGGGAAACATTTGGTTACACATAGAATCAAACAATGGTCAAATATTTTTCAACAACAACTATTTATTTATTTATATATAAAAAAAACATCTTGATGTCATTTCTTAAAAAAATGTAAAACATTTAGACTTCCAGACACAAAAGCCTCACAACGAGCCACAAAAACATAATAAACAAGTGACAAATACGTGATTAAAAAGTGATGAAAAAGAAACAGAAGAACGACAAAAACATGCCAGAAAAGCATAAGTACCACAATAAATAAACGAATAAAAGCACATTTTTAAAAAGCTATGAAGAAAGCAACAAAAAAGAACAAAAACACAACAAAAAAAACAGACAAAGTGACGAAGTGACAAAAATGCTTTTAAAAAGTGACAAAAACGCGGCAACACGTCACGATCAGTTTTGTTGGTCTTAGCTTTCAAATGAAGCATCCCACTGGCCTAGAGATTGCAAACTCCAGTCGAGAAGCTTTTAGATTTGGGTAAAGCTGAACTGGAGAAAACGCATCTGGTTCAGACGGGGTTACGGGGTTAAACTCCGATCAGCTGAAAGGTTTTCTCCCTTCAATGCTTTTTTTTTTGTTTTGCGCGTGCCCGGTCCGTGACCCAGTATCCCCATTGCGCGCGGCCGTGACGTCTTGACGCACGGGCGCGCGCGCCCCCCTCCTCCTTCAGCAGCAGCGTCGGCAGCGCGCGCGCCCCTCCGCATCAGTCTGGACCCGCTCGCGCTTCGATCATGAGGTAAGGCCCTTTCTTGTATTATTATTGCGCTCAATCTTCCCACAAACCTGTCGACATTTCACCCTCTTTTCACCCATTCCCCGCTCATTTTACCCTTAATCCTGGTTCGGTTCTGCTCGGTTCGACCCCCCCAATCGATCTGGGTCGAACCGCGTGTTCAATTCGCGCCATGACGGCTTTGCGCTTTTCCAGCCCTGGCGCGGGTCTAAACGCTGGAATCCGCTCTTTTCCTGCGTTTAATTCCTCCTTAAATCTCATTACGGCGGATGAGCCTCGCCCTGGCCGCTGGATGCTGCGATGCTGCGGCTGGAGGAGGAGAGGGAGAGGGAGAGGGATGCGCTGAAAAGGGGAAAAGGGGGGGCGGGGGATGGGCCTCGCTCTCATCGCTCTCTCGGCCCAAATGGCGTCGGAGGAAGAAACGCCGAAGAAAAGCGCATGAAAAGGTGAGCTCCGGGGGGGGAGAGCGGCACAATGGAGGAGGGTTTAACGGGGACAACGGCGCGCCATTCGCGGGTAAACGAGCGGAAAAGGGCCCTGGTGCTGGTGGTGCTGTGGGAGAGCGTGGATGAATGTGACTTTGAGACGCGGCCAGCCAGGCCTCGGCACAGCGGAGACGCGCACCTGTCCTCCCCGCGCTCCACATTTTTAGGTCTTTTACGCGTTAATCGTGACATATATTTCACGCACGCCTCCGTAAACGCTGCGTGGGTGCTTTGTTAGTCTGTTTTACGCACGGTGCGGAGGGCAAACAAGACGTGGCCGGGCCTCATTGTTGACGTTTTAAGGCGTTTTTTTTGCTTCGTGCGCGCGCTGTAAACTGGATTGAAGCTGCTGTTTCGGTTGTTCGTGATGGTTTCTGTGGGAGTGCGCGTGTGTGTGCGCTGTGAGGGTGAGTCACTGGGGCTGAAGTGGGTCAAGTTTTCGTGGGGAATGATTGAATTACCAGACAAGGCGTGGAGAGGGCGAGGTGGAGGAAACGCTGACGGACATTTGTGGAGTGATGATGGGCTTGTCCTTAATTCGTCTCTTCCGTTTAGAATCCAGGACGTTTTTATTGATTTCAATAATGACACGGAGAGTGGGCTGGCTGTTCTGTCTGTGCTGGGGTTTCTTAAAGGTTTATTTCAGGAGGTTTAGGACTGGATTTGACTATTGAGACTAAAACTGTGACTGAGGCGTTGCACTGGCCAAGCTCTGCAGTCGAGAAGCTTTTCGATTTGGGTAAAGCCGAGCCGGAGGGTGAGAAGTTAAAGCTGGGGTACCTGACTTTCTGAGTTTTGACACCACAGAGTTTGTTGTGAACACAAAGGCCCTCGCTGCCTGAGAGAAGACAAAATACTAAGTTTATTTTGGGGCTGGTCCTTCTTCACGTTGCTCATGCAGGAGGGATTGTGAGAGCTAGAAACAAGTTTGGACCAAATCAACAAATGTCACAGATTGTGCAGGAAAAATCAGCTTTAACACTTGGAAACAAAAAAAACATCACATGCTCTGAATTGATGTTTGTGAAATCATCATTTCAAGGCCATTTTTGACACATTTAAAAAGCTTCTCTTTTCAATGAATGAATGAAAATAGTTTTATTATTGTGTCTTAAAGGGGGGGTATTATGCAAAATGGACTTCTTCAAGCTTTACATCATGTTATTATGTCATTCCCTCATTGTTGCCTTGGCACATTCACGTATTTTTGAGTAATCTGTAAAAAACTCTGATGGCGGCCATTTTAGGGATAGGTTTGCCTGAGTCCTCCTAGGAACGCCCCCACCTCCTGGAGACGCCTCCGAGCTTTCGTCACCAGCCGAGTAACCAACCACTGCTCCTCAGCAGAACCCCCTCCCCACTGATGCCACAGACAGCGTGTGGAGGGGGCGTGTCTAAAGGCTCAGAGGTTCTTAAAGAGACAGAGGCCTATTTCAAGACATTCACTACCGCCATTTTGAGAGAGACATTTTATACAAGGCAGTTATTCTAATTTACTGCATTTACAGACCAACAGAAGGTTTGGTCATCATTGTAGTGCGATATAGACTGGTGCTGTGTGATTGAAAAAAGCAGAATACCCCCTCTTTAAAGTGTCTGTAACACAAACAGGCCCATAACGTCTTAAACCTGAACCACATGATGTTCTTCTCTCTCTGGCTCCTCAGAAACCAAACTAATCAGTTCTAAGTAAAGTGAAGCTCCTCTTCTGCAGTGATTTATTTATATCCTCGTGCACTTTATGTCCAGCCCTCTGGGTTTAGAGACGGAAAACAAACATCCAGTACATAAACACGTCTGCAGCGTCTTCGGTTGCATTTTTAAAAGAGAAAGACAAATCTGTTTAATAAGTGTTATTCCCCGTGTACGGCAGCACTTCTTTTACTTTCTGTGCTTTTTTTTTTTTTTATCTTTGGAGCTTTTATAGAAATGAGAAGAAAGTAAAAAGTTCAACAGAAAGATCAGTACTGTAGTAAATGTACTGATTTACTGACCAAAACTAAATAGAAAGTAAACGAAAGGACTAAAAACAGACACAGTTTGAAAGAGCTTCTGTATCATTAAACTCACAGCCAAAGGACCAGGTCTTGGTGTTTTTTAGATGAACTTTATTGAAACACGTGTCGTACAGAGACATTTACATAACCTCACTGAAAACCCTCTGGTGCTGTTTGTACCGGGGTCAAAGGTCGAGCGGAGCCGCAGGAAACAGCGGGACAGAGAGTCGATTGATGATGTAACGGCCCGAGTCTAACCGGGACTAAACGACTAAACCAGGACTAAACCAGGACTAAAAGAGGAGCAGTGGAAGCCTGGGAATAAGACGAGGGGACGGACTGGATGGATTAGAGTTTATGTCTCATTTTGTGACTGTTTATATAAATGTTCTCCTGTAAATGTGGATTCATGCTCTATATGAACCTCTGAATCCCTGCCTTAATGGAACAGGCCACTCTTTTTACATACTGAGATATGTTCTTACCTGAGCTTAGACGAGTTGATGTGTACCTGTCTGGTCTTTGTGGCCGTGGGAGAGCGTGGTCGCTTCCAACTTCATGTTAGTCTCGACCAGTGGTTTCCAAAGTGGGGGTCGCGGGACACTGAAGTGGGATATTTTTTTTACATTTCTGACATTGGAGTTGATGTATTTTTGATTGAAAACACATTTTAGTGAAATTAAGTTAAATATCAACACACTGTATCTAAAGCATCATCTAAAAGCTTCTCGACTGGAGCTCAGAGCCTATACATACTTTTCAGTCATGTGACCTTTGTTGTTTTGGCGGCAATTTGAATACCGAAGTGGAATTATGCAGTACTGCAACATATCTCTACTCAGGATGAAAATGAAGGTCGACTGATTGACAGTGGCGTTTTTATTTACTCGACATCATTGCTCATGAAGAAAACAGTAAAAACACGGCCCCAGAGACGCACGTTTATGTGAAGAAACCAGTGAGTCAGTGTTTAAGATGTTAGCATGCTACCGGTTAGCATTTAGCTTCAACAGCTCAGCTTTGACCTCTCCAAGAGAAAGCCACAAACATCTGGCCTTGGATACAACATGTGTCAGAGGTCAGAGGTCAGAGCTGAGCTGTAGTATTTCCTCAGTGTCATAGATGTGTATCGTGTTGAAGCCACTGACAGTTGGATGACAGTTGCTAACCGGTAGCATGCTAACGTCTTGAGCAGCTTAAACACTGAGACTCTGAACTGTAAAAATCACAGAGAAAAGGTTTTCTGTTTCCTCTTTGATGTGTTCATTTAGTCTTCAGAGTGAGGCAGATCTTTAGTAAATCCTGCTGTAGCTCCACAGACAGAGCTGCTACGTCTGTGCTACATGTGCTGCTTATATCACACAAACGTGTTTTTACTGTTTTTTTCTTGAGCAATGATTTCGAGTACATAAAAATGTCACTTGTCTTTCATTGTTACCTGTTGTAGTACTGCATAATTCCACTTCGGTATACAAAATGGCCGCCGGAACTGGCGTCATTGGAAAACGCATCTATAAGCCAGTGTAACACTTTTTTGTTGTGTTATTGTTGCTTTTTCCCCGCAGTCTTATGTGCCTTTTTTTTTTTGTTGCTTTTTCATCGCTTTTTAATCATGTTTTTGTCACTCTTTTGTTGTGTTATTGTTGCTTTTCATCCTTGTTTTCGTTGCTGTTTTGGCACTTTGTTCAAGAGGCTTTCAGATTTAGGTAAAGCTGACCTGGAGAAAAAGTGCTCGGTTCAGCTGGGGGTTAAGAGGTTAAACCAGAGACAGTTTTCGTTTCACTTCCTTTTTGGACACTGACAGGAAGTGACATAGATGAAGGTAAACAATTTTTGCCGTGCCAACCGTGTTCTGTCAATAACTCTATGTCACTTCCTGTCAGCAGCTTAAAAAATGTCTCTTTAAAACAAGTGCGACTCAGTTCTTTTCTAAACAACTGAAGCGGTTAAAGCTCAGAGTTGCAGTCGCAGTAGTATTTGCAGTAGTAGTACTTTCCTGCAGTAGTCTGTGTTCTCTCCTGTCTGTTTATACAGTATAGCGAGTGCTGAGTCACTGTTGACGCTGCGTTCGCTGTGTGTCTGTAAATCTGAGCCTCTCTGATGGACACAGGCCTCAGTGTATTAGGGTCAGGTTTCTCCCGGAGTCCAGCGAACGCCTCACGATTCAGGACAAAGAGAGAGAGAGACAGAGGAGAGACAATCCTCCTTCTGTGACGGGATTAAAGCAGCGTTTTCTCCGCACAGGAACTCTTTCAGTACCGGCGACTTTCAGACCTTTCAGGAACTTTTAGAGGAAGTGTGGAAACATGGACTTTTAGCTCGTTTTCACTTTAACTCCACACTTTACAGCAGGGGCAGGCAAGTTTTCTTAATGGAGGGCCAATTTTTTTCATTGGAAAAAGACCGAGGGCCGAAGTACAGCACCACACTGGAAAAATGACCATCTTAAATGAGATAAATGACTTAAAATTGCTGGAATAAAGGTTCTTTATGTTGAATTTGAGTCTGTTTGGACTAATCTAAGATAAAGATACAAACGCTAATGCCAATGGAACGAGCATAAAACCCACTTTGAAATCAGACAAATGAACTTTTACTTTTAAAAAGATTTGTTTTTCACTTGAAATTATACAATAAAATCATAATTAAGAGAATAATGACTTGTTCCATTGGTGATAGGATGTTTTATCTGATCTAAGACCAGACCAAATCTACTCAAACTTTGGATTGAATCTCTTAATTGAAGTAGGTTTCTGTCATTTCTCCCTTAAAATTATTATTATTCCATTGCACTTTCTACATATGCCAGAGTTGTACATGATGTGACCTAATTGGGTGTATTAACAGTATTTCTCCCATTTAACCTTAAAAAATGTTGAAGTACTTTCGGATTTGTGTCATAATGTTTCTCAAAATCATCTCTCGCAAAGTTAACGAGAGTCCGACTTTCAGCACCATTCCTCCTCTACACACTACAAAAAGTAAAGATCAGCTTAAATGACTTGAACTGAGGAAATATATCTATTTTTTTTTTACTCATTTAGACCTTTTTCCTGATCCGACCAAGATTATTTTGCTAGTTTAATGACATTTCAGATGGTTCTGTGGTAAATCTCGCTTGAAATAAGAAAGTAAAACTGCCAATGGGACAAGACCAGTTTTCTTACCCCATTGGCAAAGAAACTTACCTGAAATAACGGCGAAATGTGTTGAGACGAGTCAGAAACATCTCAGAACAAGTGAAACAATCGAGGTCAAATGCCCAACTACATCTTAACTAGTCAAAACAATTAAAATTTGGATTGTTATGCTCAAATTGAGACGTCTAAACTTCAGCACCTTCAACTAAGTAGCAAGGCTAGCAATAAGTAGCTAGCCTTGCTGCTACTAGCCTAGCCACACTGCCTGGAATCACAACAAACGCAGCCAAGAAACGTGCAAACTTTTAGGAACTATTTGCAGCGGAAATGATTAAACCTTTGGGCCTTTATAAAAGTGCATGAAGTTTTTTTCGTGTGTGGTCAGTTGGCAAATGGCTGAATAATAAGCGATATGTATAGAACGCTGGTCATCAGGAAAATAAGTACCTTCAGGGCGAAACCAGTCCGGTCCGCCCTGTCCCAATGGAGCGTCGTGAAGAGCCGCACAATAAAGGCCTATACTATTATATAGAGGTAAAATTATTTTGTTTTGGTCTTGTACAGAGAGATCATGAACCCAGTGACTGATGTTAATGATCATTTTTGTAATTCATATATTTTCTTTTTAGATACAACTTGTGAAGTGTAATAGAGCTCCACAGTCCCGCCTCCTCTCCGGTCCGGAAGTAAAACCCCCCTTGCTTTGAGACCGTATTGATTTGGAATAAAGTCTTTAACTCCGTGATTCCGTCAGCTTGGGCTGAATCCAGCTCTGTGGTTATAAAGCGACCGCAAAGTCAGACGCAGGTGAAAAAAGCACGTATGAGATCCATCTAGTTTAACTGCGAGCCTTCGTCCTAGAACTACATTACCCAGGATGCTCGGTTGTCCCATGATCTACTACGAGGCTTTTCATTGGTGGAGCTTCACGTTCCCACACGTATTTATTTATTGTAATGTAGACGACATATTATAAACAACTTATGAAAGCATAATGCAGGCAGATAGTTGACATTTTATCCATGTCTAACACTGAGAGTAAGAAAAACGTCAGATGGATCAAAACATTTTTCCCAACGATCCAATTAAACGAACCACTGATCATTTTTATTCCAATTAGCCTGATTCAGATTGTTTAATAGTGAAATAATATAGAACTTTTGTCTGCAAAGTAAAAGAAACTGGCCGTGTTTGCTGAAAACCTGGTTGCCTTGACCAGCGGGCGCGATGTCGCAATGGTTCTTGGGATACGGAGTTTCTATAGTCAGGAAGTGAATGATGTCACAGCCTTGTACCTTTGCCTTTTCTTCAACATGTCGTCTTCTTTTTGGATTGAAATGAAACTGTTTATGGTCACGAATCGCTACATAGCTGATTAGCTTTTACGATGACGTTAAACTCTTAATATTTGAATTTTTGGAAAATCGACGGTCGTGTAGACACAGATTTTTTGCTTCCGGAGCAACAAGACCGCAAGGGGCGGGACTGTGGAGCTCTATGCAGTTAATAGGAACAACTGGCTCCTCCCCCACTGGGTCCTGTGACATCATCACATTCTAGAACCTGCAACCCAGCAAATTCATGATCCTTCACTTAAGGGTGCATTTTATAGTAGTGAAAGTGGGCGGAGTCTGTGGAGTGTTTCCTTTGCGATTTTTACTCACACAGATGGAAACAGCTCCCAAAATACTCTAATCTAGAAAGTGAGGACTCATTATTGTACATTTTATGCAACAAATCTACATATTTCTCATTTGCAGAATTTGGAAACATTAGATGAAGCTGAGGAGGAATGTCAAATATGGATTCATGACAAATTGGGGAAAATAATTGTGTAAAACGGACCAAAATAAATGCTGAAAATGTCCTTAAAACGTGCAGCTGAATGTGCTTTGGAATGATTTTATGGCATAACAGATGGAGTCATGTAGATTTGCTGCAGACGTGAAGCAGCCGTGATGCTTCTCAGTCACAGTCAAAGCCTGAACTTTGGCAGAATTCCTTTAAAGATTCAGAAAATGTATCACTTTCAATAAAACCACGTTGGTCTTTCCGCTCCGTGTGGTCGTCCATCTTGTCTCCGCCGTCACCGGTGCTGCAGGATGTGGTTGCCGCGGTAACGAGACGGGGCCGGTCTCCTGGGAAACGGGAGGGAGAGAGAGAGAGGTGCATGATGGGGGATGAAGGGGGAGGGGCTGCAGCGGGAGGTGGCTCTTTGTTTTGACGTGGAGCAAGCGCAGCAGGGAAATACAATATAAATACAAATACTGCAGCTCATTTACACATGAAACTGTTCCCCTTATGGAGGAAATATAAACTTCCTGTTACAACCAGGACGGCCCTGTAACGAACAAAAGACAGAAACTTAAAAAAAGAAGGAAGAGAAATGCTTCAGTCCAGGGTCTGAAACTTACTTACTTAACCCCTTAACTCCCACCTGAACCGAGCACATTTTCTCCTGTTTGGCTTTACCCCAGTCCAAAAGCTTCTGGAAAAAAGCTGTGAAAAAGCAACAAAACTGAGACGAAAACAATGATGGAAATGTGACAAGAAAGTGAGAAAACATTGACAAAAAAGTGACAAAAAATGATGAAAAAGTGGCAAAAATGTCACAAAAATTTTATTAAAAAATTACGAAAATATGACAAAAATGTGACAAAAAATGTCAAGAAAATGACAAAAATGTGACTAAAATTTGATTAAAAAAATTACGAAAAAATGACAAAAATGTGACAAAAAAAATGACAGAAAATGACAAAAATGTTACAAAAATGAGTTGAATACCCAACAAAAAAATTATGAAAAAAAAATCTGATGACATGAGGAAAAAAATCCTCTCGGTTCAGGCGGGAGTTAAGAGGTTAAGGGAGTTAATCTTTATTCATAACATGACTTCATTAAAAAGACGTCTGTTTCGTTCAAATGATATTATTTTGTTGGCTTTATACAACTTTATACAAGACATTGGCTTTAAGTTTAGTCCATCGACACACACAGAACTCCCGCCTGAACCGAGAGCATTTTCTCCAGTTCAGTTTTACCCAAATCCTGTTGGCCAGTGTAACACCTCATTTGAAAGATAAGATCTACAAAACTAAATTGATGTTTTTCCTCACATCAGTTTTTTGTCACTTTTTCGTCAAATTATTCACATTTTTTGTCAAATTCTTATAACTTTTTTGTCACTTTTTATGCAATTTTTTCACAATTTTTTGTCAAAATTTTTTGTCCACTTTTGTATTTTTTTTGTACATTTTTTGTCACTTTTTCGTCAATTTTTTGTCAAATTTTTCTCATTTTTTTGTCAAATTCTTGTAATATTTTTGTACATTTTTTGTCACTTTTTCGTCATTTTTTTCTCAATTTTTCGTCAAATTTTTCTCTTTTTTTGTCAATTTTTTGTCCATTTTTGTCTTTTTTTTTTACATTTTTTGTACATTTTTTGTCACTTTTTCGTCCATTTTTTCTTCAAATTTTTCTCACTTTTTTTGTAAATTTTTTGTCAATTTTTGTAAATTTTTTGTCAATTTTTGTAATTTCTTTGTACATTTTTTGTACATTTTTTGTCACTTTATTCACATTTTCATCCTTGTTTTTTCCTTGTTTTCGTCTCAGTTTTGTTGACATTTTCACACCTTTTTTCCAGAAGCTTTTGGATTGGGGTAAAGCTGGAGAAAATGTGCTTGGTTCAGGTGGGAGTTTTAGGTTTAGCCCAGACTTTCTGCCGTGTCCAGATCCGTAACCTACATTCCGCTCTGGCACATCTCCCTCATCTCCCTCCTCTCCCTCTGATCGTGTTCCCCCCGCCTCACGCTGACTTCCTCTCTCATCGCTCCCGTCCGTTTCCATGACGACCGCTCGTCCATCAAAGCCCCGCGTCCGACTGATGTTTTTTTTTTTTTTTTTTTCCACAATGCACCGCTGCGTGTGAAGTCCACTCCTTCATCTCCATCCATAGAATAGCAAATGTAGTACGTACGTTTTCTTTGTTAAAAAGAGTCGCAAAACACTTTAGTATAAAAGAAGGTCTGTCTCCCAGTCATTAGTTCTTAGAAAACACTTTAATGAAGGAAAAAATGGAGTCAATATGAGCCTGAACGGATGAGGCTCCATCAAAGAGTCACGAGTCCCGTCAGAGAAAAAACAGCCTTAAACAACCAAACCTGGATGGAAATACAGACGTTATTTTGAGTTCATTTTTTTTAAAGCAAATAATGATGAGAATAAAGTGCTGGAAACAGGACTTTCTCTGGAATGTCGAAGTGATGAAAACACTTGAAAGAGGCACAGATGCTTGATCCTTTTTTTTTTTTGTGATCAATTTTTTTATTGAAGTGTTACATTGCATTGGCATTTTGCACTTTTCTGCATGCGTTACACTTTTATTTTATACCCTTTTTGTGCCACATCCCCATTTCCCTTATGATGGGCAGAGAAACTCAAAATTGCGTAAAAAGCAGTCCCCAAAAATGAAAAAATAGATAAATAAATAAGTAATAAAAATTAAAATAAAACAGAAAAAAATAAAATAAAACCCTTTCCAGGTTAACATATATAAGTGAAGCAAATTGTGAAGTTGAGCAACACAAGGTGCTAATTTCCTCCGTCAAAGACATCCACAGAAAGAGCAGTATATGGCTATGTACAATACATCAATCCATTCACATAGTAAATATAATTATGTAATAAACTTTCTCTCAACACACAGTACACCAACACATGTTCATTGTAACACTGTAGTTTATAAAGTGAAATCTAATCCAGTTTGGATGTATTTAATAGATTGGACCAGCATGAGATATTTTCAGTGTTTGCTCCATGCATTCGAGCGGCAGAGAAGCTCCAACTGAAGGATATCTCTGTAGGACAGGAGCCACTCCCTCACAGTCAGAGGCTGCACTGTCTTCCATCTTTTGCGCAGCAGTAAGACCAGCTAATAAAATTCTACGATTATTAATCGTCAGATTTAAGTTGGAAGTGTCACCTAACAAAAGAAGCCTCAGAGTGCAAGATATGCTTGATCCTGTTGTAAAGCTAAAGTAACGAGTAATCTGAGCGTTCTGTAAAAAGCTAAGCGAGACTCAGTGGTGCATCGTTCAGGGTTTGAGTCGTTATTAGTACTCCAGGACTAAAGATGGGCCGGATGTCTCCACTGAACCCACACTTCTGTATTGAACCAATAAGAAGCGCTGTATCTGCGTCGTAGAAAGACACGAGCTGCTCGCTGTAATCCACGTACACACAGATCCTCTGTGGGACCGACTTCGGAGACACAGGACGGTCACCGACCATTGCCGGATGATATTTGTTGTTGTCCCAGGTCATCATCCACATCCCACTCAAGTTATATGCCTGATGTGATTGGGTGGCCACGCCCACAGCCCACATGATCTTGTTTCTCACCGTAACCTCAAAGTAAAACTGGCCGGACGAGATCTTTGGATTGCCCTTGACATACGGCGCCGACTGAAACCTATTGGGAAATGATAATCGTCCACATAAAGCTGCAAATATATGTGGTGTCACCGCCTTCCTGTTCCCAGACACAAATAAATCTTTTTGTGCCGTTTCAGGATCAAAAGTCACATTCACATTCGATCGCTTCAGGTCACTCAGTCTGGCGTGGAACACCTTCCTGCATTCATCTGAAAACTCCCCGTCCTGTAACGTGGCCACGGAGTCGGCCAGTGTTCCATGGTGTTCCACAGTGACCCTGACCGCGGCCCAGTCGACCACTGTGTGTGTGAGCGAGTCGAACTCCTGCAGGGCGCGGAGGTGATCATCAGAGCAGGACGTCTCCAGCTCTGCTGCCTTCTCCTGCAGCTCCAAGATTTCCTTTCTGATCTTCTCGATTAGCTCTGCAGCCGTTTTCTCAGTGTTTCGATGCTTTTCCTCAATGTTTTTTTTAAACGTCTCCTGACTGCTCCGAACACACTCCATTAAAGCATCGAACACTTTGACTCCGTCTTGGATTTCTTGATCTGCATTGTTCTGACTGAGCTGCACTGAGCTCTGGACCTCCTCGATCTTGGCCCGTCTCTCTTGGATCATTTCTTTGAGCCGGGCCTCGTTGGCGTCGCGCTGCACTTTCAGGGGGACGGCGTCGTGGGCTTTGCGTTGGTCGGAGAAACACTGCAGACAGATGAGCTTTGACGCGGAGCAAACGCAGCAGGACGTCTTGACTCCGGATCAGTGAAGACGTCCAGGCAGATGGAACAGAGGAACTGGTCCTCGGACAGCACACAGCTGACAGACGCCATCAGTCTGAGGGGCAGAAACAAGGCACTTCAGGGTCTTTATTCAATTAACAAACTGAACCTGAACATTAACCCTCAAAGGTGTAGATCTCTCCACACGCTGACTCATTCAGAATGTGCTTCATGCAAGTCTATTTGTTAGTATTAGTTTTATGCTGTTATGGTTTTAAGCAATAGAAACGTTTTGACATATTTGATCATGTGATCGATCGAACTGAAAATCCTCTGTCATTTACAGTGTTTTTTAGCTTTGAGGGAAAAGTTTGAAGGCTGTCCTTCATTTTGACGGATTAAAACTAGCGATGCACCGTTTAGGGATGTACCGATCCGATATCGGTATCAGTAGCCGATCCGGGCATTTTGAGAGGATTGGATTGGATCGGTGCATCCCTAGCACCGATCCAGCTGTTTTGCTTCCGATACCGATACTGTAGGTTTTGTATCTGCCGATCTTAACCAATACTGAGAGACTTTATTAAAAAGTGTCTGTGAGTGAAAAGGTCGGTCCTCTGTCCTCCATTGTGAGATCAGCATTGTCTCATTGACAAAGAAAATCTATTGATAAATTGTAATGTTGCCGGAGCGGCCTGAGGACATGTTTTTAAATGTTACAGGGCCTGATCGTTTGGAAGATCATCTAGAAATGTTGAAATAATCCGCTGGGTGAAACTCTGGAAACCTCTGGCTCAGAGCGACACCGGAAATTGTCTCCATCCTCGTTTCCACATGAGCCCCAGGGATAAGGTGGACGGGCTCTTCAGAAAGACAGAGCTCTATTTTATGACATTTATGACACATTTGTTCATTCCCAAATAGTGACCTGTTTGGTGTCCACATGTGGCACGAAAGACTGAGATTTTGTCCCAGAAAATATTGGTAAAAGTTTCAGATTGCTGGATGTGTGTTTTCCCCCTTGTTCTCCTGCAGCGTCTCGCCTCGGGTGATGAGCACAGACTCATGTGGGACCGTCCCGCTGAGCCTCGGTCTGTGACCCTCACACCTGAGCCCTGACGCTGACCCACATCTGTGACTGTAACACACGGTTCAGCCGCTGCAGAAGTGGGTTAAAGCCGTGATTCCCTGCGGAGCTTCGTTTTATATTATGTCACTTTTGAATTAGCTTTAAAGGAACCGTTCTTCCACACTGAGACATGTTCTTACCTGAGCTTAGACCAGTTGATGGGTGTGTTGTTAGCATTATTACCCAAACTGGGGTGAAGTTAGAAGTCACCAAGCTGTTACACGTTTCCCCTATTTAAAAACAGCTGTGGGAGGAGTTACACGATACAAGGCCAGCTACACAAAATTAAACATATGGATTTTCTAAGCGGATAAAAGGGGAACTATATTGTAAGGCGTAATAATACCTTAGGACAGGGGTAGGCAACGTCAGGCCCGGGGGCCAAATCCGGCGCTCCGGCACAGAACCTCTGGCCCTCAAGATGATTTTGAGAAACACTATTACAGAAATCACAGAGTACTTTTAACATTATTAGAGTTAAATGGGAGAAACTAAGGTAGAAATACTGTCAATGCACCCAATTAGGTCATAACACTGGCATTTGAAAGAACTGGAAAAAGAATAATCGTTTTCAGGAAGAAATGACATAAATCTATTTGAATTAAGAGATTAAATCTAAGGTTTGAGTTGCTTTGGTCTGGTCTCGGATGAGATAAAACCTCTAGTAGTCGTTATTCTCTTAATTCAGATAATTTTGTGTCATTTTAAGTGAAAAACAATAATTTGTCTGATTCCAGGTGGGTTTTATTCTTGTTCCATTGGCGCTGTCGCATTTGTATCATGGATTAGTTAAAACCGACTCAAATTCAACATAGAAGAACTTTAATTCAAGCAATTTCAAGTCATTTATCTCATGATAGTAATTTTTCCAGTGTTGTGCTTTACTTTGGGCTAATAATCTGCGGCTTCGGCCCTCAGTCTATTTACAATAAAGAAAATCGGCCTCCGCCAAGAAAACTTGCCTCCCCTGCCTTAGGAGCACTTTGACTTTACTGTGCTCCTAAGGTGTTATTACGCCTTACAATATAGTTCCCCTTTTATCCACTTAGAAAATCCACATGTTTAATTGTGTGTGACTTAGATTGTGTAAAGGCTCATGTACCGTATTATCCGGACAATAAGTCGCCCCGGTGTACTAAACGCACTCGCCATAAAATGCCTAATGAAGAAAAAACAACAGGCTGAACAGGTGTACGGCAGTGGTAGGCAAGTTTGCGTTGAGGCGGGACAATTTTCATAATCGCTAAAAACACCAAGGGCCGAACTTCAACATTTTAGCTCAAGGTAAAGAACTTTTTTCTGCAAATGCCCAAGTTTTACATTCGTGGTTCCCAAGTTGGGACCCAACAATACCCTCGGATGGCAGGTCCAAATCGCCCAAATAAAAACTTTATTTGTCATATATTGTACAAAATATTGTGGTTTCCCAAACGTTTTTATTGAAAAAGAAGTAGATATGCTTTTAAAAACTGACATTCCATGCAGTTTCAGATGGAAGATATTGAAAAAAAGTTCCCCATAGACTAGCAACCCACTGAAAAAGGTTCCGCGACCCACTTTTGGTTCCTGACCCACCAGCTGAGAATCCCTGTTACGTTACATACCGTATGATATTCTCTCTGGACATTTTTAAAATACTGACACATTTTTAGAGCACTGTAAAAGGAATTTGATCTCTTATTTGCATAATAATCTTTCTGAAAATCATCTTGAAGGCCAGAGGTTCTGTGCTGGAGGGCCGAATTGGCTCGCAGGCCTGACGTTGCCTACCCCTGGTGTACGGTATGCTAACTAGCACATTGATGGTTAGGTGCATGAAGCATAAACTACAACCTGGGCGTGTTTTTAAAGCTCTCATTTGTGAACTCGATCCTCGCGCTGTGGCTCGCGCTTTTAGCCCAGGATTACCTTCGTTTTCTTCTTTGTGGTAAGAGAAACCTCCTCTTTTCTCACTCACTCCAGACTTTCTTTCTGCTGGTCGATTAGCCTGCAGTGCCCTCTAGTGGCCTGTGAAGTTATATATTTGAATAAAAAATAATAAAAATGAATCACATATTAGTCGCACCGGAGTGTAAGAACTATGAACAAAAGTGCGACTTATTTTTCCGGAAAATACGGAAAGCTGGATCGGCGCATCTCTAGAATAAATTGCTCATTATTGTTCTGTTCCTGCTTCAAGGCGACAAATATTTAAGTAAAGGCATTGAAAAAGTGTTCAGGTATCGGTATCGAAAACCAAGTATCGTTAAAGCACCAGAATTGAAATAAGTGTAATGGAAGCGATGAAGGAGAAAACAAATTTTATTCCACAACTGGATGGAAAAATAAGGTAGACACATTTTCAAAAAGAACTGGTCCTCTGACTGCACATACCGGTCGGGCCCTACAATTTAAATGAAAACCCTCCAAAGTCCAGTGGGTGGAGCTTCAGGGGCTCACAGTTCTTGCCTGTCATACTTTCTCCAGGACTAAAGATGGGCCGTATGTGTCGACTGAACCCGCAGTTTTCCGCTGAATGGATGAAATCTGCCGTGTCAGCGTCGTAGAAGGAGATGCGCCGGCGGTCATGATCCACAAACACGCCGATGTTCTGGGGAGTGGCCCTGACGGCGACGGAGAAGCCGTCTACCTTCGCCGGACACGTCTCCTCGTTGTCCCAGGTCATCAGCCACATCTGCGAAGTGTCGTACGACTGGAACATCTGCGTCCGCACAGATTCGTTGGCCACGCCCACAGCCCACATGATCTTGTTTCTCACCGTAACCTCAAAGTAAAGCTGGCCTGAGGAGATCTTTTGTTGGCCCATAACATACGGCACCGACTGAAACCGATCATGAAAGAGAGAAAAACGCTGCTTGGACGACGTGTCCGTGTGCCTCACCTCCTTCTTGTCTTCAGACACTTGGAGACAACTTTGTGCCGTGGCGGGGTCGAAGGTCACTTCAGCTTCAAAGCGCTTCAGGCGGCTCAGTGTGACCTTGAACACCTTCCTGCATTCATCAGCGAACTGCTTGTTTTGCAGCTGGTCCACAGCTTGGACCAACACTGTGCTGTAATCTGTCCGGACGATGACCGCGGACCAGTCATCCTCTTTGTGTGTGAGCGAGCTGAACTTCTGCAGCACCTGGAGGTGATCTTCAGAGTCAGACGCCTCCTCCAGCTCTGATGCCTTCTGCAGAAGCTCCAAGATTTCCTTTCTGATCTTCTCGATTAGCTCTGCAGCCGTTTTCTCAGTGTTTCGATGCTTTTCCTCAATGTTTTTTTTAAACGTCTCCTGACTTCTCCGAACACACTCCATTAAAGCATCGAACACTTTGACTCCGTCTTGGATTTCTTGATCTGCTTTGTTCTGACTGAGCTGCACTAAGCTCTGGACCTCCTCGATCTTGGCCCGTCTCTTTTGGATCATTTCTTTGAGCCGGGCCTCGTTGGCGTCGCGCTGCACTTTCAGGGGGACGGCGTCGTGGGCTTTGCGTTGGTCGGAGAAACACTGCAGACAGATGAGCTTTGACTCCGAGCGACTGAACATCTCGAGCGGCGCGTCGTGTTCAGGACAGATCCGCTCGTCCAGGTCCTGGTCGGCCTCGATGAGCTGGTGCCTCTTCAGGCGGGGGTTAGTGACGTGCGGCTGCAGGTGGTCGTGGCAGTACGAGGCCAGGCAGAGCAGGCAGGACTTCAGGGCCTTGAGTCTGGGCTCGGGACACAGGTCACAGGGAACATCACCTTCTCCTAAAGCTGGAGACAATATGAGCATTAAGAACAAAGTTATTTTACAAGCCGTCATCTGCACTTTTTTAATACTGGCTGTTTCTTCTTCCACCAAAGGCTTTGTCAAACAAAAACAAAACGGTCTTTGACAAAGCCTTAAAAATGATCTGGATTGGAAAACTCCCGACTCCATTGGTGCAGATGTGCAGCCGCGCTTCTATCAGTCCTGTTTACGGCGCTTACGGAGCTCACCACCACAATGTGAGGAGTGACTATAAAGTGTCTCATGTAAAGCGCTTTGTGACCATGTCTGCTGTAGAAAAAATCCTTCCTTTCTTTCCTCCTGTCCTAAAACTACTCTTCAGCTGCGCTCAGAGCGAACCAAAGCAAATCATTTCTGTGTGAGCGATTCACGGAGACAGAGCGATGCGATCAGAGCGTCGGCGAGACGGATATCTGTCATGGCAGCAGGTTTGGAATCTGTGACAGGTTTGTGTAAAGTGCCGGAGGAAGGAAGTAAAACTATTCCACTGTCTCCAAAGCACAACACAGAATCAGGAAACAATTCTTCAATCACAGCTTTGGGTACAGAAGCCCGGTATCATAACGGGCCCGGGGCCACGTGTGCCATCCACCAGGACTGATAAGCTCCAGTCTTAACGGTCTTCATAACAAGGTCACTGCGTTGCCGCGATAATCACGTGCGGTCCCTGCATCGGATCTGTGCATCCCCGCACTGCAACACAGCCTCACAGTGAGACAGCGGCTAAAACATGCTGTATGTAAAGACTACTCAGAATTGGAAATTAGGTCCAAATGTACAATCGTAAGTACCGGAAATTCTCTAATACTGGCCTGTATTCCATTAGAGAACAGAGGCCGGGTTCGCGGCTGGCGGAGGCAAATTAAAGCCGGTCTCTAAAACAGGCCGGGGCTTTTATTAGAAACTATAACAGTAGAAATATTCCCCATGTTAGGAATTTGTCTCATACTGGTGTAAATGAAAACTCAAGTGCAGGAAGTAACAAACAGGAACCCGGGCCGATGGGGACGCTGCGGAGGAGCTGATCCGAGCGTAACTTTGACAATATTTCTACTTTTCAAACCTCCTGTGACGATATTTGGAAACAGGGCAAACAACAAATCCTGGTCGTCCGTTTTGCTCAAATAGAAATAAAGGCCTGTCTCTAATTGTGGCCTGGTTCCAATAAAGGCCTGGTCCTAGATGCCCTTGAGTAAATAAAGGCCCCGGCCTGTATTAGAGCATTAACGGTAATAAAAAAATGATTGTAGGCTATATTGCCTCTAAATACCATATACAGAAGCCTCTAACGTTTTTGCTTTTAAAGTACCCATAAGAGACTGCTAAAGTATTGGATCGATAAGAGTCGCTTTGCAGCAGTGTCTCCTCCTGAAGGTCCACAAGTGACTGAAGAGCATAATGTGATGTGTCGGTTGTAACATGAGGACAGTTCTGCAGTGAATGGACCTGACTTGTACCCACCTGTGGTCGGGTGCTTCACAGCAGCAGCCTGTCCCGGCACAGGGGGGTGACTCTTCAACCGAGACACCATCTCAGCCACCACCGTGTTGGTCATCATCTGTGGTCTGTTCCTGAAGCTCTGGTCACACACTGGACACTGCAGCCTGAGCGTCCACTGCTGCTCGAGGCAGCCTTTGCAGAAGCTGTGTCCGCACGGAGTGGAGACGGGATCGGTGAAGACGTCCAGGCAGATGGGACAGCGGAACTGGTCCTCGGACAGCACACAGCTGACAGACGCCATGACAGTCTGAGGGGCAGAATCAATATTCCATATTCAGGGATGTGACTGGCCCCGTACTCGGCAGTAATGCAGGGGTTAGTGAATTCTGCAAGAGCCGCACGAGAAACCTGAGTCAGAGTTTTCATTTGTGTTTTCATTTGAGTGAGCTTCGGTAGATAATGATCACTGTGCCACAAAAGTGCTGCAGAAAATGTCAAAGAATATGTATTTTTTTGAGGGAAATGAGCAGCGGCCATGGTTTTCCCAGGTCTGCAGTAAAATATAGATCTCAACAGTCCCGTCCGCTTCATTTGGAGGGTGCCGGAAGTAAAAATCCCATTCATTTTATGAATTATCCATCTAAATATGTCATATTTTCAAAAGCTTTAACCTCTTACCACCCGCCAAAACCAAATGCCTTCTCTCCTCTTTGCCATTGTTGTCACTTTTTTATTTCCCTTATGCGTTTTTGTCACTTTTTTATGGCACTTTTGTTAATTTTTTGCTGGATTTTGGTCAAATTTTTTGCTGGATTTTTGCCACTTTTTGTCATTTTACATCCTCATTTTCTTCTCGTTTTTTGTCGCTATTTTGAAGAAGCTTTTAGATTTGGAGAATTTGGGGAACAGGAGAAAACATGTTCAGGTGGGAGTTAAGAGGTTAAACCTAGAACACTATCGCTCAAATTCATAACAGCTGTGATAATCCACCTGATAAAAAGAACTTCATCAAAATCTATCAAAACATGACAATACTTGACACACGTGAGTCGTGTTGTTTTATATTAAACTGTGTCATGTAAAATGTTTTTTTGGTCCATCCATTCCTGGATGTGTGAGACGTCTCTGGTGAAGCTCAGTGTCCTTCAGGAGAGAGAAGCTAAATATGAATGACTGTGTGTTCCTCACTTACTGTGAGGCCAGAGACACAGGAGCAAAGAAATACATAAATACACTAACCCTCCCCGACCTTCATCACTATTGTACAATAAGACTGTAAAGTAACATGTGCAATAACCCCCCTTGCAAACCACGTGCAATAATCTATGTATCAGCTGCACTTTATTCCCTGTACCAGCATCACTTATTGACATCCTGCACTAGGACTGTAACTTTGCACCCTGATATTCTACTTATATAACCTGTTCTAATTTTTTTATCCTATTTTTATTTATTATTATTCCCCTATTGTTATGTTTCTGTCCCCTAAGATTTTTGCTTTACTTATTGTACATGAGATACCTCGTTTTTATACTATTTAACTGGTTGCACATTTTCCCGTCTGTTTTGCACACTCTGAGTGATCTTCTTGAACGCCGACTGTAACAAGTGAATTTCTCCACTGTGAGATCAATAAAGGATTATCTTATCTTATTGAAACATGTGTCTGTAGGAGAAAGTGTTTTGGAGGAAAACACCCAGGCCATCAGAGATGTCAAAGACAAAGCTGAAGCTCAGAGTTAATCTGAGTGTCCCGCATCATGAAAATCACACACATGTATCTGCTAATGCGCACCACCGCCCCCTACTGGTCATACAGTGTTCAGCAGTTCATGATAGTGACGGGGAAAAATCATGGATCTATTATAAACTGGATAAGGCATGCTGTCCCAGCTCCTATCTCTTTACATAGGGGTGCTCAGTGGCGCATGAAACCAGTTTCGTCCGCCATTGCGGCCCAAAGTACCCGTATGACGCGTCACCTGTATCTATGCTCCCTACGGCCCAAGTGGGTGAAAGCAGCGTGAGTGCGCACGGCTGCCGACGAAGCTTCAGAGCGGAGCGGACGCCATTACGCAAAAGTCAAATCTCTTAATATCATCGTTCTTTAAACACAAAATGTTTTTTTAAGGCCATTTCAGGCGAATAAGCTACCATGCTACGATGACTTAGGGGGTTAGTTTGTCAGTGCGGGGCTTAAAAAGCTAGTTTAGCCGCTCTTGGAACAACTGGGCGCTTAGCGGCCCTTCGGACGTACGTAGCCGCGCTCATGAACTTCCGCTCGGTCACTTTTCTGGGAAGTTTCGTAAGTGCTGGAAGTCTTGATATTGTGATAGAATTGATAAAAATCGAGTTATTACTTCACTGTATTTGCTAGTATAACATCACAACTAGAATTGTTTGGCTGAAATACAAAGAATGAGCACTGCAAAAGTGTTTTATATTACATTTTCATTGGTAAAATGTGTGATATTGTTTTTTTGATAGCATGTATCTGTACTGTACTGTACTGGATCCAGGACAGATGCGGAAATCATGCATTTTTTTGTGTTTCATTCTACTTACACAAATAATGGTGTAAGTACATAAGTACATTAAATGCTGCTAGTATTTTTTTAATTAATAAAACAGTTACAGGTTATTAGTGCCATTATTTAATTTTCAGAAATGAGTTTAATAACATGTAGGCTAGTTGTTTCTTATTAACCATAATCCAATGCTATAAACACATGTTATATTCATCATACATTTCGTATTTAGTTTTTGGCTAAAGACTTAGAGAAACATAAACTTACTTGAGATGTTTGTTATTTCGCGTTTATCCTTGTTTTTAGTCCAGTCCGTTCATTTGTTTTGCTCAGACTTCAGCCGCTAAATCACACGAGGGAGAACTCTGCTCGTTCATGAGTCATCACGCACACGCTCGCGCACGTCTACGGCCCTGGTGACGTCACGTCATTAGAAAACTTTTAAAAATGTATTTTTGATGCTTTACAATTTTTTTACAAAGAAAAAAAGTCCATGTCCTAAAAATAGTAATTTTAAAGAAATATATTTGCCTCAGTCTGAAACTCCAGATGCCCTGTGGACCATTTTACAGGCTGCTCCTTTTACATGAGTGTCTATGACAAAAAGGGCTTTTTGGGCTGCTGGCTGCAATATCACGGCCTGCCACTAGCACGTACTCATTTCAGAGTGAAGGGGGCGGACCCCCCCACTGGGAAAAATGGACGAAAAATATATTTTTCCTTTTAACCCCCACCTGAGCCGAGCACATGTTCTCCAATATGGCTTTACCCAAATCTGAAACTTGCACTGAAGCAAGCCTCTAAATAGCAACAAAAAGGTCACAAAAAGTCACAAAAATGTGACAAAAAAAGTGACAAAAATGTGATGAAAAAGTGACAAAAATGTGATGAAAAAGTGACAAAAATGTGATGAAAAAGTGAGAAAACACACATGTATCTGCTCGGGTGAAAAACACCCTGCGATGGTGTTGTTGGGTTCAAAGCATTGTCGTATTCACTTGAACAGCATCGTTTAGTTTTGTTCTTATCCCCCATTTACCTCCAGCTTTGGCAGAACTGCTGTAAAAGGCCAGTGTCAGTGTCAGTGTGGGACTTTTTGTTACATTTTTAACTTTTTTTGTCACGTTGTGTTTTTTTGTGTTTTACTCACTTTAGTCTTTTGGTTTTTGACGCTCTTTTTTTTATTGTTTGCGCTTTTTTGCTTTTAGATTTGGTTAAGGCCAAACTGGAGAAAATGCGCTCGGTTAAGGCGGGGGTCAGAGGTTAATCTGAAAACGTTGTCAGCAGGAAAAAGGTTCAGGCAGAAAATCAAACCCTGGTGGGAGGGAGAACACTGATATCTCCCTCATCAGTGACATTTTCCCCAAACATCCTCGATCTGCGCACGTGCACCGCCCTCAGCACCAGCTCAGCGTCTCCTCCTCCTCCTCTTCCTCCTCTTTCTCCTCCGCGCGGGGAAATAAACAGGTCTGAAGGTGTTTGTAAAAGAGCGAACATGTTTTCTTACTCACCGGGTCAGCGCGAGCGCAGGAGCTGCTTCGAGGTCCCTCAGATTCTTCCTGTTGTTTTTCTGTGGAGTTTAGTGCGCACCACCGCCCCCTACTGGTCATACAGTGTTCTGCAGTTCATGATAATGACGGGGGAAAATGTCTATTAGGCTGGACGAAAAATATATTTAACCTCTTAACCCCCACCTGAGCCGAGCACATGTTCTCCAATGTGGCTTTACCCAAATCTGAAACTTGCACTGAAAATGTGACAAAAAAGTGACAAAAAGGCCACAAAAAAGTGACAAAAAAGTGACAAAAATGCCACAAAAATGCCACAAAAATGCCACAAAAAGGGACAAAAATGCCACAAAAAAGGGACAAAATGCGACAAAAAAGGGACAAAAAAGTGACATAAATTTGATGAAAAAGAGACAAAAAAGTGACAAAAAAGTGACATAAATGCCACAAAAATGCCACAAAAATGTGATGAAAAAGTGACAAAAAATTGACAAAAATGCGACAAAAAAGTGACAAAAATGCGACAAAAATGTGACAAAAAAGTGACAAAAATGTTTTGAAAAAGTGACAAAAATGCAACAAAAATTTGAGAAAAAAATTAGAAGAAAAAGTGACACAAAAAAGTGACAAAAATGCCACAAAAAGGGACAAAAATGCCACAAAAAAGGGACAAAATGCGACAAAAAAGGGACAAAAAAGTGACATAAATTTGATGAAAAAGAGACAAAAAAGTGACAAAAAAGTGACATAAATGCCACAAAAATGCCACAAAAATGTGATGAAAAAGTGACAAAAAATTGACAAAAATGCGACAAAAAAGTGACAAAAATGCGACAAAAATGTGACAAAAAAGTGACAAAAATGTTTTGAAAAAGTGACAAAAATGCAACAAAAATTTGAGAAAAAAATTAGAAGAAAAAGTGACACAAAAAAGTGACAAAAAAGTGACAAAAATGCCACAAAAATGCCACAAAAATGCCACAAAAAGGGACAAAAATGCCACAAAAAAGGGACAAAATGCGACAAAAAAGGGACAAAAAAGTGACATAAATTTGATGAAAAAGAGACAAAAAAGTGACAAAAAAGTGACATAAATGCCACAAAAATGCCACAAAAATGTGATGAAAAAGTGACAAAAAATTGACAAAAATGCGACAAAAAAGTGACAAAAATGCGACAAAAATGTGACAAAAAAGTGACAAAAATGTTTTGAAAAAGTGACAAAAATGCAACAAAAATTTGAGAAAAAAATTAGAAGAAAAAGTGACACAAAAAAGTGACAAAAATGCCACAAAAAGGGACAAAAATGCCACAAAAAAGGGACAAAATGCGACAAAAAAGGGACAAAAAAGTGACATAAATTTGATGAAAAAGAGACAAAAAAGTGACAAAAAAGTGACATAAATGCCACAAAAATGCCACAAAAATGTGATGAAAAAGTGACAAAAAATTGACAAAAATGCGACAAAAAAGTGACAAAAATGCGACAAAAATGTGACAAAAAAGTGACAAAAATGTTTTGAAAAAGTGACAAAAATGCAACAAAAATTTGAGAAAAAAATTAGAAGAAAAAGTGACACAAAAAAGTGACAAAAATGCCACAAAAAAGTGACAAAAATGCCACAAAAAAGTGACATAAATTTGATGAAAAAGTGACAAAAAAGTGACATAAATGCCAAAAAAAAGGCCACAAAAAAGTGACAAAAATGCCACAAAAATGTGATGAAAAAGTGACAAAAAAGTGACAAAAATGCCACAAAAATGTGATAAAAAAGTGACAAAAATGCGACAAAAAAGTGACAAAAATGTTTTGAAAAAGTGACAAAAATGCAACAAAAATTTGAAAAAAAAAAAAATGCGAAGAAAAAGTGACAAAAATGCAACAAAAAAATGTATAAAAGGTGATAAAAAAAAAGAAGGAAAAAGATCAGTCTCGATCAGTTTTGTAGGTCTTTCAAATGAGGCGTTACACTGGCCTATAGCTCCCCAGTCAAGAAGCTGAACTGGAGATAATGCGCTCGGTTAAGGCTCGGTTAAGTAAGAGGTTAATATGGCAGAAATATATTTATAAAAACATGCAGACTCACGGTTTGGCTCACGCCTCTTACCAGTTTGCAGTGGTGGAAACAAACATAAGTAAAAAGTACATGTTAAAAAGTATGCTGAATAGTTTACATATGAAGATGAAGTGCCTGGGATATTGTAACGTAACTTCCTGTAACGCTTCCAGAAAACACAGTGGCATACACAGGCCTGAACAAATACTTTTACTTCATTACATTTCAGAACAGCATCTGTACTTTCTACTCCCCTACGTTTAGGATTCGGAGTCTAAGTAAAAGTACTGTTTGACCCGTGATTTAAACACATCGTTTCTCAGTGGCATCTTTTTAGTCCAGACCTGGTTTAGACTCAGCTTATTCCTAGTTTAGACCTGCTTTAGTCCTGATGTCGTCCTGGAGCAGGCTCAGAGCTGACATGTCTGTGGTTTCTGTGGTTGAGTAAAAGCCTGTACATTTTTAGGGAGTATATACTTTGTGTGTCGTGGTCGTGGTCGTCTGTGAAACATGTTAACCTTGTTGTTAAGAGCCCGACAAACATCCTCATATTCCACTCACACTGACGCTTCTCTTAACTGACTCTTGATTATTATAGAAATGGAAATGTCAGCTCTCTTAACTCCCTGTCTCTCCTGCAGGTGGCGCTGTGGATAAAAGCCTGTTAAAGATGGCTTCGTACGATCAGCTGGCTCACCAGGTGGAGGCGCTGCGCCAGGAGAACTCCCACCTGCGGAGGGAGCTCAAGGACAACTGCCACCACCTGAGCAAGCTGGAGACGGAGACGTTCGGGATGAAGGTACGAGCGCGAGCACGATCACGGGTACAAGTACGAGTACGAGCATGAGTACGATTACGAGCACGAGTATGAGCACGAGCACGAGCACGAGCACGAGTTCGAGTACGAGCACGGGCGATACTCTGACTGCAGTTCCTCACGGGCCCAGTCAAGTCGAGCTGCGCTTGTGCAAACACGGGACATGAACGTGAAGTAGTTAAGTTAAGGCCTTCTCAGTTCTTTTAATACTTTGAAGGCCTGAGTCGCACCCAGAGCACATGGCTACTTAATATGCATAAACAAAAGGATGTATTTTAGACCAGAGTTCAGATTCTTCTCTCTTTGGGCGGCACGGTAGAGCAGCGGTTAGCACTCTCGGTTCACAGCTAGAAGGCCTTTCTGTGGAGTTTGCATGTTCTCCCCCCGGGTACTCCTGTTTCCCCTACCACTCAAAACATGTACAATAGGCCAGGATGAATGATGTGTGTGAATGTATGGTCGGTCAGAGACGTTCCGACAGCGCTTCTGTCAGTCTCCCCCAGGGGAAACTGAAACTACAAACGTAGTTTACACCACAGAGTGTGGAGTGAATGTACAACTGTCTCATCTAAAGTGCTTTGTGTCTGTGAAAGGCTCTGTATAAATAAAGATCTTCTAAAGGTGACATGGAAGCACTGCACACACATGACCCGCCTCCCTTTCATGTGTGAAGCGCTTTGGGTGTGACTTGAAAAAATCGAGCTTCTAGGAAATTACAATAAAGCCTAATCCCTAAGAAGACTCATGTCTGATAGTTATACGTACTAAGCAGGGGTTGGCAAGTTTTCTTAACGATCATTGTAAAAAGACCGAGGGCCGAAGCCGCCAATTTCGGGCCAAAGTAAAGCACTACACTGGAAAAATTACCATCTTAAATGAGATAAATGACTTAAAATTGCTTGAATAAGGTTTTTCTTTATGTTGAATATGAAACTTTTTGGACTAATCTAAGATAAAGATACAAAATGCTAATGCCAATGGAACAAGCATAAAACCCACTGAAATCAAACAAATTAACTTTTACTTTGGAAAGATTTGTTTTTCACTTGAAATTGTATAATATAATCTGATTTACTGTAAGATAATTATGTTTTGTTCCATTGGTGATCAGATGTTTTATCTGATCTAAGACCAGACCAAATCTACTCAAACTTTAGATTGAATCTCTTGATTCAAGTAGGTTTCTGTCATTTCTTCTGTCTTTTCCAGTGCACTTTCTACAAATGCCAGAGTTGTACATAATATGACCTAATGGTGCTGACAGTATTTCTCCCATTTAACCCTGAAAATGTTAAAGGAATAGGCCACCGTTTTTACATACTGAGATATGCTCTTACCTCACTTTAGCCAAGTTAATATATCCCCGTCTGGTCTTTGTCCGTGCGCTCTGTCACGCAAACGGAGCACATACGCAGCCTCTCCCACATGTCATATAGCTCCAAAAAAGCTCACGATAGAAGCTACCAAGCTCTTCCACGTGTTCCCTATTTAAATAAAGTTACGTGATGTGTTTTCATGCGAAGTATATTTACACAGAAATGTAACGTGTCGATTTTATAAGCAGATAAAAAGGGGGACTATATTGTGAGGCGTAATGATACAGGAGCAAAACGTCCGCGCAGTAACTCCTAAAGACTTCCCCCGCTCACTTCCGTCAATAGCGGCACGGTAGCACAGCGGTTAGTGCTCTCGCTTCACAGCTAGAAGGTCCGGGTTCGATTCCCACCAGGGACGGGGCCTTTCTGTGTGGAGTTTGCATGTTCTCCCCGTGTCTGCGTAGGTTTCCTCCGGGCACTCCGGTTTCCCCTACCACTAAAAACATGCACAATAGGCCAGGATGAATGATGTGTGTGAGTGAATGGTGGTGGTCAGAGGGTCCGTTGGCGCAGACATGTGTAGTCGCGAAAGCGCCTCTGACAGTCTCCCCCAGGGGAAACTGAAGCTACAAACGTAGCTTTCCACCACCGAGTGTGGAGTGAATGTACAACTGTCTCATGTAAAGCGCTTTGTGACTATATGTCTGTGAAAGGCTTCTTCTTCTTCTTCTTCATTTTTGCCATTTTTTGTCGCTTTTTTATCATCACTTTTTCATCATGTTTTTGTCACTTGTTTAGATTTGGGTAAAGCCACACTGGAGAAAACATGCGTTGGTTCAGTTAACCCCTTAACTCCCACCTGAACCGAGCACATTTTCTCACAGTTTGGTTTTACCCCAGTCCAAAAGCTTCTGGAAAAAAGCTGTGAAAAAGCAACAAAACTGAGACGAAAACAATGATGGAAATGTGACAAAAAAGTGACGAAAAACTTATGAAAAATGTGACAAAAAAATGACAAAAAAATGTGATTAAAATTTGCCAAAAAAATGACAATAAATGACAAAAATTTGATTAAAACATTGACGAAATTGTTTTTAGCAAAAAATAAAAAAAATGACAAAAATGTGACAAAAAAATACAAAAAATGTGATAAAATGTGACAAAAAATCACAAAAAATCACAAAAAAACCACAAAAAAATCACAAAAACCCCCACAAAAATTGACGGAAAAAAAGACGAAAAAATTACAAAAATGTGACAAAAAATGACAAAGAAATGACAAAAAAGTTACAAAAATGAGTTGAATACCCAACAAAAAAATTATGGAAAAAATATCTAATGACGTGAGGAAAAAGATCTTCTCGGTTGAGGCGGGAGTTAAGAGGTTAAAGTAAGTTACACCTTAATACAAACATAAGCAGCTCCACTGAACATTAGACATAAACGACTAAATAAACTCTAACGATCCTCCACTTGTGTTGGATCGTGATGAGAGAAAATCTAATCTCAGTCGTAATATTTTCCCATAATCCTGGACTGGGGCTAAAGAGGCGGCGGTCACACATTTGAGCCCCGGCAGGAATAAATCTGACCTGGCAACGTGTGAAACGAGGCCGGAGCAAATCCAGCAGAAGCTCACGTGTAACTGTGGATTAAACCTCCGCAGTTTTACAGAATCTAAAGGAGACTCGGCTCATCCGTCGCTCTACAAAATGGCGGACAGACTCGCTTTAGCTTCATCTTCTTTGTGTGTGTGCTGTTTTCAGGAGGTGCTGAAGCAGCTGCAGTACAAGCTGGAGCAGGAGGCCGTGACTTTGGCCTCGTCCGGAAGAAGCGACGTTCTCCACCAGCTCAAAGGTCAGTCACATTTATCAGCAGAGGAGACGGGAGAGGAAAAACAGCACAAACTCTCCCTTTACCCTGTTTATCTTATGATTTTGTGTCTTTGAGCCGGAGATTTATCCAGGAAGTGACTCCATCATGTCTGTGTCGCTCCCTGGTCTTTCCCACGCTTATTCATTCACAAATACTGACAGGTTTGGGATCCACGTGTAGCACGAAAGACGCTGTAATCCAAATATGGTCATTTCCTGTGTGGGAGACAGCAGCGGCTAAAGACGGGACAAATATCCACAGGGCGCATGTGCAGACAAAGAGACTAAACTTTAACAACATCTGTTTCCATCAGACTCCACACTTTACAGACTCAAATACACCAGCTTTTTAACCCCTTGACTCCCACCTGAACCGAGCACATTTTCTCCAGTTTGGCTTTACCCCAGTCCAAAAGCTTCTGGAAAAAAATATGGCAAAAAAATGACCAAAAAAATGACAAAAATGTGACTAAATGTGACAAAAAATGAAGAAAAAAATTGATTAAAAAAAATGACCAAAAAATTGCATTAAATTTAACAAAAAATGACAAAAATGTGATAAAAAAAAATGACAAAAATGTGATAAAAAAAAATGACAAAAATGTGATAAAAAAAATGACAAAAAAATGACAAAAAAATTGACAAAATTTGACAAGAAAATTACAAAAATGTGATAAAAATTTGACCAAAAAATGACAAAAAATGACAAAAATGTGACAAAAAAATGATGGAAAAAAAATCTGATGACGTGAGGAAACAGATCCTCTCGGTTCAGGCGGGAATTAAGAGGTTAATGCACCACACTATATGGGGAAAAAAGGAAGAAAAAAGAAAAAAGAAAAAAAGGAGTGGAGATGGGAATGACAACAGGGAAACAGCAGGACCAAGAGAATTACAATAGACTAAAATATGCCCCGACGCAAGCCAAATGCATGATACAAATGTAAATCATTTTGAAGTTTATAATTAGAAATAACACCAGATTACTTATTTGAACATCCACACTGTATGAATTTTGGAAGATAAGGTGAATTGCTCAAATAAATTTGTGCACTTCTGCACACTTAAACTAAACTAAACATTTGGAAGGTTTTTAGAGATTTATTGAGCTGTGAACCCCCCAAAAAACAAGATGAACAATGTTCTAGTAATACCATCTTTAAGCATCATTGAAAATGGTTCTATTTTATGATATATTGGTTACAAAGACTTTTTCGGAGGGATTTCGGATCTGGTTTCGTTTCAAAATAAGCTGTTTTTTTGTGATAAAATCTGTAAAAGGACATTTCTACTTTTATTCTTATAGCCAGACCTTAGTGTTGGTTTCGCGCCTGAAGGTTTCGGCTATAACTGTGGCCTCCTCAGAGGTTCTCACCTCGGGACGTGGCCACAGTCAGGTATGAAACCAACACTAAAGTCTGGCTACAAGAATAAAAGTAGCATCATTTTAAGACGACCTAATGAACATAATTGGACGACATTTCTGCTTGTTTCAGGCTTGGAGTTAGATATTTAAAAAATCCATCTGAATAAAGCCTTCAAAATATTGTTCTGTCCAAGACTCTGCAGTTTGACGTCTGTAGGAGCTAAAATGGAGATATTGTTGCACCAATGTGAGAAAAATGCATTTTGAGAAAATGGCCTTGAATCACAATTTCTCAAATAAATCTGTGAAATAATGAAACTGAACAAATAATATTTTTGTAGTTTTTGTTTCCAGGTGAAAGTGTAGTGTATAACTTAGAGGCCAAATCGAGCCAAAAATTCCTGCAGCGTCTCCTGTTAAACCTTTGCATTAATGCATGAAAGGCATTTTATTTTTATATGAAAACAGAAAACTTTTTCTCATATAATCGTGAGTCAATAATCTACATAAAGGGGTTTCAGTTTGATATCTCTACATTTAACTTCTGTGATTTAACCCTTTGTGTCGTCTGTCAGAGCTGCACATGGACCTGACCAACTACTACGAGCTCAAACACCAGCCTCACAACCTGCGGCTGCCCCACGGAGGGGCGGGGTTTGGAGGGCCGGGGGCGGGGCTCGAGCTGGCCCTCCCTCCTCCCGCCTCCTCCTCCTGCTCCGCCCTATCGTCGCGGAAACCCCACGATGACGACGACGATGACGCCGTCCTGACGCATCACTTCCTGGACGGAGCCCCGCCCAAAATCGCAGTGATGGGCGGAGCCGACGGGAGAGCGAGCGACCGCCTCGAGGAGCTCTACAAGGAGAGGTCAGAGTGACTCACATCTGTCCTTTAGATTCATGTATTTGATAAACGCAGTGACACTTTCCACCAGCAGGGGGCGGCTCTGTGATCATATGTTAACCTCTTAACTCCCGCCTGAACCGAGAGGATCTTTTTCCTCACGTCATCTGATTTTTTTCCCATCATTTTTTTGTTGGGTATGCAACTCATTTTTGTCACTTTTTTATTTTTTGTCACATTTTTGTCCTTTTTTTGTCCAATTTTTGTCAATTTTTTGTAATTTTTTGTCACATGTTTGTCATTTTTTTGTCAATTTTTTATCAAATTTTTGTCATTGTTTTGGTCAAATTTTTATCAATTTTTTGTCAAATTTTTGTCATTTTTTTGTCATTTTTTTTGTCAATTTTTTGTCATTTTTTGTCAATTTTTTGTCATTTTTTAGTCAATTTTTTGTCAATTTTTTGTCACATGTTTGTCATTTATTTTGGTCAAATTTTTATCAAATTTGTGTCATTTTTTGTCATATTTTTGATCACATTTTTGTCATTTTTTTCGTCACATTGTAGTCATTTTTTTGTCACATTTTTATCAATTTTTTTGTCACATTTTTGTCATATTTTTGTCACATTTTTGTTATTTTTTTGTCACATTTTGGTCATTTTTTTGTCACATTTTGGTCATTTTTTTGTCACATTTTGTCACATTTTTGTCATTTTTTCGTCCATTTTTTGTCAATTTCTTGTGACATTTTTGCCAGTGTTTCATCAATTTTTCGTCACTTTTTTGTCAATGTCTTCTCACTTATTTGTCACATTTCCATTATTGTTTCCGTCTCAGTTTTGTTGCTATTTTCACAGCTTTTTTCCAGAAGCTTTTGGACTGGGGTAAACCCAAACTGGAGAAAATGTGCTCGGTTCAGGTGGGAGTTAAGGGGTTCATGATAAAGAAGCTGCAGTGTTTCTATAGACCTGTGAACACTGGTCCCTGTGGTGCGTTCAGGGACCTGCTGCTGGGGCAGATGGATCAGGAGGAGAGGGAGCGCTGCTGGTACTTCTCTCAGCTCGAGGCCCTGACGCAGAGGCTGGTGCAGCTGCCGCGCATCGACACCGTGAGTCTCTTCACTCGCTCTGGACAAAACACTGCAAGGCTCATGTTTTTAAAGGGGGGGTATTATGCAAATCGACTTTATCAAGCTTTACATCATGTTATTATGTCATTCCCTCATTAAAAACATGGCTGAAGTGTTGCCTTGGCACATTCACGTATTTCTGAGTCATCTGTAAAAACTCTGATGGCGGCCATTTTAGGGATAGGTTTGCCTGAGGCCTCCTAGGAACGCCCCCACCTCCTGGAGACGCCTCCGAGCTTTCGTCACCAGCCGAGTAACCAACCACTGCTCCTCAGCAGAACCCCCTCCCCACTGATGCCACAGACAGCGGGCGTGTTGGAAAGGGTCAGAGGTTCTTAAAGAGACAGAGGCCTATTTCAAGACATTCACTACAGCCATTTTGAGAGAGACATTTTATACAAGGCAGTTATTCTAATTTACTGCATTTACAGACCAACAGAAGGTTTGTCATCATTGTAGTGTGATATATAGTGGTGCTATGGGACTGAAAAAAGCATAATACCCCCTCTTTAATAATTCCTCAGTTCGATTATTTTATTATTAATCAAAGGGTTTTACCAGTGAAAGTTGTCATTTTTAGTTTTGAAACAACAAGCACTGTAAAAAGCTTCAATAATTATAAATAAGTACTAACATTTTCCTGAAATAAGTAAATCTGCTCCTGATTTGAGTGACTTGAAAACAGATTGTTGTTTTTATTAATTAAAGTGTAAAACACCTGAAATTAGTTTCTCAAATCAGTGACAAGAGACAAAAACTAAAACTTGATTAAAATATGTTGGTCAAAATGAACACTGATTTGGGGATTCGTTTTAGCAGAGCTCCATATTCCAGTGACAGGAGGTAAAATATAACTACTGTCCTGGTGAATGATAAATAGTACTTTAGTGATACTTGGTTTTCAATACCGATACCTGTAAAATATTGACAAATCCCTTTAAATAGAGTACAGTGATGGCTGTTGGATTTTCGGTTGTCAGATGCCGCGTTGTCCCTGATGAACTCGTCTGTGTGCAGTTCTCTCTGCAGATGGACCTGATCCGGCAGCAGCTGGAGTTCGAGGTGCAGCAGGTTCGCTCTGTGATGGAGGAGCGCTTCGGGACGCAGGATCAGATGGTCCAGCGCACTCAGGTCAGGCCCAAGCCCGGATAAACCCAGTCCCAGACCCACAGCAGCCTCCTGTCTGACCATCATTTAGATGTAACAGCAGCGGCCAGCCACAAGGGGGCACAGATGATCAGGGTTTTTTCAGATTTTCTCAGCCTGCATGATATGAGAAAGAATTTTTACATAAAGGTTAAAGAAATTATAGATTTCAAACACATTCAATTCCACCAAAAATCTGAAGAAACGTTAGAAATAAGAACCAACCAGAAACCAGAACTAATTTCAGTCAAATCTGCATTCAGCACGGACCTGTTTTTCGTGTTTAGTGATTGTAATTTAAATATTTATTCTCTCTTTCAGATGCGAGCGGCGCGACTGGAGCAGCTGGAGCGAGAGCTGCAGGAGGCGCGACCGAGCCAAGAGACTCAGCTGCAGGTCAGAACCACCGAACTATAAACACTCACGCTGATTCAACACAAATGAAACGAGGAACGATACTGGAACAGAGGCATTCTGGGCCATCAGAGCAAAATAATGAATCAATAACAGACTCACAGTCGTGCCATTCCAGGCCTAAAGGCTCTAACTGCAGCAGGAGCAGTGGGTAATGGGGATGTAAGTCTATCAAATAATGATGGATGTATCAAAATCACAAGTAGTAGTTCAAGTTGGTGCAGTCCAAACCAGAGAAGTGTCCAGGCAGCGAACTATCCTAGGAAAATATCATTTTTCCTAGGATAGTAAAACAGGCTAGGTCCTCATCCAAATCCATTCTTTGATCACCCTCTGCAGTAATAACGGTTTCTGTTCGAGCTGGTCATTGGGAGCATGTTTTGTCCCGATGGCAACAGTTTTGTCCGAAATGTTACGCAGTGTCCCTTTAACCTCTTAACTCCCGCCTGAACCGAGAGTTCCGCTTTACCCAAATCCTGTAGGCCAGTGTAACACCTCTTTTGAAAGCTAAGATCTACAAAGCTCATCTAAATGGATCTTTTTCCTCCCGTCATCAGATCTATTTCCATCTTTTTCTTTTGTTACTTTTTTGTCATTTTTTTAATCCATTTTTAGTCATTTTTTTTTTACTTTTCTTTGTAATTTTTTTTGTAAATTTTTGGTAAATTTTTCGTCTTTTTTTGTTGTCATTTTTGTCATTTTTTCGTCACGTTTTCTCACTTTTTTGTCACATGTTCATCATTGTTTTAATCTCGGTTCTGTCGCTATTTTCACACCTTTCTTCCAGAAGCTTTTGGATTGGGGTAAAGCCAAACTGGAGAAAAATGTGCTCGGTTCAGGTGGGATTTAAGGGGTTAAGGACAGTGGGCGGGTCCCTAATCTTAACACGTCTCTGATTGGATGATGAATGTCCACCGTTTACCAACTAGAGGGAAGAGGGAAAAGGGCAGGTGAAAGGTGGAAAAATCATATATATTTTTATCCATATAACTTGGTGCTGACTGTGGAGATACATCAGTCTCAGATTGTGTGAGCAGCGACCCATGTGAAAAAGAAAAAGTGAATATTGTTAGAGTGGCTCTGGCACTGGAAGCGAGCGCACTGTAGTTAATTCTGTAGATAATTCAGCCGGTCTAAATCTATAAATTCCTGGGCCGCAATGACATCCCAGCACGACCCACAGAAATGTATTGTAGTATTTTTATTCCACTTATCGGAAAAAATACAAATCATAAAGTGCTTAACAAATAACATGAATACAATAAAATACATTCACATTCAAAAACATGGACAACATCTAAAAAGCAAATGTAGTAAAATGTATTTGTTCTAAAGTATTGCACATTCAGCTTCTTTGTAAACATGGATTTCCTGAGAGTTGTTAAAGTGCCACAGACAACGAGCTGCCTCTGAGTTCATTTATATAACCAGGAAGGGAGTCCCGGCCCCAGAGGGAACCTACTGTACATGTTTTTAGTGTAGGGGAAACCGGAGAACCCGGAGGAAACCTACGCAAACATGTGGAGAACACGCAAACTCCCCAGAGAGGCCTTTTCCGGCCGGGAATGGAACCCGTGACTTTCCTGCCCCACCGTGCAGCCCACATGGTGCTTAACCCCATGTTCTGCCATTGTGTCTCTGGGCAAAGCACTTCCTTCTGGAGCGTAGGTTCCTGTAGGTTCCTCACTGCAGCAGGCGCTCCCAGCCCAGCTCCACCTGGCTCAGGCTCACTGACCCGTCCCAGGACCAGAGCCAGAAGCCCGGGTACAGCGGCTCCGTGAAGGAGGCCCTGAAGGTGTGGAGGAGCTGCATGGACGAGGGGGAGACGCAGTAGAACGACAGAGCGCCCGCCTCGAAGTCCAGGAACACCCCGACCGTGCTGGAGAAGGGCTCTGGGCACACGGACTTAAACCTGCAGAGAGAGAGAGACACATGTGTGGGTGTGTCTGTCCAGGTGTGTCTGTCCAGGTGTGTGTGTGTCTGTCCAGGTGTGGGTGTGTCTGTCCAGGTGTGGGTGTGCCTGTCCAGGTGTGTCTGTCCAGGTGTGTCTGTCCAGGTGTGTCTGTCCAGGTGTGGGTGTGTCTGTCCAGGTGTGGGTGAGTCTGTCCAGGTGTGGGAGTGTCTGTCCAGGTGTGTCTGTCCAGGTGTGTCTGTCCAGGTGTGGGTGTGTCTGTCCAGGTGTGGGTGTGTCTGTCCAGGTGTGGGTGTGTCTGTCCAGGGGTGGGTGTGTCTGTCCAGGTGTGGGTGTGTCTGTCCAGGTGTGGGTGTGCCTGTCCAGGTGTGTCTGTCCAGGTGTGTCTGTCCAGGTGTGGGTGTGTCTGTCCAGGTGTGGGTGAGTCTGTCCAGGTGTGGGAGTGTCTGTCCAGGTGTGTCTGTCCAGGTGTGTCTGTCCAGGTGTGGGTGTGTCTGTCCAGGTGTGGGTGTGTCTGTCCAGGTGTGGGTGTGTCGGTCCAGGTGTGGGTGTGTCTGTCCAGGGGTGGGTGTGCCTGTCCAGGTGTGTCTGTCCAGGTGTGTCTGTCCAGGTGTGGGTGTGTCTGTCCAGGTGTGGGTGAGTCTGTCCAGGTGTGGGAGTGTCTGTCCAGGTGTGTCTGTCCAGGTGTGTCTGTCCAGGTGTGGGTGTGTCTGTCCAGGTGTGGGTGTGTCTGTCCAGGTGTGGGTGTGTCTGTCCAGGTGTGGGTGTGTCTGTCCAGGGGTGGGTGTGTCTGTCCAGGTGTGGGTGTGTCTGTCCAGGTGTGGGTGTGTCTGTCCAGGGCTGGGCACATGTTTTCAATAGCAGTACTTTAACGATGCCGATACCATGGCGATACTTTTTTCAAAACTTAGGCTAAAATATTGTCGTCGAGAACCAGAATAATGTTTGGAAGATCTGCATTTTTACAAGATTGAATTGAGAAATGTGTAAAAAATGGGGAATAATTGGGGTAATTTGTGGAAAATAAATTGGGTAAAAAATGGGGGTAAATGGCAAACTTTGGGCAAAAACATTTGAGAGAAATGGGAAAATAGAGAAAATGAAGTAAAAATAACAACACCTCGACACGCTCTCCGTGTCCAGGTGTGAGGCTGTGTGAGGTTGTTACCTGTGTGAGGTTGTTTCCTGTGTGAGGTTGTTTCCTGTGTGAGGTTGTGTGAGGTTGTGTGAGGTTGTGTGAGGTTGTGTGAGGTTGTGTGAGGTTGTTGCCTGTGTGAGGTTGTGTGAGGTTGTGTGAGGTTGTGTGAGGTTGTTGCATGTGTGAGGTTGTGTGAGGTTGTTACCCGTGTGAGGTTGTGTGAGGTTGTTACCTGTGTGAGGTTATGTGAGGTTGTGTGAGGTTGTTGCATGTGTGAGGTTGTGTGAGGTTGTGTGAGGTTGTGTGAGGTTTTTACCTGTGTGAGGTTGTGTGAGGTTGTTGCATGTGTGAGGTTGTGTGAGGTTGTGTGAGGTTGTTGCATGTGTGAGGTTGTTACCTGTGTGAGGTTGTCTGAGGTTGTGTGAGGTTGTTGCCTGTGTGAGGTTGTGTGAGGTTGTGTGAGATTGTGTGAGGTTGTTGCATGTGTGAGGTTGTGTGAGGTTGTTACCCGTGTGAGGTTGTTGCATGTGTGAGGTTGTGTGAGGTTGTGTGAGGTTGTTGCATGTGTGAGGTTGTGTGGGGTTGTGTGAGGTTGTGTGAGGTTGTGTGAGGTTGTGTGAGGTTTTTACCTGTGTGAGGTTGTGAGGTTGTGTGAGGTTGTTACCTGTGTGAGGTTGTGTGAGGTTGTTGCATGTGTGAGGTTGTGTGAGGTTGTTGCATGTGTGAGGTTGTGTGAGGTTGTTGCATGTGTGAGGTTGTGTGAGGTTGTTGCATGTGTGAGGTTGTGTGAGGTTGTGTGAGGTTATGTGAGGTTGTTGCATGTGTGAGGTTGTGTGAGGTTGTTACCTGTGTGAGGTTGTTTCCTGTGTGAGGTTGTTTCCTGTGTGAGGTTGTGTGAGGTTGTGTGAGGTTGTGTGAGGTTGTGTGAGGTTGTTGCCTGTGTGAGGTTGTGTGAGGTTGTGTGAGGTTGTTGCATGTGTGAGGTTGTGTGAGGTTGTTACCCGTGTGAGGTTGTGTGAGGTTGTTACCTGTGTGAGGTTGTGTGAGGTTGTTGCATGTGTGAGGTTGTGTGAGGTTGTGTGAGGTTGTGTGAGGTTTTTACCTGTGTGAGGTTGTGTGAGGTTGTTGCCTGTGTGAGGTTGTGTGAGGTTGTGTGAGGTTATGTGAGGTTGTTGCATGTGTGAGGTTGTGTGAGGTTGTTACCCGTGTGAGGTTGTGTGAGGTTGTTGCATGTGTGAGGTTGTGTGAGGTTGTGTGAGGTTGTGTGAGGTTGTGTGAGGTTGTGTGAGGTTGTGTGAGGTTTTTACCTGTGTGAGGTTGTGAGGTTGTGTGAGGTTGTTACCTGTGTGAGGTTGTGTGAGGTTGTTGCATGTGTGAGGTTGTGTGAGGTTGTTGCATGTGTGAGGTTGTGTGAGGTTGTTGCATGTGTGAGGTTGTGTGAGGTTGTTGCATGTGTGAGGTTGTGTGAGGTTGTGTGAGGTTATGTGAGGTTGTTGCATGTGTGAGGTTGTGTGAGGTTGTTGCATGTGTGAGGTTGTACGAGGTTGTGTGAGGTTGTGTGAGGTTTTTACCTGTGTGAGGTTGTGTGAGGTTGTGTGAGGTTGTTGCCTGTGTGAGGTTGTGTGAGGTTGTGTGAGGTTTTTACCTGTGTGAGGTTGTGTGAGGTTGTGTGAGGTTGTTGCCTGTGTGAGGTTGTGTGAGGTTGTGTGAGGTTTTTACCTGTGTGAGGTTGTGTGAGGTTGTTGCCTGTGTGAGGTTGTGTCAGGTTGTGTGAGGTTGTGTGAGGTTGTGTGAGGTTGTTGCCTGTGTGAGGTTGTGTGAGGTTGTTGCCTGTGTGAGGTTGTGTCAGGTTGTGTGAGGTTGTGTGAGGTTGTTGCCTGTGTGAGGTTGTGTGAGGTTGTGTGAGGTTGTTGCCTGTGTGAGGTTGTGTGAGGTTGTGTGAGGTTGTTGCCTGTGTGAGGTTGTGTCAGGTTGTGTGAGGTTGTGTGAGATTGTTGCCTGTTTGAGGTTGTGTGAGGTTGTGTGAGGTTGTGTGAGGTTGTTACCTGTGTGAGGTTGTGTGAGGTTGTTACCTGTGTGAGGTTGTGTGAGGTTGTGTGAGGTTGTTACCTGTGTGAGGTTGTATGAGGTTGTGTGAGGTTGTGTGAGGTTGTTACCTGTGTGAGGTTGTGTGAGGTTGTTACCTGTGTGAGGTTGTGTGAGGTTGTGTGAGGTTGTTACCTGTATGAGGTTGTGTGAGGTTGTGTGAGGTTGTGTGAGGTTGTGTGAGGTTGTGTGAGGTTGTTACCTGTGTGAGGTTGTTGCCTGTGTGAGGTTGTGTGAGGTTGTTGCCTGTGTGAGGTTGTGTGAGGTTGTGTGAGGTGTGTGAGGTTGTGTGAGGTTGTTACCTGTGTGAGGTTGTGTGAGGTTGTGTGAGGTTGTTACCTGTGTGAGGTTGTGTGAGGTTGTTGCCTGTGTTAGGTTGTGTCAGGTTGTGTGAGGTTGTGTGAGGTTGTTGCCTGTGTGAGGTTGTGTGAGGTTGTGTGAGGTTGTGTGAGGTTGTTGCCTGTGTGAGGTTGTGTCAGGTTGTGTGAGGTTGTGTGAGATTGTTGCCTGTTTGAGGTTGTGTGAGGTTGTGTGAGGTTGTTACCTGTGTGAGGTTGTATGAGGTTGTGTGAGGTTGTGTGAGGTTGTTGCCTGTGTGAGGTTGTGTGAGGTTGTGTGAGGTTGTGTGAGGTGTGTGAGGCTGTGTGAGGTTGTTACCTGTGTGAGGTTGTGTGAGGTTGTGTGAGGTTGTTACCTGTGTGAGGTTGTGTGAGGTTGTTGCCTGTGTTAGGTTGTGTCAGGTTGTGTGAGGTTGTGTGAGGTTGTTGCCTGTGTGAGGTTGTGTGAGGTTGTGTGAGGTTGTTGCCTGTGTAAGGTTGTGTCAGGTTGTGTGAGGTTGTGTGAGATTGTTGCCTGTTTGAGGTTGTGTGAGGTTGTGTGAGGTTGTGTGAGGTTGTTACCTGTGTGAGGTTGTGTGAGGTTGTGTGAGGTTGTTGCCTGTGTGAGGTTGTGTGAGGTTGTGTGAGGTTGTTGCCTGTGTGAGGTTGTGTGAGGTTGTGTGAGGTTGTGTGAGGTTGTTGCCTGTGTGAGGTTGTGTGAGGTTGTGTGAGGTTGTTGCCTGTGTGAGGTTGTGTGAGGTTGTGTGAGGTTGTGTGAGGTTGCGTGAGGTTGTTACCTGCGCTGGCCGTGGCAGGGCGTGTAGCTGCCCTGGTTACACTCTAAGCTCCAGGACCCGGCGCTGTGGCCCAGGAGCCCGTCCGCCGCCGGCCCACGCCGAGCGATGCTGTTGTAGGTCACGCCCACGTCTGCGCCCCCCGTCCACTGCACCTCCCAGTACACGGCGTCCAGCAGGCCCTCCCTGAGCACACGGTGTTTAGGTCACGGGACAATAGTTACATTAAGCCCAAACGGGAGGGGCCGTTACCTGCAGAGCACCTGAGGGCAGCGCTCGAACCTCTCGGTCACGTGATCCGTCAGCTGACCGGTCACATGGTCACGAGTCCACACGCGCCGCGCTGTTCGGTTCCCGTCTGAGAGGAGCACCTCCATGTTGGCCGTGCTCGGGTCCAGCGTCAGGTACTGGGCGTCTGCAGAGAGAGGGATCTATTATATATAAAGGAACTCCCACTAAACCGAGTCAGCGCCCGGACAGAATGACACCCACAGTTCTTGACGGCCCACACGTCGTCTCTGAGGGGACAGCTGGACAGAGCTCCTGACCGGGGGCGGGTGTTTCCGAGGCCTCGCAGCCGGAGCAGACCGACCTCAGACGGCAGAGAGATCAGAGGCTGATTCAGAGCCAGCTCCTCGGCTTCAGAAAAACTCGTGTCCGCCATTTTGGATTCAGCGTTTGTCCCGCCAGAGCCGCCATCTTTATCTCCGTCTGAAAAATATTAAAAAGGCCTTTAATAGAATGTCCTGATGCCTCACAGTGAATGGGTCCCAAATATGGCCCAGTAAAAACACATGTAATAAAGTCACTATGGAAAACACAATGGCAGAGAATACTAACCCTGTTTTAAATTGTTTGGTAAAGCCAAACTGGAGAAAATGGGATCCATTCAGGTGGGAGTGAAGAGGTTAATAAACTAAAATCATCAAACAGGGATCACTGGACTTTTCTTCTATCCTTGGGTATAAAACAGGCTTCAGATTACATTTATACAAACAACCCGCGTGATCCTCTCAAACATGTTTCATCAGTTAGGGTTTTTTATTCACTTTAAATGACCCAATTATACTTTCTGTCCCAGCTTTGATTGTTGACGTTAGCATTAGCATGCTGCTACTAGCTGTGGTATTTTGTGCAGTGATCTCAAGTACATTTCTGTCGTCCCTGTGGGGGTGATACAAGTGTTAATGGGAGGATTGGGGGGTCCTTCATCGCCCCCTGGTGTCTCTGGCCAGAAAACCACAATTGCAACTTTCCCCAATACACTTATGGAATCACGAGGAAGAAGCTAGCAGGCTAAGCTAACTGTGGGCTAGCGCCACTTAAACAGTATTTACAGCGAAGTTTAACCTCATTTTCAACCTCATTTTCTCCAGTTTGGCTTTACCCTAATCAAAAAGCTTCTTGGGAAAAAACACCAAAATAGCCACAAAAAATGAGAAGAAAACAAGGATGTAAACGCAACAAAAATGTGACAAAAACTCAACCAAACAGTGACAAAAATTCAACAAAAATGTGACAAAAATTCAACAAAAATGTGACAAAAATTCAACAAAAATGTGACAAAAATTCAACAAAAATGTGACAAAAATTCAACAAAAATGTGACAAAAACTCAACAAAAATGTGACAAAAATTCAACAAAAATGTGACAAAAACTCAACCAAACAGTGATAAAAATTCAACAAAAATGTGACAAAAATTCAACAAAAAATCTGACAAAAAAAAAAAAAACATACAAAAGGTCACACAGCAACAATGCGAAGAAAAAGATCAGTTTTGTGGGTCTCAGCTTTCAAATGAGGTGTTACACAGGCCTATATAATAGCCAAAGAGGACAGAATGCATTTGGTTTGGGCGGGTGGTAACAGGTTAAGTGAGAAAACATGATCTCCATTGTGTAACTGGATTAACTATATCCCTCTGTCCCTTTGTCTTTTCTGTCAGTGTAAGATTTACTCTTTTACGACACCTGCAGTGGCGCTTATGGCCTCTAGGGGCAGGAGTTCCTTAGCACTGCTTTAAAACTGAGTCAGCGATTGAATTCTCCAGGTTCAGAGCTTCAGAATGAGGTGCAGCATGTCCATGTGGGATATTTGAAATCAATATCCAATAATGTATATTTTCAGGATCGGCCCCGATATCCGACAGTATCGGATCGATGCGTCCCTAATTATTATGATGTTATTACTGCTGTGAAGTTAGATGCTACAGAAAGCTCTTGGGCTTGTTTTGCATCTCGATTTTTAAACAATAAATCAAATCTTTTTACCTGTTTCCATCTCCTCCATTTTGAGCTCGTCAGGTCCCACATTGTTCATGTTTTGGTCAGATTTTTGGATAAAACCTCCAGCCTCTTGTTCCAGTTCCCGTCGTTCCACCAGCTCCCAGCCTTCCCCCCAAAACCCGTCACTGTTCTCCCTTTTCTCTGGTACTTCAGCTTGTGCTTTTACTTTGAAGGAGCCCTCTTTGCCCTTATATATACTTTTAATGTGTGCTTTTATTTTGAGGAAGCCCGTCATCTCGGTCTCTTCTCGTTGTCCGTGTTGTTCATTGGCTTTTATTGTGAAGGAATCGTCTTTCTCTGCATTCTCACTTTGTTCCCGAGCTTTAATTTTGAGGGCTGTCTCATTCTCCTGATCCCCTCCGTCGCTGTGGACTTCTACTTTGAAAGACTCCACTTTTTCTGGATTTCCGCTCTGCTCCTCTTGCTCATTGGCTTTTATTTTGAAGGAATCCTCTTTCTCAGTGTCTCTGCTCTGTTCCTGGGCTTTTGTTGGGAAGGTTTTTGTATTCTCTTCATCTCCCTTTTCATCTTGGTCTTTTACTTTGAAGGAATCCCCTTTCTCTGCATTGTCACTCTGTTCCTGAGCTTTTACTTTGAAGGAATCCCCTTTCTCTGCATTCTCACTCTGTTCCTGAGCTTTTACTTTGAAAGAATCCCCTTTCTCTGCATTCTCACTCTGTTCCTGAGCTTTTACTTTGAAGGAATCCCCTTTCTCTGCATTCTCACTCTGTTCCTGAGCTTTTACTTTGAAGGAATCCCCTTTCTCTGCATTCTCACTCTGTTCCTGGGCTTTTACTTTGAAGGAATCCCCTTTCTCTGCATTCTCACTCTGTTCCTGAGCTTTTACTTTGAAGGAATCCCCTTTCTCTGCATTCTCACTCTGTTCCTGAGCTTTTACTTTGAAGGAATCCCCTTTCTCTGCATTCTCACTCTGTTCCTGAGCTTTTACTTTGAAGGAATCCCCTTTCTCTGCATTGTCACTCTGCTCCTCAGCTTTTACTTTGGCGGTCTCCTCTTTACGCAGACTCTTCCGCAGAATCCCGGCGATGTCTTCCGTAAAAGTGGTCATCTCGTTTTTGAACAGGTCTAAATCGTCCTTCAGCGTCTTGTCTTTGGCCTCGGCGTTTTTCCCGTCTTTGTCCTTGAAAATGTTGATAAAGTCTTGTCTGAAGACCCCGAAGTCCTCCATCAGCAGCTGGATGGCGCTGGCGGGTCGTTTCTCCCTGGGTTTGGACTGACAGGCTCCGGACGCTCCAGGTCTCGAGTTCGAGTCTGGCTCTTTCTCCGAGCTTGAGGGAGTTTCCTTGTCGTCCGGAGAGAAACTCATTTTGTGCAGATTTTGTGGTAAAATATTTAGCATCTGAAAAAACACGGAGGAAATGGTCAGTGTCGTATTTGCCTTTTACTGTCGACCGGCCACATTTACACAAGTGAATGAAGTGTAGAAAACATGCATTTTAATGAAGGGCTTTGTAAACCAAAAAAGAAATAGACTTAGATCATTTGATGTAAATTTCTGAATCCTGAAAGTTTTACCAAAATACAAGAAATACGATCAACATTTCACAAGATTTATAAGATAAATTGTACAACTGTGTCAAACAGAGATACCGGGTCATAACTGAGCTAATTCACTACAAGTTGTATGAAAAATAAAAAATACATGGTAACACTATATTTTACAGTACCTTGATACATTGTACCTAACTAAATGTAGTACAGTGTGATGTTATAACAATGTGTAATAACTTGTACCTAGATACTCGATGGAATAATGTGTATTTGTAGTTTGTAGGTACATAATGACATAACTCTAACCCCAACCTTAAGCCCTAACCCTAAGGGTCTCGTGTCCTATTACATCATGTACCCACAAAGTACTAATACACATTATTCCATTGTGTATTTAACCCATAGGTACATGTTATCGCAGATTACATTGTGCTAAATTTAGTTAGGTACAATGTATCAAGGTTCTGTAAAATATAGTGATGCCAAATACATTTCTTAGGGCCCCCCAAATATTCGCCCAGGGCCACCAAGTTCCTAAAACCGTCACTGTGTTTTTCAAACGTTTCAAGTATTTAAGTTGAATTTGTAACATAACACAAATAAAGTTAGCTTCATTTGATTTTACATCTGCACTTTGATCTATAAAAGAACATCAAATATAGTTTAGTATGAACCGGTTTAGATAGACAGAGAGATAAATAGATAAAAACTTTATTCATCCCCAAGGGGGGAATTCAAGAGTCGGAGTAGCCTTACACTTGTCACATATAAAAATAAAAATAAAGAAGCTATAAACAATTACAAACACGTATGTCAGCAAGTCCAAGCAAACCTCAATAACAGACGAGAAGACAGAGCAAGATGTTAAAAAGTCTTGTGGCTGTGAGCAGGACACTGTGGAGGAGAGTAAAACCCAAACCCTAATAAGAATAAAACTGGTGTTGTCACCAGAAGAAGAAAATGCCAGAGAAATACAAAAATATTTTTCTGAATAAAATCCATAAAACACAAGCTTCATGTATTTAATTATTACTTCACCTGAAGCTTTTACCTCTTAAATATTTACTCACAGTGGATCAAATAACTATGTTTTACTCGATTAAGAGTACAGATACTTCATTATAGTATTACTCAAGTAGACGTAAAAAGTACCTGAAGATAAAGCTACTCTAAGTAAAAAAGTTCAAAGAGTTACTCACATACATGTACTTCAGTAAATATAACTGAGTACTGCTCGCCTCTGATCCGTTGCTTATAAAACTAAAATCTCCTGCTGTAGAAACACAAAGTGTCACAGAATGAAAGTAGTTCAGAATGAGGTCAAAGGTCAAAATCCACGAGTGTCACGAGGAAACATGAAAATCTGCTGCATCGACTGATTGTTTTCATGTCAGGTTTTATACAGTTTGTTAAAATGTGTGAATGCTTTTACTCACCGGTGACACTCCTTGAAACGCCTCCCGGTGCTCCTGGTGCTCCTGGTGCTCCCGGTGCTTCGGTGCTCCCGGTGCTTCGGTGCTCCTGGTGCTCCTGGTGCTCCTGGTGCTCCTGTGTGTCTGTGAAGCAGTGATTGAGCCCAGACTTGTTGTTGTCGTCGTCTCTCCCGGTGAATGAGTCCGAGGAGCGACTTCTGGTCTGACCTGTTTCACTTCATGTTTCTGTCGGAGACGATGGGTTTGTTTTTCTAAAGACTGTTTTTCCTTCCCTTTGTTACGAAATGTGACTAATGCAGTGCAGAGGCAGCGGTTCTCAAACTGAGGTCTGGGCTTCTTGGAAAAATCTGTTCTGCCACTTGTTTTCTGAAGAGTATAATAATGACAGATCAGCCGAAAACAAAAACATTTTAGCTTTAAAATTATAGACGGAATCAAACTGAACAATTCACAGACTTTATTAAATCGTTTACTTTTGTATCACAGCATTTTACATTGATCACTTCCACCAAAATGCATTTACAACATGAACACATTATATTGTTTTACATGGATGATTTAACACCAGAGACCAGAGTTCAACGAGAGGCCGAGCAATATAACTTTAAAAACGGAAGAGAGTCCATTTCAGCAAAAATACTGAAAAAAAACATACATACAACATATTTTCTCAAATTTTGAAAGTACATTTCATTCATTGGGCGTTTAAGTCTAAATGTTGGTGGAAAAGAGCTGTGTACATAACGAAGACCATTTACCATTTAAGAGGCAATAAAGACTAATAATCCCATTAAGTTATGTTTAAACTGATTTAACAATAAAATTACTCTGCAAAAATAAATCAACCTTTTGCTCTGTGGTTGATCAACTGAAGCTGAATTTTAGTGAAATGTTATTTTAATTTGTCAACGTCACTGGGACATATTTTAATCTCTTTGGTTTTAGCGTCACCAGCTTCACCAACAGAGAAATAAGGGAATATTTTCTCCTTGAATCTGTCTGTGTGAGAGCAGATCAGAGACATGTCGTCAGTGTTGTAGAAAGACACTTTCCCCTCGTCATAATCCAGACGCACTCGGATCTTCTCAGGTCTGCGCTTTAGATTCAGTTTTTTATCAACAACATCAAAGTATTCTCCAACTTTAAGGCCTAAACACCAGACGCCATTTTCTGGATTTGCACGTCTTTCTCCCTTTCTGTCGACAGACTCTTTGCTCACTCCTACGATCCAGTCTGGATGGTCTCCCACCTCCACGTCCCACTGGTGTGAGCCGCAGCTCCACCCCTCACTGCCCAGAAGATCTGCATATTCACTGAATCTCTCTGGATTATCAGGGACCTGTTGTTTAGTTTCTCCATATGTCACTCTGCTCAGATCCTCAGACAGATGAAGCCATTCGTTTGCAGTGTTTGGGTCTAGAATGACTGGATGGTCGTGGACCTGGCTCCTCATCTTCTCCCAGGCCTTAAAGCCCATGTTGCCCAGGACTGTGGCCTGGTTTATCAGGAGTCCTGGGCCCAGTCTTAGTGTTGGCTGTGAGAGGAGTGAGCGGGAGCTTTTCTGACTGTGTGAGTACTGTCTGATAAAGTCCATGTGTTCCCTCTTCAGCTGCTGCTCCACAGTGGAGATGTTCTTGTTCAGAGTGGACAGCAGCTCCCTGACCTTCTCCAGCTCTGAGTCCATGGTGTGAAGCTGTCTGCTCCGCTCCTCCCTCAGAGCTGTCAGCCTCAGCTCCTCCTCTCGCTGTAGGAACCGGTGGAGTCGCTCAAAGGTCTCCCTGATGTGACGTGCACACGCCTCTGCCTGCCTCTCCGAGTGAACACGCACTTCCTCATACTGTCGCTGTAAGGCCGAGGCCTGCTCTCTCTGTTCAGTCAAAGGCTTTAGCTCCGACTGTAGCTGCTCCTTTAACCCAGACACTGCCTCCTCCACAGACACCACAGTGTGGTCTCGGTGCTGAGAGAACTCACAGATAGAGCACAGAGCACGAGCCTCGTCCAGACAGAACAGAGCAGGAACCGAAGAGTGTTTACTGCAGACCCCCCCCTCTGCTTCAGTCTGAGGGGGTTTACTGCAGACCCCCCCCTCTGCTTCAGTCTGAGGGGGTTTACTGCAGACCCCCCCCTCTGCTTTAAAGGAAAGGCTCAGCTGCTTCAGAGCAAAGTTCACGTCAGGAAACTCTTTAAACTCCTTTCTACAAACCGGGCAGTTCTTGTTGTTGTTTTTGCCCCAGTAGTTCTGTAAACAGCTGGAGCAGAAGCTGTGGTTACAGCCCAGAGACACCGGCTCTTTAAACGTGTCCAAACACACAGGGCAGGTCAGATAATCCTCCACTGCAGCGATCCTCTCCGACATTTTACACTGATCAAAGAAAAACAACAAAAATCAACAAAAATCAACAGGACTCACGGAGCGGTGTCGTCTGAGTCCAACGCCCTAAAACTGACTGAATACTTTTACTTTGAGAGTGTAATTCTGACCTTTAGCAGCAGGGGGCACTGTTGGTCAGATTTACATCACTCATCTACACACAAAGTGCACGTAATTATAACTTGGGTTTCTGGTGACACCACAACACTCTTTAGGCCTGTCATAAAACTGACAGTGAGAGTCAGATAAATTGTGTATAATTATATTCTGTGGTTGGACGAACACGGTCGAATTATTGGTCTTCCTTTAGGTGATTTTTTTTTTTTAATAGCAAACGATCCAGCATCATGAGTTTGGAAATTGACCCCAACAATTTGCAGAATGTCTTACCCTGAGCTGTCCTGTAAACAGAACCAAAAAGACCTTTAATAAATTCAATACATTTCCAAAGTTTAAATATTTTGTTCAGCGCTGCAGGAGAGGGCATCTGACCCACACACCATTACTTCATCATTTCCTGTAACCTGTTCTTCATGTTTGTGTGCAGTTGTCGGGAGCAGAGAAGCCCCCTGCAGGTGAACCGGAGAACAACAGCTCCACCGCAGCTGCAGCCGAAGCCCCTGATGGAGGCAGCAAGGTAACGTTACTGCACTGCTACTTTCAGTGTCACCAAAGTGTAAACCAGAGCTGTTCCATCAACTATCTTCTAACTTTTAAACAAAATGCTGGACTGACATATACTGTGCCTCTCGAAGCTACTGATACACCTTGAACTTTTGCACATTTTGTCATGTTTACAACCATAAACATACTGATTTTATTTAGATTTTTTTACTGAACGTTCACACACAAGTAACAGACAACTGTGACGTGAAAGCAAAATGATAAATGATTCTGTTATTTTTCAAAAAATAGAAAAGTGAAAAGTGGGGCTTGCATAAGTATTCATACAGCATTTTTTGAGTGCATTAAATTGCCTTTATAACATTCCTAATGACGGCAGAATGTTCACACCTTGGCCTCATGGTTAAACAGAGGCACCTGTGTGTAATCTACTCTCAGTATAATTACAGCTGTTCTGTGAGGGCCTCAGAGCTGTGGTCACTAAACATCTGAGTTTATGTACAGCATTATGTATATATATATATATAAGTATATACTGTATGTCATGAATGCATGTTAAAATGTCGCAAAAGCTGCACATTTTAATGTAAAAAATTGTGTAAAAAAATGCATATATCAATCAAGTTTGCTAGAAGTCATATGGAGGACACAGGGTGGAGCCGCCCTAACATATACAATTTTACTAACATTGTAAATAAAAATACATAGGCTAACCAACTAGGCTAGGCTAGGCTAACATATTTTCAAATGTTAATACACATGAAACAAAGGGGAAATAGTAATAAAAGGGTGGATAGTTTCAACATTTCTTTGCCTTATGATTAGGATGAAATAATTTAAGAGTGGTTACTAAAACGGTCATTGTTTTTTTTAATATATTTTGAGTCTGAATAGTGACGTACCTTTCCCTGAATACTGCGTCTGTGCACTCAGATGGAGATGGTGTTCTGGCTCCTGTCCATGTTGGCCAATCGGGACAAAGAGGAGATGTCCCGCACGCTGCTGGCTCTGTCCAGTTCTCAGGACAGCTGTGTGGCCATGAGGAAGTCCGGCTGCGTTCCGCTGTTAGTGCAGATCCTCCACGAGTCCCAGGCGGACGGCAAGAACTCCGAAAAGGTAAGAGAGAAGAGACTATCAAACATATCTTGGCTGTTTAAATACTGACCCTTGTATGTGTGAGCTAAAGCTGTGTGTTGTTTGTCCCTGCAGGCGTCCTGTAGCAGAGAGGCTCGCTCCAGAGCCGGGGCCGCGCTCCACAACATCATCTGCTCCCAGAACGACGAGGGCCAAGCGCGCCGCGAGATCAGGGTCCTGCAGATCCTCGAGCAAATACGCACCTACTGCGAGAGCGGCTGGGACTGGATCGAGAGCCACGCCCACACGCCGTCTCCGGGGGCAACCACCTGCACAGGTGAGAGACAGGGCCAAGGACGGATGAACCAGACCAGGACTGAACCAGGACTGAACCAGGACAAAACCAGGACTGAATCAGGACTAAACCATGGCTGAAACAGGACTGAGGCAGGACTTAACCAGGACTGAACCAGGGCTGAACCATGGCTGAACCAGAGCTCAACCAGGACTGAACCAGGCCTAAACCAGGACTGAACCAGGCCCAGACCAGGACCGAACCAGGCCTAAACCAGGACTGAACCAGGACTGAACCAGGACTGAACCAGGCCTAAACCAGGACTGAACCAGGACTGAACCAGGACTGAACCAGGACTGAACCAGGACTGAACCAGGCCTAAACTAGGACTGAACCAGGACTGAACCAGGACTGAACCAGGCCTAAACTAGGACTGAACCAGGACTGAACCAGGACTGAACCAGGACTGAACCAGGACTGAACCAGGACTGAACCAGGACTGAACCAGGACTGAACCAGGACTGAACCAGGCCTAAACTAGGACTGAACCAGGACTGAACCAGGACTGAACCAGGCCTAAACCAGGACTGAACCAGGCCCAGACCAGGACCGAACCAGGCCTTAACCAGGACCGAACCAGGCCTAAACCAGGACTGAACCAGGACTGAACCAGGACTGAACCAGGACTGAACCAGGACTAAACCAGGACTGAACCAGGACTGAACCAGGCCTAAACTAGGACTGAACCAGGACTGAACCAGGACTGAACCAGGCCTAAACCAGGACTGAACCATGACTGAACCAGGACTGAACCAGGACTGAACCAGGACTGAACCAGGACTGAACCAGGCCTAAACTAGGACTGAACCAGGACTGAACCAGGACTGAACCAGGCCTAAACCAGGACTGAACCAGGCCCAGACCAGGACCGAACCAGGCCTTAACCAGGACCGAACCAGGCCTAAACCAGGACTGAACCAGGACTGAACCAGGACTGAACCAGGACTGAACCAGGACTAAACCAGGACTGAACCAGGACTGAACCAGGCCCGGGCCAGGACCGAACCAGGACTAAACCAGGACCGAACCAGGCCTAAACCAGGACTGAACCAGGCCCGGACCAGGACCGAACCAGGCCTAAACCAGGACTGAACCAGGACTGAACTAGGACTGAACCAGGACTAAACCAGGACTGAACCAGGACTGAACCAGGCCCGGGCCAGGACCGAACCAGGCCCGGACCAGGACCGAACCAGGCCTAAACCAGGACCGAACCAGGCCTAAACCAGGCCTAAACCAGGACCGAATCAGGCCCGGACCAGGACCGAACCAGGCCTAAACCAGGACCGAACCAGGCCTAAACCAGGACTGAACCAGGACTGAACCAGAACCGAACCAGGCCTAAACCAGGACTGAACCAGAACTGAACCAGGACCGAACCAGGACTGAACCAGGACTGAACTAGGATTGAACCAGGGCTAAACCAGGTCCAAACCAGTTACTCTCTCAAGTATCAATTGTTTGTACGGTTTCTGGTAGGCTTTCACTACTGATTGAGCCACATCTATGGTTATGCATTCATTCCATTCAGAAAACCTACCAGAAACCCTAAAAACAATTGATTATGGAGCGATCAGCCTAACCAATAATGCAGCTGCTGGATCACTGAAAGGTCAAATACCCACCAATATCAACTTTTTTCAAAATGAAAAGTTGCATAATGCACCTTTAACAAGAGTCGATAAGTGTGACATTATACACGAGAGCCAAGCTACTTCCGGGTCCAAACCATAGAAATAAAAACGAGAAGCAGCGTTCGATCCTAATGTATGGGACAGTTAGCAAGTCGGCTAGTCCCGGAAACTATTCAGAGTCCGCTAGCTTGTTCAATGTGTTTTTCCTATAGCCGTTAGCATTAGCCTCAAACATCGCAAATGAACGATCCAGATGTTTTCAGCTGTCGTCAACCATCAACCACATTTAAGTCAAAGCCTCCTTTGAAATGATGAATCAGTGCAGATCTTTTCAGACATACGGATTAGCATGACAAATCTTGTGACTGGGACTATATCGGGACTGTGTGTTGAACCCAGTCTGACCTGTGTTTGTCTCGGTCAGATGTCCCGGAGCCGGTGGACCCTCAGATCTGTCAGGCCGTCTGCGCCATCATGAAGCTGTCGTTCGAGGAGGAATATCGCCGAGCCATGAACGAGCTCGGTCAGTGACGCCTTTCACTCATACAGAATCACAGACAGACACAAGGGGCGGCCTGGGAAACACAGCGCCACCTGTAGCACACATGTGACCCACTATGCCTGGGCGATGTACTAAAAAATCTGTTAGTTCTGATGTAGCGGATCTTCCTTGTTGTGTTCAGGAGGTCTGCAGGTGGTGTCTGACCTGATCCACCTGGAGAACGAGATGTACGGGACGCAGAACGACCCCATAAACATGGCCCTGCGACGCTACGCTGGGATGGCCATCACCAACCTCACCTTCGGAGACGTCGTTAACAAGGTTTCACTCTTTTGTCTTCCACTTAAGGCTGCAGCTGTAAACACCATCATGCAGTGGTCCATGTAGAGAAGAAGTTTTCTGCCTTAACATTTTTAGTTTTCAGTAAAAAAAACTCTCCCTCATATCAGTAATATACAGCAAAAGCTTCAAATTGATATCTCAATCTTTTTTTTTGGTTCCTATTCACCTGCAGCGTCTTAAGCCTTAAGCTAACTTTATAAACTGTTGTCTTTGCTCTAGGCCACGCTGTGCTCTCGTCGGAGCTGCCTGCAGGCCCTGGTGGCTCAGCTGGGCTCAGACAGCGAGGAGCTCCATCAGGTGGTGTCCTCCGTCCTCAGAAACCTGTCGTGGAGAGCGGACATCAGCAGCAAACGAGTCCTGCGCGACATCCGCTGTGTGTCCGCGCTCATGGCCTGCGCGCTACAGGCCACCAAGGTATGCTAACAACAGACTAGTACGACATGCTAACAACAACAAACTACAGTCCACCAAGGTATGCTAACAACAGACTAGTACGACATGCTAACAACAACAAACTACAGTCCACCAAGGTATGCTAACAACAAACTAGTACGACATGCGAACAACAAACTAGTACGACATGCTAACAGCAACAACCCACAGGCCACCAAGGTATGCTAACAACAAACTAGTACGACATGCTAACAACAACAAACTACAGGCCACCAAGGTATGCTAACAACAGACTAGTACGACATGCTAACAGCAACAACCTACAGGCCACCAAGGTATGCTAACAACAGACTAGTATGACATGCTAACAGTAACAACCTACAGGCCACCAAGGTATGCTAACAACAAACTAGTACGACATGCGAACAACAAACTAGTACGACATGCTAACAGCAACAACCTACAGGCCACCAAGGTATGCTAACAACAGACTAGTACGACATGCTAACAGCAACAACCTACAGGCCACCAAGGTATGCTAACAACAGACTAGTACGACATGCTAACAGCAACAACCTACAGGCCACCAAAGTATGCTAACAACAGACTAGTACGACATGCTAACAACAAGAAACTACAGGCCACCAAGGTATGCTAACAACAAACTAGTACGACATGCTAACAACAAACTAGTACGACATGCTAACAGCAACAACCTACAGGCCACCAAGGTATGCTAACAACAAACGAGTACGACATGCTAACAACAACAAACTACAGGCCACCAAGGTATGCTAACAACAAACAGGTACGACATGCTAACAATATACTACAGGCCACCAAGGTGCGACATGCCAACAACAAACTAGTAGAACATGCTAACAACAATAAACTACCGGCCACCAAGGTGCGACATGCTAACAACAAACAAGAAAAACATGCTAACAACAATAAACTACCGGCCACCAAGGTACGACATGCTAACAACAAACTAGTACAACATGCTAACAACAATAAACTACTGGCCACCAAGGTACGACATGCTAACAACAAACTAGTACGACATGCTAACAACAACAAACTACAGGCCACCAAGGTATGACATGCGAACAATATACTACAGGCCACCAAGGTGCGACATGCCAACAATAAACTAGTACGACATGCTAACGACAACAAACTACAGGCCACCAAGGTACAACATGCTAATAATAAACTAGTACGACATGCTAGCAACAACAAACTTCAAGCCATCAAGGTAGTTTTAGTCTACTATTATTTTGCATTCTCACGATAAATCATGTAATTTGTTGTAGCCTAAAAGATGCAGGTCTTTCCAGATTTAAGTCTAGACCATCTCTCTCATAACCATCTCGTCTCTCCCAGGAGTCGACCCTGAAGAGTTTGTTGAGCGCCCTGTGGAACCTGTCGGCTCACAGCATCGATAACAAGAACGCCATCTGCTCCGTAGAGGGTGCTCTGGGGTTTCTGGTGAGCACTCTGACGTACCGCTGCCAAACCAACTCCCTGGCCATCATCGAGAGCGGCGGAGGGATTCTGAGGAACGTGTCCAGCCTCATCGCCACCAGAGAGGACTACAGGTGAGGCCTTTCTGTGTGGAGTTTGCATTATCTCCCGGTTATTATTTAGAGAGATCAAATTAAAACCATTGCTGTAGAATCCTGACATAAATAAGACAACCATGAAAGCAATGAGCAATAAATAATAACAAGCCTTTGCGATTGACTGCGGAAATGCGGGAAGCGAATGCAGAAATTGCATAAACTCTTCAAATTGCATAATCAAATTTGCATAAACTGATAAAATGCATAAAATGTCATGTTGCATAAACGGTATAAACTGCATAAAGTGGTAAAATGCATGAATGGGTTAATTTGCATAAACTCTTAAGTTGCATAAACTGGTTAAATCCCATAAAGTGGTTACTTTGCATAAATTGTTAATATTGCATAAACTTTTTAAATTCCATAAACTGGTCAAACTGTTGAAATGGCCTCAGTGCTTCAATGGCAGAAGCTGCACAAACGGCTGAAAGGCCTGGAGTCTCCCGCTGGATTCGCACATACACACTAATGCAAAAATTTCAAACTCCCGTATAAAAAAACTGGAAATCTGCAGAAGGCCAATTTTTTCTCAAAACCCACAAGTTGCAGAAGCTGAACATGCACAAAGTGCAGAAATTGCATAAAATGCAGAAAAAAGTGCAGAAAAGCATGGATTTGAGGCAGCCCCATTATAAGTCAATGGGAAAAATCTCCGACATTTCGGCCGATTGCGGAAAAAACGTAAGTTGCAGAAGTCCCAAAAGTAATAGCACCCTTCTCCTCAACATGCGGAACGTTTTGATGCATAACTTGCATAAATTGCATAAAGCATGAAAGTGCTGAAAGCTGGAGAAAATCGGGAAAAAGATGGAAGAGGAATAATAATAAAGAACATGAAAACCAATAATTGACTGCGGTCAATCAATAAAATGCATTTTGAGAAAGTGGCCAAATAAATCTATGGAGAAACATTGAATCAGTGAATAATTAATCGTGTTATTGTGAAGATTGAGTTTCCAGGTGAAAGTTTATATGTTAGAGACCAGTTTGGCCCAAAACTTGAAAGCAAAAAAAAGGAAAGAATAAATGGTTTTGCCTGTAGTGTCTCCCTTTAAAGAACTACTAACCCCTCCTTCCAGAGCCTCAGCGCCAGAGCCTCAGATTTGAAAATCTCAACAGAAAGGGGGCGTTGCCTGGAGGACTAAGGGGCACGCGGGAGGGGTGAGGGGTGGGAGGGGCCTGGGTCTGTGATTGACAGGCTTGAGGCTTCTGACTTCGACGCTGCACCGCTCCTCGTAAACAAAGTCCGAGCATGGGAGCATGGAGTTCCAGCGAGCTAACTTATTTAGCAACATGTTCCACTGGGACAGATCTACAGCTCTCTCTACACAGGGGGGGCATCGTGGCAGACAGCGGCCTTGTACCTGAGGCGCTGGGTCATTTATTCCTCTGTCATTTACAAAGCTAGCAGCTTAGCATTGAGCTCGATCGACGTTAGCATCGCAGCTAAGGGACGTAACTGTCCTGGCTGCTTTCAGAATTTACCGATCTATTTTAGATGTAGACTTTTGCTGTGGTCTACGTGAACATGGGAGATGTGTCTCAGTGTCCTCAGCAGAGTGTGTGATAGAGAGACGTGGCTATTTGTGTTACAAAGATTTTAATTATAGCAAAGTGCACAAAACATATCACATAAATAAATATATGTAGGCCTGTATTATTGAGCAAGAACACTGTCTTTTTGAAATTGTTTTTGGTTTGCCATTGAAGATGTGAAATAATCTTTCAGGTTATGTTTCTCTAAAGGCTTGAATCTAACATTGTGAACCCAAAGAGCCAGTTAGCCCTAAGTAAATAGCCTGAAGTAATTTCTATAACTAAATTTAGTGAATTAAAGGTTTAACCAACGTTAACACATACACTAAACTACCACTGAATGATGACACTGTAGAGTAAAGGCTATAATGAAGTATTTATATGTATGCTGTTTTAGTTGAATATTGAAATATTATAGATCTTGTTTTGTACCAGTTTTCTTACTTGATTCTGCACTTCTGGCTCTTACAACAGTGCAATTTCCCTATTGTAGCACAATTTCTTTGGTAAAACTTACTACAAACTTACTACATCAGACAGCTCACATTTCACTTGAGGTTGAGCTGCATGTGCCACTCACTTGGCCTACATAGATGTGTGCAATAAACAAATTGAACAGACAAAGTTGACTGGTTATGTTATACAATACCAACTGTAATAATTATACATGCAGTAAGTTTTCAGCTTCTAGAAACATAAAGCGGTCCTGCATATACCTTCCTGTGACATATCTGACACAACATATACAGGCTTCATTTTTTTTTTACTGCCCACAATTACATCTTGCATGAAACATTGATTTTAATCTATTACATTGTCCAATGGGCACAGAGTGGTTCAGGCACAGGTACTTTGTGTGCTCCTGATATGGGAGAGGATCCTCGACCACACTTTCAAACAGCAGGGCCATTAGTTGGTCAAAGTAGACTGTAAACAAAGCACAAAACATTTGTCCTTGTAAAAGCATTGGTTGTGTTGTTTTTAATGTGACATACCTGAGGTAGCTCTGGTCTTCATGGCTCTCACTGTGTAGTCTCCACGCTTGAATTTTGGATACACTATGGCATACAACAGCATATGACGATTTGCCTTTTTTAATCATAATTCAAGGCACCAACCTGCACCCTAAAATTTCATAAATAAACATTAATATGCAGTATCTATGTATTATTTTCTAAACATTTCAAAGTGCTAAAATAACTCTAGTGAATATTTGTTGAACCTTTAGGATTCATTACCTGGCCAGCATTCCTTTGAATAAGAAGCCCAGACTATTGTGAGAGAATCAGACTATGGAATGCCTCAATATGCGAAGTGTGGTATTGTGGGCTTATTTTAGCTTAATCTTTCAAAAAACGTGGTGTTAACAAAAGAGTAAGAGTCTCTCGCATGCTGCTGTGCCTATATAGAATTATGAAGAATTACATAGAATAATAAATTGATATGTGAAGTGTAAATGCATCAATATAAATTAGATATTGGGAGGAGTAATTGTAATTACACATACTTGATTTTGGCCACACTCTTGCATCATCCCCAACCAAAGGCCTGTGAAGACAGCGAGGGAACAGGGGGTTTACCGTGGACATTCTGAATGTAGTGATGCCCAGATGTCCACTCAGCCACAGCTTCATCACCTGAGGAGGACTTTGATGGTGACCAGTAGAGATGGTTCATATAGATGGTTCACAAAGCTTTTCTTCCACCTCGTCATTTCCTCCGTTCACCTTTTCTTGCCCAGCGCATCATTTTTTTCCGATCCTGGGACACCCAACAAAGACAAAAATATATATATATATATTGTTACATGATATATAAAATTAAATCACAGGCAAAATTACACAATTACATGACAAAGATACACATTGGACTTTGGATAATGGTTAGCACTATAGTTTAGCTCTATAAGCTAGCTCTATAATCTACGTAATTTATTTGCCATACAAAATGACCAAGTCCAAACTTTCTTCAAATCTGTATGCAGTACAGGTGCGTTGGTCACCTTATGTCTTCTTGAAGAATCTGGTCCTGTGCCTGCTCACAGCGTCCTGTTTGTCTGGCCTCTCATATTGTGCACAGAGTGGTTCAGGCACAGGGACTTTTTCTGAATGCTCCTGATACAGGAGAGGATCCTCCACCACACTGTCAAAGAGCAGTGCCATCAGCTTGTCGATATAGACTGTAAACAAGGAAAAAAACGTTTGTCCTCGCTGACTTAAAAGCGTTGAACTCATTTTGTAAATGTGACATACATGAGGTAGGTTTTGTCTTCAGGGCTCTCACAGTGTAGTCTCCGTGTTTGTACTTTGGGTACACAATTGCATACCTAAGCACACCCTCTACCGTCGTTGCGTGAGACCTATTTGCATTCTCATTGTAATGCAATGCAGCAACTTGCAACCTGGGGAAAAAAGTATGTTTACATATATATATACACAGAACATAAACATTTGAAATACTTTCTGTAGGTATTACCGAGCAAACATTCCTTTGAAGGAGAAGCCCACACTTTTAGGGGAGAATCTGATAATCAGACTGTGGAAAGCCTCAAGGGTTGATGTGTGGTACACCGGACTAATTTTTTCTACATCCTTGACAAAGCGTGGGGCCAAAAGAATGTCTGTGAGTCTCTCACACGCTGCTGTACCTACAGAGTAAAGCATTTTAAAGAATGACATTTACAATGGCAATGCTAGCCTGAAATCTATTATATCCATAAAATACAATGGCCAAAGGGCCAGTATTGCTTGCTATACTTACTTGGTTTGAGCCACACTCTTGACCCTTCCCCAACCAGAGGCTCATGGAGGCACTGAGGGAACAGGACGTTGTCATGCGTGTGGACATTCTGCATGTGGTTCGCCACAGAAGTCCACTTGGCGACAGCCTCTTGTCCCGAGGAGGACGTAGAAGCTGACCAATAGAGGTGGTTTACAAGGCTTTTCCTCCACTGGCCAGCGTCCTGGGTGCTCTTTCTCTTTCCCAGCTCATCCACTTTCTTCCCAATTCCTAGGTATTAAAATATATATTTACTAAATGCACAATAACCATAATATTACACAGCATAACCAAAATGCATACCCTTTCCCATGTGCCATGGGTCAAAGTAGTGACTGATTTCCTTTCTTTCCTCCCGTAAAAACTTTTGCACGCCGGTGTGTCGGTCCGTCACAATGGCCTCCACATTGACACCCCTCTCTTCCAGCATGGTCAGACTCCGCACAAAGCCCTCCTTCTCCATGCGCACGCTGTTTCCAACCTCATTGCTCTAATAAGACAAAAAAAATAAGAATAAAGAATTCTATCATAATGCACAGTTATCCCAAATTACATAGTTATGTTTTTATTGTAATGTTTTACCTGGACTAGCTGGATGTCAATGACTTTGTTACACGTTAGATTCATCATCGTGTAACTGCCATACTTGGCTGAATGTCCAACATGAATGCAAGTTATACATTAGCTGACTTTTAATACTTCAGATAAATGTTTATGAAATGTATTTACCAGGTGAATCTGCCCGCATGTCCCCGCCCAGTGACACAGAGCCGCTTTCAAGAGCCTCCCTGATGAGGTTATCCTGCTCCAGCTTCCACTGCCAGTTGACCGTAGGGATGAGGAGCTTTGCCTGATGCCTGTAGAAGCACTGCTCTGACAGTCCCTGAATATTGAAGGCCCCCAAGAACTATAAAATTAAAACATCTGTTATCATCGGATAATATATGGAAAAATCAAATGTTTTTGCAGTACCTTTGAAATCTGACTAAACGATGAGCCGGTGAACAGCACAGCAGCACAGAGCTGTAGGTTTCCAGCTGGGACGTTGTTCACCATGGGCTGACTGGACCACTGATTGGAGAACTCACAGCGAGGACACTGTTGCGTGACCCGAAGCAGTGTGCCGATGGTGATGGTGTCCACAGCACAGCGACCAGTGCAGACAGGACAGCGCCTGAACAGCTCCAGCAGTTGGTCCTCATGAACAATATATTTTTTGTCCTTGTGTGGAGGGACTTCAGCAGGAATGCTATATAAAAGAAAGGATATTTCATCCCTCAAAAAACCAGGACGCTGTATATATTTTTTCAATTAAAACTCTTTTCTTTTTACCTTGAACAGTTCAAAGTGCTGGCGCTGTCATCAATGTGGAAGCTGGGGTCAGACGCTGACACCTCACACCTTCTCCTTTTTAAAGGTGTAGAGGCTGCTCTGGGACTGTCAGGAAGAGGGATTTCCATCAGGTCCTCAGTCCCACAACCGACGCTTGTGTAAGCGGTCCGGGCTTGAGTAGCTGTACAAAACACAAACAAAATAAACGCGTTTAAAATGGCAGTAATTACACAACTTGTGTCTAACTATATAAAAAAACAAAAGTGGTGACTGTTTTATACATAAAATGACAGTACTGTATAAAGGATAAATAGATTTCACCTTTGCTTCGCCTGCTCGGCTTCACATTGGCCTGGACACTTGCATGCCATGTAATGACTGGATCAGTCTGGCAACCAATTTCTCTGCTCACTTTTGGCTGAAAACACAAAAATAAATAATATTCATAAAGTGTACACACACGTGACATGCACATAGATTGTAAACTTGTATTGATGATTTATAGGAAAACAACCTAGGATATACTTTAGAATATGCCCCCCTATAGCAGATAAACCAAATATTTGTATCAGGTTCATGATGGCTACAGTAGCTACTAAAAACTTCCAAATGGTTTGGCATTTTGAATAGCTGCGTCCAAATAGGTGTAAACTTTGGTTCAGTTCAGAAAACTTGTCAACATGAACATAATTAGCAGAATTGATCCTACTTTGTGAACCTGTTCAACAACAATGGCATTAACAACTATACTGATTCTGAAGCCACAGCTCATATCTGTGAGCGCCCACTGACCACACGGTCCACCTGGAGTGGTCAGCCCTCTCCTCACTGACCGCAGTCGAGCATCAAACGGGAGCAGAGCGCGCACGGAGCCGGTCAGTTTAGCCTCCGACACACAGTGCATTCTAGCTATACGTTAGCTATACAGGCTAGCTTGTAGCTACTGTCAAAAGCTACAGTCATGTAAAACTTAGATTAGTTTGGTGCTCAGACTCGTGCACATTTGCGCACAGTGTTGGCGTAACTTTGCAGACTGATGCATTAGCAGGCTGCCCCGGGCAGCGAGTAGACGCGCTTATAACCGGTGGCTGCTGTTCCTCAGCCACAGTGAGCGAGTGCGGGACACGTCGCCTGGAGCTGAGGCTGCAGAGTCTATTTACACGCCATATTTTTTCAACATATCTACACGACTCATGTGATTGGTATTATCAGAGGCCAAAACGGCGAATTTGTTTGAGACACTACAATAACGATCTATTCTGACGTGCACATCAATATTCTATATACTGTACATGACTCAATCTGTGAGCAAAGTAGCTTCTACTGACAGAAATGACCGGGACAGAGTGAACCAAGTGCCTCTTTTTACAGCACCTACAATCATTGCAATTATTACCAAACCCAAAATGGGTAAATCAGCATTATTTTTCTCACTCACCTCACATTGGTGCCCGAAATCGTCCTGTTGGCGGGGCAGCAGTGTCAGTGGGCTAAGGCTCAGTCGTGGAAGAGCAAGGGTGGGGACGGCCTCGCTCTTCAAACGCAGAAGACTAGCATAGCCCAGTTCAACCTCCATGAAGTTGGCGAAGGAATCGCGCGTAAAATGGTCTTTGCAAACTCCAGCATGAGCAGGGAGTTCGCAGTTTTCCCCCAAGCCAATTGCGCGCGTCCACTGGCGCCTAATTTCTAAGTTCTGCGGAAACCTGTGCAAACCTACAGAACTGTGGCACCCCACTACACTACACTTCCTCCCCATCCTAACACAGTACAATTAACAACTAACAATTAAATTATACACGATAGACCACTAAAAACAATACTAACAAACGCCCTAAGCTAAACTGAGCTAACTAATCTAACAATAAAAGCAACTAGTGACTACAACTACAATATTCAACAACTAACACTACTAAAACTATACAATTATCTATAATAAACAAGCTATCCTAATAAAATCTACCTAAATGCTATGATAACTAATCGCAAACCTGACAATCGATGAAAATATTCTCTCGCTATTCCAACTCCAACTCGCTACGGGGGCGTGAGCGAGACTGAGCCATTTTATACCCCAGAGCGGCAGGGCCCGTGACATCATCTCAAACCTCCTGACATCATCTCTATCCCCTCCGCTAATTGGGTGCCGAATTCAAAAAATCAAATGCAGTACCGACAGTTCGCTGCAGATGGCGCCACACAGACGGTTTGGGACACAAAGACAGGATTTCAACAAATTTGCACTAAATTGTTAAAATAGTGACAGATACACGTAGACAACACTATAAGAAACCCATTTATACAACTTAGCTAGAAAAAAAAGTTGATTTTGGGGTTAGTTGTTCTTTAAATAGAGGTCAGATAAAAATGACACCTTGGACTTACAATGTGTCTCTTTTCTCTTTCCACAGACAAGTCCTGCGTGACCACAGCTGCCTGCAGACCCTGCTCCAGCACTTGCGCTCCCACAGCCTGACCATCGTCAGTAACGCCTGTGGAACCCTCTGGAACCTCTCGGCACGAAGCCCCAAAGACCAGGAGCTTCTCTGGGACCTGGGCGCGGTCAGCATGCTACGCAACCTCATCCACTCCAAGCACAAGATGATCGCTATGGGCAGCGCCGCGGCTTTGAGGAACCTGCTTGCTAACCGGCCGCTGAAATACAAGGATACTGCCGTGGTGTCGCCCGGCTCGTGCATGCCCACGCTGTACATGAGGAAACAGAAAGCTCTGGAGGCCGAGCTCGAGGCCAAACACTTGACGGAGACTTTTGACACGATCGAAAAGAGCCCGAAGCATTTGACTCTCAACAAGCCGCTGCGCCACATCGAGAGCCTCGCCAAGGACTACGCCTCCGATTCAGGCTGCTTCGACGACGACGAAGGCCCGAATATGTCAAGCAGTTTGGAGACGGGAAGCTTCTCGATGCTGTCCATGTTTCTCTCCAACTCAAACTTAATACAGACCCAGGCGCGGAAGAAAAACAACGAACCGGAGCGAGACGTCGGGCCGCCTCAAAGTAGCCGCCAAATCGCCCCCGCGCAGGACGACGTTGTATCAGCCGCTGCAGAAAAGCTAGCGAAGAAAATCACAAATACGGTGGCGAAAATAGACCGTTTAGTGGAGGATATCACCATGCACACTTCATCCGAGGACAGCCTGAGTCTTAGCTCCGAAGACCACCTCGCTGACTGGCCGTACGGTTTGGACGAGCAGAATGAAGGCAGAGCGATGTCCTGCTCCCCCTGCCGGTTCTCCGACACAAGCAGCTTACTAAACAGGGGCCGGTTAAGCCGTGCGCATGCGCTTTTACGCCTCAAAGCGACCCATTCGAGTGTCTCCACGGACAGCCTGAACAGCGGCAGCAGCGACGGATACTGTGGGAGCAAAGCTCAGATACTACCAGCGCCAAGGCCTGCGGTAATCCAACAGCAGAGGCCAAACCAGCTCGATCTGAAAGTGGCGCATGATCAGCTGCTAAATGTCATAAATGCCGTGCAGAATGAGACAACAGAGCAGGAAATCCCAGAGAGGGACACAATGGGCAATGACGAGATAAAAACACAAGATTTCAACATGATAGAAGCAGATAAGAACCAAGAACAGCCTGCTCAATCTCCAGTCAGCGCATCAACAAAAATGTCCTCCGATGTTAGCATGACATCCATAAAGCTCTCCCCGACGTATCAACAAGTTCCGCTCATCCAAAGCGTGGCTAAATTCGGCGTGGCGAAGACGGGCATCAATGTACAAGCGGCTCAAGCCATGCGCAGACAAGCCTGGGTTCCAACCGCGATGACGGGCGGAAGCATGAGCAAGTTCTCCCCAATGGCGTCGACGAGAAGCCCCGCAATAGGCACGATGGAGACGGTTCAGAAGTACTCCGTTGAAAACACTCCGATTTGCTTCTCGCGCTGCAGCTCGCTGTCCTCTCTGTCGTCCGGAGAAGGGGACGGGGCGGGGGCGCTGGACGTACAAAGCGAAAACGAACTCGACAGCGATTCGTCGTTGGAGATAATCGAAGTTGAAGATGGAGAAGAGGTGAAGAGATTAGAAGAGGATGAGACTTTGGAGGATTTGAGTGACAGCCAGCTGCTCCTGACCGACTCCAAGACGTTCCAAGGCAAAGAAACCGTCCCGATTGCGATTCCGTGTCCGGCGAAGAGAGAGAAGGTGTTCCTCCGCGGCGCGCACAATCCTGTACTGGAGGACAGGTCTCCTTCAAGCTCCTCCGAGAATTACATCCACGAGACGCCGCTGGTCATGAGCAGATGCAGCTCGGTGAGTTCGCTCGGCAGTTTCGAGTCCCCGTCCATCGCGAGTTCCATCCAAAGCGATCCGTGCAGCGAGATGATCGATGGCACGATCAGCCCGAGCGATTTGCCCGACAGCCCGGGCCAAACGATGCCGCCCAGTCGCAGCAAAACGCCATGTTACGGCGAACAGAACGTACCGGAAATGCAGCCGATCGGGCAGTGGGAAACGAGTATCAGGAAGTTCATGGAGATCACGGATTCGAAAGACCGATTCAACCCGTCGGATCTGGACGGGATGATATACTTTACTGTGGAGAAACCGACGGAAAACTTCTCATGCGCTTCAAGTTTGAGTGCGTTGCCTCTTCATGAGCACTACATTCAGAAAGACGTGGAGCTAAAGCTGACGCCACTGCTTCAACAGAACGATAAAAACTGCTACTACGAAGAAGACGAGCTGCACAACGAGCGCTACAGCGAAGGCAACTCGGACGACGATATTGAAATACTTAAAGAGTGCATCAACTCAGCGATGCCTTCCAGGTTCAGGAAATTAAGACCGTCGCTAATGACTCTGCCGTCGCACATGCTCAACCCGCAAATGAGAAAGCAGATACAGCTCCCGGTTTACATGCTGCCAAGCGGGAAAACGCAAATTTATCATGGCAGGCGGATCGTGATGCCGCAAAAAGACAAGTTCGACGATTCGGATTCGGCGGAGAACACGGCGGTCAACTTCTCCAGCACCACTTCGCTCAGCGACGAAACGCTGCATTATTCGGTGAAAGAGAGAGGCGCCAAAGAGTGCACGGCCAAAGGTTTGAAGCAGGAGCCGATGGACGACGAGGCGAAGCGCATCGAGGACCTGCGGATTTTCTCGCACTTCCACAAGCCGCACAGGCCGACCTACCAACCGGAGATCCAGCTGACGCGGATGAGCAAACACGTGGTGCCGACGCAGAGGCTGCTGATGCAGAGCAAAGAGGTGGCAGACCGAGTGGCCAACCAAAGAAACCTGTCCCCCATCCAGCAACGGAAAATGCAAGTGAGGAAGATGGAGCTGCCCGTCATCAAGCAAAACTCAGAGAGCAACCTGAATGCTCGTTGCCAAAGTGAGCGCATGTACCAACATAAGCGGCATTCCTCAGAGGACAGCAATAGCTTTTATGATGAGAACGAACTTGCGAAAAGGCCAACGAGGAAACAGCTGAGAGAGGCGAGCAGGAACACGCTGTCCAAAAGCATGACCAACATCGGGCGGGTCGAGAACACGCAGAAACCAAGAGGCTTCCACAGGATAAAGCAGAATCTGATGAAAGACGAGTCAGTGGGATGCTACTCTCTAAGCTCCTCTCTCAGCTCTTTAAGCGACGCCGAGTTTGACGAGCACAAGACCAAAGCGCAGCAAGTGTGGTATAAAAATAGACACAACAAAAGCGCGACGCATCTGAGCAAGTCTATGCTGATTCAAAGCCCGTACGAAGAGCAGAGCTCACCCAGTTCTGTCAGCATGGACTCCGAAGACGATCTGCTTCAGAAGTGCATCACATCCGCCATGCCCAAGCAGCGCCGCAAAATGGCCGCCAGGAAGAAGAAGGCGGAGAAGCAGAGGCAGCGGTCGGTGTGGAGCATAGACGAGGAGCTGGACAGCGACGACATGGCGTGGGACAAAGAATCCGATTTGAACAGCGTAGAGTGGAGGGCGATCCAAGAGGGAGCGAACACGGTGGTGACCAGGCTCCAGGCTTCGAAATCGCAAGAGCCGTCGTCAGAGGAAACGGAGTCGGTGCTTTCGTTCATGTCTACGTCGAGCTTCACGCCCAAAGAGAGGAAATTCGCAAAGGACAAAAAGCCAAACAAGCCGCTCGATTTCGCCCAACGCAAACCGGTGCCCAATCTGCCCGTGGTGTTCCGCGGCAGAACCGTGATTTACACGCCCAAAAAGGAGGACCCGCCATCGCAGCGACCGCCTCCGAGGAAAACGTCCAATGGTTTGGACGCGCCAAAAAATCCAGAATTGGCGCAGCACAGGTCGAAGAGTTTACATCGACTGGGCAGGCCGCAGGAGACAGAGTGGTCTCTGCCGAAACGCAGCTCGACCCCTCCCCCGAGGATCCCGAAAAGCTCATCCTCCGGGTCTTCTCAGAGCTCCACGCCGTCCAAGACGCCCCAGAGAAAGATAACGTCGCCAGTTCAGATGAGCAAACCCATTCAAAAGAAGAACTCCTCGCCAAGCATCAGTCCGCCGGCGACTAGTCCTCCAGAGAGAAGGGGGCGCTCTCCGGTCGTGAACCAAAATGAAAAGTCACCGCCTCCGAAGACGCAGAAGTCGCCGGTGAGGATTCCGTTCATGCAGGCAGGAAGACAACCCCGGCCGCTGTCTCCGCTCGTGACCAATCAAATGATCAGACAAAACAATGCTAACAATAACCAAGTCAACACGAGGAGGCCCGCGAATCGGTTTGATCTGGTCCGGATGACGTCTGCGCATTCGAGCAACGGCGAATCGGACAGAAACGGGTTCATGAGGCAGCTTACGTTTATCAAAGATGCGAAGACGGGAATCAGGCGCGACGGATCCGGCAGGAACACTCCCGGTTCGCAAAACGGCTCCCCCCGGAGGGCCGTGCCCACGTCTACGGTCTTCCTCTGCTCGTCGCGATGCCAGGAGTTAAAAGTGGTGACGCAGCCTCCGAACAGACCACAGGGGAAGAACGGCCAAGCGGCGCAAGTGCAGAAGCAAAACTCCTTGATCGAGAGGAGGAGCGCGAATGTTTCCAGAGCGACTTCGAGCGAGAGGGATGTGGCGGCGAGGCGTCCGGCGAGAAGGACGAGCTCGGAAAGCCCGTGTCGAGCCGCGCAACGCAACGTGTCGAACAGAGTTAACAATAATCCGAAACAGCAGCGGGAGACCGACACGTTTAAGCGACACGCCTCCTCTCCGAGCATCAACATCCTGAGCCGCGTAACTAGCCGCTCCTCCCTGCGCTCGTCCTCCTCCGACTCGAGCGGGAGGGCGAAAAGCGAACGCGAGGATTTGAAAAAGAAGAAGTCTCGGAAAAGCGACAACAGGGTGACTTGGAGGAGGATTCGCGACGAGGACGTGCCGCAGATCCTGAAAAGCACGCTGCCCGAGAACGCCCTGCCGCTGGTGCCTTCCCCCATCGAGGAAAAGGCCAAGTTACCCACGCTGCCTGGGCTGCCGGGGAAGCTCCCCACCATCTTACTGGAGTCGCGGAAAACCAGCGACGCCACGGTTCAAACGGAGGAGACGGCGAGCGCGAAGACCAACTCGAGCACCTCGCCGACGGTCGAGAAGGAGGACAGATCGACGAGGAAGGACGGGGATTCTGAGGGCACGCACATGCAAGGAGCGGTGCATTTCAGGCAAGGGTCGCCGAGCAAGTCCGCGAGGGTGACGCCGTTCAACTACGTCCCGAGCCACATCGTGTTCCAGGAAACAATCAACGAGAAGTCGGAAGAGAAAACTGAATCGTAAGCACAAAGACGACAGTGCTGCTCCCTTATACCTCAAATAATCCCCATTTTAACCCATATTCACCGCCGTTTTCCCCTTAAAACTGTCACGTATTATCGCTTCCAGTCTACATACACGGTTGGATGTATGCTTTCGAACTCTTTACAGAAGATGCACTTCGGAAACTTGACGGATGCATCGGTTTTTTGTACCTTTTTTTGTATTTGTAGATCGAACATCGCTTGGTAGAAATGTAGTGAAACCGTAACGGCCAAAAGACAGCGGGTGCGGCACTCATCACGAGTTAAACAATATTATGCAAAACCACGAAGACAATGACCAGTGACTGAGACAGAAGGACAGACGGACAGACGGACGGGCGCGAGAGAGACTGCTGACTATTTTTACACTGAAGACATGAACCCGCAGGACATTTATCTCAGTATTCAATAACCACTGTATAACCGATATCTGTGTAACTGTTAGCTTTCGGTGATGCATTCAAAGTCCAGCAGAAACGTGAAGAATTGGCTTTTATTAGGGATTCTGATTAGTCCTTTTGTCTGTTCGTCGTCACTGATGGTTTGATTGAAGATGAAACGCTGCAGGTGAAAACTGAAAACTGTTCTCTCCATTAACATCTTAAGCCGAGCACACAGATTTTGCTGTAATAGAAATAGTTAAAAGTGAGGCAGAGAGCAATAGAAATTTCCATGGCGGTAACTATGGTAACTGATGAACTACAGATGTCTTTTTTTTTGGTTCATATCTCATTATTAGAAGAATCCACATGAAACAAAAACTGCATCAAAGTTCATTCCTCTGTCCGCACATATGAACTAATGTCATTTTCTCTGAAAGGCGTCCAAAAGTGGTGACAGTATTCGAAAACATGGGCGTGACGTTGGCCAATAGAAAGGACTTTCAGACTTAAAGATAATATGTCAGGTTTGTGAATCCAGTCACTGTCAAATACTGAAGAGGAAAAACATTTTGGAGATTTCTTACAAAAACTGTATTTCTCCCATAGAGTTGTATTGGCCCTGCTCCACCTCACATTATGACATCATCACATTATAAATCGTGAACGCCACATATTCTCAGTGAATCTTCCTGAGTCGTGAGGAGTCGAAGGCAGTAGCTCAGAGTTGGGTGTCGTAGTGGGGGGGTCACGACTGCAGTGTTAATTTCGTCGACTAAAATATTTAGTCTTAATTTTAGTCAAAGTTATATTTTTGCCGACTAAAACTAAATGAAAAGTTTCTTATGAGACTAAAGCTATGACTAAAATGTCCAGATATTTTATTCGACTAAAATAAGACTAAAATGAACAATGAAAAGGAGAGACTAAAATCATCCAAACTTCTATTGACAGTCTGAAAAAAGCCTTATATCATTTAAATTCTCAGCCAAAGGAGCAGCTCTGAGCTTTATTCATGTGGGAGAAGCTCCATGAAGTCGAGGACCACGATTAAATATGATTTAATGATCTCCTCTGTGCCGGGGCTGATGTCGGTCCACCTCCTTTCCTACACATTGTCGCATAGAATGTTTTTTTTTTATATGACAACATAAAATGACCTAAAACTTGCAATACCTTTTTTCAGCAATATACACCATAAGCTTCAAGTTAAGTTAACTTTAAGTGGAGACCAGTCTGTAAAAAAGCGATTTCCAAATAATGACTGTAGAGCAGCCGTATGGTTAGGCAGAAGCAAGTCAAATGTAATGTTTTAATGCCATTGTAAAGCCCTCATACTATAATCATTACGTAAGACTTGCAAACATTTCATCAGAGAAAAGAGAACTGGACAAAACGGGAGACTTTTGTGCACATGAATACAGTAAAAATTGTTGAGCGATGTCATAATTTTCCATATAAAGTTAGATTCAGTCCCAGTTTAAGACATTTAAGGGCTTGATCTTCACACTTCTGCTGTCTTTTCGATGCATCACTTAGTTTAAGACTCAAAACTCCTTTTCCAAAATACTCTCCACCTCGTCTCGTTGTAAATATCACCAGTTTAAAGGTTCCTCTCCGGCATGTGCTGTTTCCGCCCCTCACTCCGAACAAACGCCGAGCGCCAAAACACACGGAGGAAAGAAGAACCGGAGGAGACGGACGGTGAATCCACTCGTGTCAAACCTACAATGTGCTGTGGAAGTATAGTGCAAATAGTGGAGTGATATTTAACTAAAGACCTGTATCCGATCATCGTTACATCGACGCAAGAGCGAAGGCGCGAAAGAACCGCGGCCGCGTTCAAGGAGCTGCTGGACGATTGAGAATCATTTCCGAGTCTGTGAAACTAAATCAAACCCAGAAGAGGAAAGTCGGGGCTATTCTGATGCCACAAACTGGACAAATCTGTGGGTTTCTTGTTTCAAAAGACTTGCAGACGTTACATTAAACAGAGGAGTATAATTCAAGTGACTTCCTGTTTCGTTCCAGCACGCCAAAATAAAAGCACCAACGTTCTTTCTGCCTATTAACAGACAAAACACTTAAAATGTGTGTATTTAATTATATTATTGTAATGTTGAAAGAACCTGCTGAAATAATCAATGAGACGAGCTGTGTGCTTTTATTTTGGCGAGCTGGATCGAAACAGGAAGTCACTTATTGGGCAGCGTTGTTATGATTTGAAGTTAATTAGAAAAACTAGAACAATTCTGGGTGGGAAATGGGGAAAATAGTGAACAAAATGAGGGGAAATAGGGATAAAAGGGGAAAAAATAACTGGAGGAAATAGAGAAGAAAATAGGGATAAAGGGGCAAGAAATGGGAGGAGGCTTCTCTCTGGAGGAAAAGAAAATAAGGAAATATTTGGGATTAAAGGGGAAATATCTGTGGGGGAAAACTGAAAATTTGGGAAAATAAAACAGAATAGAGGAGAAAATCGGGATAAAAAAAAGCATTTTTTTTTTTTTAAATAGAGATGAAATGGGGGGGTCTGAGGACTTTTTCTGGGTGGGGAAATGGGGGAAAATAGAGCGCAAAATAGGGATTAAGGGGGAAAAATAGCGGGGAACAAACTGGGGGGGAAATAGAGAAGAAAAAAGGGATAAAGGGGCAAAAAATGGGAGGAGGTAGGAAAAATCTCAGGGGAAATGGGGATAAGTAGAAAAGAAAATAGGGAAAAATTGGGATAAAGGGCAAAAAATGGGTGGGGACTAGGGGAAAAATCTGTGAGGAAAACATTTAAAACTGGCGCATTGAGTTGCCTTGTGTACGAAATGCGCGGTATAAATAAAGTTGCCTTTTCTTGCCTAAAACTGGGGAAAATAGAAAACAGCATAGGGGAGAAAATTGGGATAAAGGGGGGGGAAAAATGGGGGGAAAAATGGGGGAAAATAGAGATGAAATGTGGGATATAAGAGAAAAAAATCTGTGGGGAAATGGGAGAAAAGTAGATGGATGAAAGGGCAAAAATGGGGGAACAAATTGGGAAATAAATTGGGAAACAAGGGGGTTTCTCTGTTCAGGGCAGTTTTCTTTATTTCCAGCATTACAAAAATGTCCTGTTTTTTGTTTTAAATCACTCAGGAAAAGCTTCTGTTGTTAGAATCAGATATCTGTGAAGTCCATTGTGTTTAAACTTCTGGAAGTCAGACTCTGAAATGATTCTGAGTCGTGATATTTGTTTCAGCAGCTCCTTCAGGACGAGCCGCGTGGACGTGAATCGTGAACATGTGAATGAAGCGTGTCGGCCTCGCCCACATTCAGACGCTCACGGGGCAAAGATCCAAAACTGTGAGAGCTTTTCAGCGTTTTGTCTTGAACTCGTGGCAGATCTGGATAAAGAGAAGCCGTTTTCAGAGACTGTGGGCGGGGCCACATCAGGGGACGTTCGGCTGTGTGTGAAATAGGAGACGAAGCCTGTGTCATAATCAATGTTTTCATCCAATAAAGTGTAACGTGTTTTAATAATAATAATGCTGTACGTGTGTTTCTGAAACCTGTGGAACTCACTGTTTGATTTTCTGGTAAATGCAGCTGCTGTGGCGGGACATCCTCTGGTCCAGTTACAGCAGACGTCACTAACATTTACCGTGTGAATAATGTGGGAACCCCGGCCGGCTCAAGCTAGAACATTTCAGAACAGTTTTATTGATTTGTAATTATTGAGGTTTGTTTTGTTATGGGACGTTAACCGGTCAGGAGAACAAATTTCCCTAATTCTGCTTTTGGTCTCACATCATTGTATGTATGTATGTACAGTATTTCGTAAAAAAACAAAAAAAAACTAATATTCCCCCAATGAAGAAAACTTAACTTAAAAAGAAGTGAATCAAATATATCCTTTAGTAAAAGTAGAAAAAGCACTTGAGTACTGTGAGTGCTGAGTAACTGTTTAAGCGAAGAAGTCAGATTTCAGTTGTGACATAAATTATGACAAACTTGTAATAATGTAAAAATCCTAATATTTCTAAAGAAAAGCCAATAAAAATATAATAAATATATGAAGCTTTTGTCACATTTACTCACAGTGGCACAAGTAACTTTACTTTTTTACTCCAGTAGAGTAAAACATTTGTGACATTTATGTCACAACTGAAATGTGAATTAGACTTTTATGTTCAAACAGTTACTCAGTTACTCACAGTATTTTCCATAAGTACTTTTTTACTCTCAATTTAGTAAATATTTGGGCCACTACATTTTACTTCAACTTGAGTGAAATCATTTTAAAGTAAGATCTCTCTTGCTTGAGTAAGTATTTTGGCGACTACCACCTCTGAATATACTATACTCTTAGGTGTTTTACGAGGTCTGTATCACAGAAAACAGCCTGTTTCACTAAAAATGGATCTTACATTTATACACAGATGATCTTAAAAGAACAGTCACCGTTTTTCCAGACTGAGATATGTTCTTACCTGAGTTTAGACGAGTTGATCCGTACCTGTCTGGTCTTTGTGCCCGTGGAAGAGCTCGGTAGCTTCCAACTTCACCCCCGTTTGGAGCTATAGGAATATACTGGGAAAGGCCAAATGCTAGCAACATCTTTGGTCGTTTTGCGTGACTGAGTGCACACACACAGAACCAGACGGGTACGAATCAACTCGTCTAAGCTCAGGTAAGAACATATCTCAGTGTGGAAAAACAGTGGCCTGTTCCTTTAACCTCTTAACTCCCACTGATTCCATTTTGTCCAGTTTGGGAAAAAAGCACCAAAACAGCCACAAAAAATGAGAAGAAAACAAGGATGTAAACGCAACAAAAAAGAGACAAAAACTCAACCAAAAAGTGACAAAAATTCAACAAAAATGTGACAAAAACTCAACCAAAAAGTGACAAAAATTAAACAAGAAAATTACAAAAACTCAACAAAAATGTGACTGAAAAAAAATAAAAATAAATTTCAAATGAGGTGCTACTCAGGCCTATATAATAGCCAAAGAGGACAGAATGCATTTGGTTTAGCCGGGTGGTAACAGGTTAACAGTGTAGTCGACTGTGTTTCCATCACTGGACGTAAAAGCTCTTTTTGAAGTTTCGCATCATAACGACTGAGGGAAAAAACAGATGTCGCATTTCACAAATATCCTGTTATCAATAAAATCATTTTATTAAATACAGTTAGAGCAATGAAGTATGACGGTGGACGGAGGGAACAGAGGGCCAACACTCAAATAAAAGCCACCATAGGTGTATCTTTATCTGAGCCTGGAGTTCATGGGCTTATGAAGGTCAGACAGTTCAGTTTAGGGCTGACCTCAGAAAGGAGTAAAAATGGGAGTGAAAGAATAACATGTCTTTCTTTTGTTAGGTGAGATATTATACAAAAAGGTGGGAATAAAACTAAAATGGCTGCTTAACAACCAAAAGAGGGACATGTGGTCACTGTAAGGAGGATTCCAAGTCCTTCATGAATCCGCCTTTAGTTCATTTGCACTGAACCACGTCCCCTTTGTTCTGCGACACTACCCGGACGCCGCCGTATCGAGCGTCCGTGCTTTGACGTCCTGGATGTCCCGCTGCAGGACGTCCGCCGTCCTCCTCAGCTCGCCGCGCTGCTCCGTCAGTCGCTCCTGAGCCTCCGTGAGTCGCTGGTTCAGCTCCATGAAGCGCCTGCACTGTTCGAACCTCAGCTCCACCTCGCCGTCGCCGGAAGTCGGGGTCGATGCTGCGAAACACACGGCGGATTTAGAGCACGGATCACTTCAGACACTCCCTTTAACACAAGTGCATTTATTACTAACACATACATGATACAAAAACGGCGTGCCATGAAAGTGTATCTAAAAGGACTGGATGAATTCGGTTCAAGAAGTTACCCGGGTCGGTCTGGTCCAGCAGCGTGAACAGAGGGTCGTCTGACGCAGAGTTCTGGACGTCCTCCAGGATCTGCTCCACGGTCGGAGGCTCGGGTCGACTGGGCAGCACCACCCGCTTCTTCCCCTTCGAGCCCAGGTTCATTTTCACCGATTCAGGACACGGAGAAAGTCACTGGGAGAACGTGAAGAAGAAACAGAGAAATGACTGTCAGAGGTTTACGTGCGAGAACTAACTCATGCCCCTAGAGGCCATAAGCGCCACTGCAGGTGTCGTAGCATGTTACGTTTTTTTACTCATTAATTGTCCGTGAGAGTAAATACTGCGCTGACAGAAACGACAAAGGGACAGAGGGATATTGTTCATCCAATTACACAATGGAGAACTTTCTTTTCACTCAAACTTGGCTGTAAATACTGTATAAGTGACGCTAGCCCACAGTTAGCTTTGCCCGATAGCATGTTAGCTGCTTCTTCATGATTCCATTAGTGTGTATTGGTGGCTCCGACCCGGTGGCAGTCAAGTTGCAATTGTGGTTTTCTGGCCAGAGACACCAGGGGGAGATGAACACACTTATATTACCCCCAGAGGGACTGTGAAAAGGATCTATTAAGGTAAACAAGTTCCATAGTTCTGCTTTAACCGAGTGCACTTCCTCCAGTTTGGCTTTACCTCATCTAAAACCTTCATGACTGAATCTGATAGACTATAGGCCAGGGTAACGCCATATTTGAAAGCTAAGGACTGCAACAACAACAAAAAAATCATCACTTTTTCTTTGCTCTTTTGTGGCTTTTTTGTTGCATTTTCGTCACATTTTAGATCACTTTTTCGTCGCTTTTTGTTGCGTCTTTATCCTCGTTTTCGTTGCTATATTGACGCTTTTTTTCCCCAAGAAGCTTTTAGATTTGGGTCAAGCCATACCTGGAGAAAATGTGCTCGGTGCAGGTGGTGGTTAAGAGGTTAAATTCTACTTTCAATATAGCGGATTTCCCAGGCAAGCCAAAAACGGGCCCAGAATGACAATAAAGCACATAAAAAAAGACTAAAACACGAAGATGGGATTAATAACCCAAAGAAACGATTTCAAATCCAGTTCCACGTCTGCTGTGTGTTTATCAGTCGCAGCGCTCGGTTGTCGTCAGTTGCTAACGTTGAATAGTGTTGTTTCGAGACAAAGGTCACAATATTTGCAAATATTACGAAAGCCGAATTAATTCTAACACGTCAAAGAGTCATAATAACCGCCTGTACACATGTCGAAGCACGCGCCACACTAAAGAAACACAAAAAGTAAACAGGATTTCTAAATTAGCAAACGGAGATCGGCGCAGCGTAGGCTAACGTATCATTTATATCGTTTCATGCTCTTACCTGCTGCTGTACCGCCTGGAGAAATTGTAAATTCCCTTCGACAACTTTCTTTTACGTTTTATGTAAATATTAGTTCGCAAACATTCAGGAAAGTGAAGATATTTAGGCGAAACTCCCAGAAGAACAAGCTACAGGCGGAGGGACGAGGTTGGACTCACGGTGCGTCAGATGCCACGTGACACCAGGAGCGAGTCGCCTACGTCATCACGTAAAAGAGAAGCGAAATAATAAAAAATAAAATACTAATATTAACCTCTTTCCCCCCGCCGTAACCGAGCGCATCTTCTCCAATTCAGCTTAACCCAAATCTAAAAGCTTCGAAAGAAAAAGATGCAAAATAGCGACGAAAACGAGGATAAACGTGACAAAAACGTGACGAAAATACGACGGAAAAAGCGATGAAAAAGAAACAAAACTGTGACGAAAACATGGGGAAAAAAGTCACAGAAAACGTGATAAAACACAACAAAAAATATGCCTGAAAAGTAACAACAATGCAATGAAAAATAACAAAAACCGACAAAAACATGACTCAATGCGCCTAAATAAAAAAAGAGACGAAAACAAAACAAAAACACTTTAGAAATGTGACAAAAACACATCGACAATGTGACAACAAAGTTACGATCACTTTTGTAGGTCTTAGCTTTCAAATGTAGCATTACACTGTTGCTCTCCAGTCAAGAATCTTTTAGTTTTGGGTAAAGCTGAACAGGAGAGAATGCGCTCGGTTCAAGCGGGGGCTAATAAGAGGTCAAGAAAGATTGAAGAAAATAAAATGGTAAAATATTGTGCGTTTGCATCAAATCAAGCACAAGAAAACAGTTTTAAAATTGTACAAATACAATCTATTTATTTTCACTCCAATCAATAAACAAAGCAAACATTAAAATCTTCAATAAATGATTACATTAATGGATACATGAATAAATACATAAATAACTTAAAGTTACAAAAAAAAATAAACTACAGGAAACGGTGACAAATAGAAATGGCACATTTTGTTTTCAAATTGTTTCAAAAGTCTGAAATCGGCTACTGTTAAATAAGCTTTGTAGAGATTTATTTTCAATAGTCGTAAAACTATACTGTGTCTATTTCTGTTTGAGGTGAAAGATACAAAAAGAAAAAGGGCATGAAACTAATCTAACAACTCCAAACAGCAGGTTACTGTGAAAAAGACACTCCTCATGATAAAAGTCTTTCATTGATCAGAAAGGCTCCACTGTGGCCTGAAGAGGGCGCTCTCGCTCCTCGCTCCACTGCTGCTGTTGTAGTAGTTACCTGCAGACCTGGAACAGAACCACAGCAAAGATTATTTACATCAAAAATGTCCCAAAAATAATAATGAACAGAGTCTTATTTATAAACAGTATTTTCACAGTGCTTTTGTGTGAGTTTGACTTTTTCTTAATTCAGTCTGGTCAGGCGGGACCGGAGAAACACATTAGTATTAACAACACATTATGCATTAATAGCAGTTAAAGTGTCAGATCAGAGTGGTCTCTACAACGCTCTAGAATCAGCTGTTTTGTAGGTTTTCCGGGGAGAGGCTCCGTCAGCATCCTGGATCCTGGCGCGTCCTAGAGACCACTGTGATGGAAAGTAAAGACGCCACATAGAAAGTTGCATAATGCACCTTTAAGTAAAGGTTTTATAAATGAGGATTGTTTACCAATGCATGACTAACTGCCTGTGTGTAGTCACCAGCGATAGACTGTAAAAACATGGACGTAGCATAGCTGTTAGCTGCTGAAGCCTAATGGGAACTGGCGGCTGGCTCCTTTTTTGCAACTTTAAGTCCTTTTTTAACTCAGGCTTGTTTTTATATTTGCTCGATTCTAAATATAAGAGGTGAATCCAAAAATGTCAGCATGAATGAGATTCAGTGTAACCAGCGCTCACTCAGTCCACTGACAGTCTATGGTAGTTACTATATTCTAACAAAGGAGAGAGAGTGTGTGAGCAGCTGCTCCCTGAGCCCTGAGCCAGGAGGAGTACCTCACTGTAGGGGTTTGTTTTGAAGTGGCCGTGTTAATCCCATAAACATGAACACAGAGCGTGATCAGGTCCATCTGCCGCTTTCACAAATCCTTTAAACAGATCTGACCTGGGATCAGGACTAAACCAGGACCTAAACACTGACGCTTCAGACTCATGTAACCAGAGCTGGGAAGTAACTGGTTTTACTGCAACATACAGATTTACATTTTTTGAGCAGTCATTAGGCCCTATTGTAATCGCAATCACAGCGCAGTGCGCGGAGCGCACGAAAACAGCGCGATGCGCTGTCCCCATGTCAACCGTAAACTCACCGTGTAAAACAGTGAAGCCCACACCGAAGGGCTATATACTTATTATTGCATTAAAATGAATGGGGGGTATATAGTGTGAATGGGATCTTTCTTTCTTTCTTTCTTTCTTTCTTTCTTTCTTTCTTCTTCGGCTCTTTGCTCTTTCAGCAGGAATTTGACCCCCTGAACATTGTTGAAAACTCACCAAACTTTGCCCAAAATTCAGGTCCGGTGAAAAATTAATTTAAATGTGTGTTTTATATGGCGCGACAGCGCCACCTACAAAAGTCAAAATACATTGCGCCAATGGGGGAGGGGCCAACGTCAACTTTGTCGTAGAGCGACGGGATTCGGTACAGATATTCGTCATGAATGAAATTCGGCACAAAAATAGTTGATGGCATCCCGATCAAAAAAGCCAAAGAGACCCATATCATATTTTTTACGGTGTTGCCATGGTGACACCCGGGGCCCCCCATGTTATCGTATTGGGGCTGACACATGAATCTCACATTATACAAAATTATAGCGCGTTAGCGCCCTCTGTCAGGAGCTTGTGGACAGTGGTCATGGAAGTACGGCCCGTCAAGATTATGGGCGCGCTAGCGCCCTCTGCAGGCTGGAGCCATTATTCAGGCTAAAAGTGTAGCTTAGATGTTTACTCACAAAGATTAATGGCACATCAGGGCAATAAAATGCAGTCTGGCGCCCTTGGTAGGGTTATGGCGCGGCACTAGAGGCGCTAAAGGAGGTTCAATGCCGCTTGCGGCTTTAATTTTTCTTTGTTTCCTTACTCTTTATTAAAAATAATGTGGAAACAGATGGCATTGCATGATCAAAGTCACGTTAGCATTTGCAGCTACACGGCTTTTCTTTGATCCATATTGTATTGTTCACTTTGCCGACTTTGTGTTGGTAGAATTATTGAGGTTCCTATATTTCACTCTGAATTTAGTCCTAGGAGCATTACGCCTCTGGTTATGCTAAAAAACAATGACTTGCCTGTTTGAACTTTTAGTGGCCCGGCGCCTTTGCCTTCCATCATAATGGCCGTTTCATGACTTCAATTGTGTGATTTCTTTATTTTTAAAATCATAAGACGATGCTTAAAACTGGAGTGAATGTGATGTAGCATTTAGCTCAGGAGACACTGTTAGACGCTAATTCTTATCTAAACAAGTATAATGTCTAAAGGTCAGTACATTCATTGATGATTTCTAATACTTACGGCTATAGGAAAAATACAGTGAGCAGGATAACGGACTCAAAGTTCCCCAAAGTCGACTTGCTAACTGTCCACATTGGGATCAAATGCTTGTACTTCTTATTTCTGTGAGAAAATCTACCAAACGTTTAAAACGCTAAAAACAATTGGTATGGACGACACCTCTGAGAAGAACGCCTTTAACTGCTTTAACAAATTCTGAATTATGGATGTGTTTTCACCAAATGAAGGTACAGTGACATGGAGAAGAATAGAGTGCCTCAACAGCCCAAAAATACATCATTAACGGAGAATGCTAACCATAATGCAACACGCTAACTGCTAGCTTTGAGAACTTCTACTGAACACTCTGCTTCATTTTCTGAAAGAAAAGAATGAGCTATTCACAAGAACCAGATTTTGACTTGACTTAATTAGCGTGTGCTAAATATGTTTACGGCCCGCCAGAAAACGTCTAAAAAGAACAAAACATTGTGATTCCCATAACAAGCTAACAAGGCCACGCCCCCAAGTGTGACACACTGTGGGAAGTTTTTTGTTAGCCTGTTCAATGTATTTTACCTATAAACGTTAGCTCTAGCATTAGCCTCCAATCATCGCAAATTGTGAACGATCCAGATGTTTTCAGCTGTTGTCAACCATCGAGCACATGTAGGTGACGCCAAAGCCTCATTAGAAATCATTAATGAATGTACAGACCGTTTTAGATTTTACTTTAGATACAGTTCCGTGTAGAAAACGTGTGCTTGTGTAGGATCAGGCTCAGACACTAAAGGCGCTATGCTAACCACACATACAGCTGAGCCATTAAAGGGCTAACACGCACTAAGTCCAAGGAGAAGAAAAAAAGTTTCACAAAGCACCTTTTATGAAGAAAAAGAAGAAGAAGGGGAACTAGTCTAGCACTGCAGTTTATAAACTACTCAAAACGTACCTTTAGCCCAGGAAAGGCTGAAAAGAGAAATAAGTGGAGAGTAAGTAAAGTGTGTACGACGAGGCATTCAATAACAGAGCACGTACGACTTTGTCCTCGCTCTCTTTCCGTCTGCGCTCCGACCGCTCGGACTTGCCGTGCGACTTGTCACGTGACTTGTCGTGTGACTTGTCGTGTGACTTGTCGTGTGACTTGTCGTGTGACTTCTCGTGCGACTTCTCGTGCGACTTCTCGTGCGACTTCTCGTGCCGCTCGTGTCCGGACGGTTTGGACGGCCCAGGCTCAGCGCTCTCCTCGGCCGTGCTGGGTAAACTTTTGGCGTCAGACAGAATGGGAACCACCAGAGCTTTGTTCTTCACCAGCGTCGACAGAACTGCACAGGAAACAGACAAACGCTGAGGAAACTCTGAGGAAAGTCTGAGGAAACTCTGAGGAAACTCTGAGGAAACTCTGAGGAAACTCTGAGGAAACTCGGAAGAAACTCGGAGGAAACTCGGAGGAAACTTGGAAGAAACTCGGAGGAAACCCGGAGGAAACTCGGGGGAAACTCAGGGGAAACTCTGAGAAAACTTTGAGGAAACTCTGAGGAAACTCTGAGGAAACTTTGAGGAAACTCGGAGTAAACTCTGTGGAAACTCTGAGAAAACTCGGAGGAAACTCGGAGGAAATTCTGAGGAAACTCTGAGGAAACTCGGAGGAAATTCTGAGGAAACCCGGAGGAAACTCGGAGGAAACTCTGAGAAAACTCGGAGGAGCCGGGTCTATAATATATAGAGAAAAACATTTAAACTGACGTCTGAAAAGCATTATTGCGAAAAATCCACATGTAATATTTGAACAGCGCACTATCACAGAATAGTAACTGTGTACAAAGCCCTGGAGCAGGTTCAAATCAGCTAAAAGATACTATATTATTAAGTTCCACCTGGAAGTAGAGAAATGACATCATGGCAGCCACAGTAGCAGGAGTTATAGTACAAAAGATAAGTCTTTATTTGATCTCATGAAAGAGTAATTCACTTGTACCTTCTCGTGTGAGGTTCTGAGCCGTGTGTAGCTGCAGTCCTATTCTCACCTTCTCGTGTGAGGTTCTGAGCCGTGTGTAGCTGCAGTCCTGTTCTCACCTTCTCGTGTGAAGTTCTGAGCCGTGTGTAGCTGCAGTCCTGTTCTCACCTTCTTGTGTGAGGTTCTGAGCCGTGTGTAGCTGCAGTCCTATTCTCACCTTCTCGTGTGAGGTTCTGAGCCGTGTGTAGCTGCAGTCCTATTCTCACCTTCTCGTGTGAGGTTCTCGGCGGCGCTCATAGCCTTCCCGCTGAGGTCGTTGACCATGTCATCCACCGTGGCCTCGTGCTTCAGGAACACAGGCCTCACCACGCGAGTGTAGATGATCTGAGAGCCGTTCCAGGAGACCGGAGCCATGCACCACAGCAGGAACAGGCACTAAGGGAACAAGAGCCCAACCACAGGCCAAGTTTGCAGTTTACGATAGCAGTTTACCTAGAGTGTGTGTAGTGTGTCCTATAGGTGAACAGCCGGGTCAGTACTTTACCTTGAAGGCGTAGTAGAAGGGGAACCAGTAGAGGAAGATGTCGGAGAAGAACTCTCCCAGACTGAAGACGCCGTACACCACCCAGTACGTCAGCCATTTGGTGTCGTCCTCTTTGTTCGCGCTCTCAATCGCTTTGATTCTGGACACAGGGACATAAAGGAGACTGGTGACTCTAAAGGCCTCTTCTTACAAAAAAACAAGACTAGAATAAGTAAACATGATAAATACAGGACAAAACAACAAAGTTTTAAGTCTGAGCCAGGACCCTGTTCCTCAGACCCTTCTGTCAGGAGCTCTTTTTGTGTTGAGTGTTCATACACAACAAATGGAACTGAGATCAGTCGTCCAGGCTGAGTGTGAGTGCAAGACATTGAAAGAAATTAATCCATTGCTGTAATTCAACAACTATAAAGTGCTTAATACTGCACAGTAAAGTACTGCTAAAGTGCTAGAACAGTGCATCATACTCACGAGTAGTAGGCGGGGTAGACGAAGCCGATCATGTTACACAGCAGAGAGGCTCCATATCCATAAACCAGGTACAGCCCGGTCGCTGCCACCGCCCCTGGAGAACACATCAGAGGGTTAGAACACACCAGAGGGTTAACCACAACAACCAACACGATATAAACTCTAACACCGCCCCTGGAGAACACATCAGAGGGTTAACCACAAAAACCAACACGATATAAACTCTAACACCGCCCCTGGAGAACATACCAGAGGGTTAACCACAAAAACCAACACGATATAAACTCTAACACCGCCCCTGGAGAACACATCAGAGGGTTAACCACATAAACCAACGCCATATAAACTCTAACACCGCCCCTGGAGAACACACCAGAGGGTAAACCACAAAAACCAACACGATATAAACTCTAACACCGCCCCTGGAGAACACACCAGAGGCTTAACCACAAAAACCAACACCATATAAACTCTAACACCGCCCCTGGAGAACACACCAGAGGCTTAACCACAAAAAACAACACGATGTAAACTCTAACACCGCTCCTGGAGAACACATCAGAGGGTTAACCACAAAAACCAACACCATATAAACTCTAACACCGCCCCTGGAGAACACACCAGAGGCTTAACCACAAAAACCAACACCATATAAACTCTAACACCGCCCCTGGAGAACACACCAGAGGCTTAACCACAAAAAACAACACGATGTAAACTCTAACACCGCTCCTGGAGAACACATCAGAGGGTTAACCACAAAAACCAACACCATATAAACTCTAACACCGCCCCTGGAGAACACATCAGAGGGTTAACCACATAAACCAACACGATGTAAACTCTAACACCGCTCCTGGAGAACACATCAGAGGGTTAACCACAAAAACCAACACCATATAAACTCTAACACCACCCCTGGAGAACACATCAGAGGGTTAACCACAAAAACCAACACCATATAAACTCTAACACCGCCCCTGGAGAACACATCAGAGGGTTAACCACATAAACCAACACCATATAAATTCTAACACCGCCCCTGGTCACAGAGAACACACCTGAGGGTTAACCACATAAACCAACACGATATAAACTCTAACACCGTCCTTGGAGAACACACCTGAGGGTTAACCACATAAACCAACACGATATAAATTCTAACACCGCCCCTGGAGAACACACCAGAGGGTTAACCACATAAACCAACACGATAAAAACTCTAACACTGCTACTTTATCAACTGCAGAGTCAGCACAACCGTCTACCAGGAGATTTTAGAGCACTTCATGTTTCCTTCAACAGACAAGCTTTATGAACATGCCCATAAATATATGACCATCAGATTTCCATGCTTGATTGGGCAGCAAACTCGCCTGACCTGAACCCCAAAGAGAACCTATGGGGCATTGCCAAAGGAAAGATGAGAGACATGAGACCGAACAATGCAGAGGAGCTGAAGGAGCTATTGAAGCATCCTGGTCACCTCAGCAGAGCCACAGGCTGAGAGCATCCATGACACGCAACCGCATTAACCTCTTAACATGTCATCAGATTTTTTTTTCCATCATTTTTTGTTGGGTATTCAAATACATTTTTATAACTTTTTTGTCATTTTTTCGTCATTTTTTTAATCACATTTTTGTCACATTTCTTTCATTTTTTTGTCATTTTTTGTCCATTTTTTGTACTTTTTTTGGTCAAATTTTTGTCAAATTTTTGTCATTTTTTCGTCATTTTTGTCCATTTTTGGTCATTTTTTGGTCAAGTTTTTGTCACATTTTTGTCATTTTTTCGTCATTTTTCTTTATCAATTTTTTGTCATTTTTTGTCACATTTTTGTTATTTTTTTGTCACATTTTTGGTCAATTTCTTGTGACATTTTTGTGACATTTTTGCCACTTTTTCATCAATTTTTCATCACTTTTTTGTCCATGTTTTCTCACTTTTTTGTCACATTTCCATCAGTGTTCCAGTTTTGTTGCTTTTTTCACAGCTTTTTTCCAGAAGCTTTTGGACTGGGGTAAAGCCAAACTGGAGAAGAAGGTGCTCGGTTCAGGTGGGAGTTAAGGGGTTAAAATCATTTATGTAATTTCATGTAATATTGTAATGTTCTGAGATTTAGAATTTGGGTTTTTTACAAACTGTCAGCCAAAATCATCTAAACTAAATCTAAGGCTTGACACATCTCATTTTGCATTTGAGAGTCTACATCAAATATTAGTTTCACATTTTAAGTTGTACAACAGAAATAATTGAACTTTTTCACGTTCACAAACTTGTCCCACTTTTACAAACTTTTGAGATTGTGCTGAACCGACTCCACTGTCGACAATCCCAGGGAAAAGCAGGTCGACCGTCCTCCATGTCGTGTCAGCTGGAGCCACTCGACCTCTGTTGCCATGACGACAACTGTGACTCTCATTCAAACCTTCAGCGTTTCGTCTTCGGTCTCCGCTCCGACCCGGTCGTGTTGAGAGAGTGGGCTCGTACCTGTGACGGCCCGGTGTCCCGCGGCAGCCCCCCCCATGTGAACACAGATAATCCTCTTTAACGGCAGAGACGGAGGCGCCAGGCGCTGACCTCAGCCCCGTGTGTCGTCCACAGACTGGCCCTGTGTCTGCGGCTCACGCTGGACTGTCACTAATGGGACCAGCCCCGTCATGTGTGGGGCTGGTCATCTCGCACCAGCCCCCCCACTTCTACACCCGTCAGAACCGTAAAGACATTAACCATAATGATATTACCGATAAAGATATTCAGGCGAGACGGTGAATGTGGAAGAAGGTTAAAAGTAGAGAAATCAATTTGAAAATCTGCTGTAGATCAATGACATGAATGAGGAGAAAATGTATTACAAGTTTTCTGTCAGTTTATGTGTTCATAAAAGATAAGGCACTTCATGCACTTTATGCTAAGATTTGGGCATTATCAGTTTAGACAGTCTGCCAGTATTGGCCAAGCCTGGTTCATGCCAGACGAGATTCATGTTCTGGTAGGAGAGGTGTGGTTTACGATCGCCCATATCCGTTTATTGTGCTGAATGTCTCTCATAGATACAGACGGCATCTCTGGATTCGCCCATATATGGTCATGTTTGTAAACAGTTAAGGGGGAAAACAATTTGGAGAAAAATCTAAACTTTCTCTAATTATTCAAAAACTACTTTAACAAATGCTGAATTATGAATACAGTTTTTTACTAAATTAAGAAACAAAGACATGGGGATGAGCAAAGTGGTTCAACAGCCCATAAATACATAAAAAATTGAGAATGCTAACTTGATGCTACATGTTAGCATCGGGCTAATGCTAATGGTTAGCTAGCGCAAGCTACAACTGCCGTTTTTTCACTTCTACTGAAAAATCTGCTGTGAGAAAATATCCATATGGGCCCGATTTACACTTGACTTTATTTATGTGTGATAAATAAGTTCATATTCCACCAGAAAATGGATTAAAAGAGTGAATTGTGTTTCTCTAAAGATTCTATTTTCCCCCTCGGCGAAGCCACGCCCCCTTCTATGACGAGATGCTGTTTGTATCTATATGTTTCTGCAGTCGCCTTAGCCAATCGTTTCATCGTATCAGATCACGTATGACGTACCCGCTGTAAACTTTCGCGCTAAACTATTTAGCTTGATCGAAAGATGGAGTCGCTGCTGTCATGTTGGATCTGTAAACAAATTTTTTTACAAATTTTATCCCTAAACAAACTACAAGCTTCCGTATATCGAATAGCTCGTCATCGTCTCGCCGTCCCTCCTCGTTCTGTGATTGGTCAAAATCCATGTGAAGATTTGGGCCATGGTCCCCAGGCTGCTGTGCAGTTCAAATGATTCGAGCGCTCACAGTCTGATGTTAGCCAGGCCAGTATCGGCGATAAAAAGGCCGATATCTCCGGAACCAGAAGTGACTTCCTGTTTTTTGCATTGGAAAGAGCTCAGTCAACTTTCAAATGACCCAACTTCCTTGACGCAGGGGAGGAGGAAAACATTGCATTGAAAATCGGTCTCGTTTGAACACCTACTGTATCTTATACATTTATGATATAGACTTTTTCTTATAGTTTTGGAACCATATGAGACAGAAATGTGCCGTAATTTGTTTTGGAATCTACTGATTTTTGTCTTTTAAACAAGCTCCCTCTGAATTTCCTACTGAACATGAATATACAGCGCCCCCTGCTGTCACAGTTCAACACTGACATGTTTTGAAGCATCATATAGTAGCCATCATGGCCAAAAATATCATTGGTGCAGATCAGCCTCATAAAAACCCACATCAGTCGACCTCTATTAGATACATTTAAGCTATACTAACTATAGGCTATTTGAAAGGAAACAAAAAACTTCTAATTAAATTACTTAAAAAATCAGCCTATATCTCAAAGCCCCTCGATATCGGTATCGGACCAAAGATCCATTGGGATCCAGAGTGGAATGAAAACCTCATTTGGAGAAAACGGCCCTAAAGTTTACAATATCCACTTTGATGTGGGTTAAACCGGGGTCTCAGGTCTGTCAGTTTAATATCATCTAGTCCTGGTTCAGTCCTGGTTCAGTCCTGGTTCAGCCCTGGTTCAGTCCTGGTTCAGTCCTGCTTCAGTCCTGGTTCAGCCCTGGTTCAGTCCTGGTTCAGTCCTGCTTCAGTCCTGGTTCAGTCCTGGTTCAGTCCTGGTTCAGTCCTGGTTCAGGCCTGGTTCAGTCCTGCTTCAGTCCTGGTTCAGACCTGGTTCAGTCCTGGTTCAGTCCTGGTTCAGTCCTGGTTCAGTCCTGGTTCAGGCCTGGTTCAGTCCTGGTTCAGTCCTGGTTCAGCCCTGGTTCAGTCCTGGTTCAGTCCTGGTTCAGTCCTGGTTCAGTCCTGCTTCAGTCCTGGTTCAGACCTGGTTCAGTCCTGGTTCAGTCCTGGTTCAGTCCCGGTTCAGTCCCGGTTCAGCCCTGGTTCAGTCCTGGTTCAGTCCTGGTTCAGTCCTGGTTCAGCCCTGGTTCAGTCCTGGTTCAGTCCTGGTTCAGGCCTGGTTCAGTCCTGGTTCAGTCCTGGTTCAGTCCCGGTTCAGTCCCGGTTCAGCCCTGGTTCAGTCCCGGTTCAGTCCTGCTTCAGTCCTGGTTCAGTCCTGGTTCAGTCCTGGTTCAGTCCTGGTTCAGGCCTGGTTCAGTCCTGCTTCAGTCCTGGTTCAGACCTGGTTCAGTCCTGGTTCAGTCCTGGTTCAGTCCTGGTTCAGTCCTGGTTCAGGCCTGGTTCAGTCCTGGTTCAGTCCTGGTTCAGCCCTGGTTCAGTCCTGGTTCAGTCCTGGTTCAGTCCTGGTTCAGTCCTGCTTCAGTCCTGGTTCAGACCTGGTTCAGTCCTGGTTCAGTCCTGGTTCAGTCCCGGTTCAGTCCCGGTTCAGCCCTGGTTCAGTCCTGGTTCAGTCCTGGTTCAGTCCCGGTTCAGTCCCGGTTCAGCCCTGGTTCAGTCCTGGTTCAGCCCTGGTTCAGTCCTGGTTCAGCCCTGCTTCAGTCCTGGTTCAGTCCTGGTTCAGTCCTGGTTCAGTCCTGGTTCAGTCCCGGTTCAGCCCTGGTTCAGTCCCGGTTCAGTCCTGCTTCAGTCCTGGTTCAGTCCTGCTTCAGTCCTGGTTCAGTCCCGGTTCAGGCCTGGTTCAGTCCTGGTTCAGTCCTGGTTCAGTCCTGCTTCAGTCCTGGTTCAGTCCTGCTTCAGTCCTGGTTCAGTCCTGGTTCGTGAGCATCTGTGCTTCACCTGCAGAGGATCAAGTTAATCCCAAACAGATCTGACCGGCTGCTGCTGGACTCTCCTCAGTGTGACACGGGACAGGCCTCTAAAGGCTCACTCAGACTTCACAAGACGCAAGAACCTCTTGTTCTTTCACCCTGAGCTGCAGAACAAAATGAAGTCACTCTTGCCTTGTCGCCACAGGCTCGTTTTGTAACTGACGACAGCTCCACGGCAACAAGGCAAAAGTGACTTCATTTTGTTCTGCAGCTCAGGGTGAAAGAACAAGAAGTTCTTGCGTCTTGTGAAGTATGAATGAGCCTTTAACACCACTACTTCATCTGATTGTACTTCAACAAGAGTACCATTAGTTTTACGTCTTAGTTTTAATGTCAGAGTAAAAGAAAGACCAAACTCTCCCTTTACGATGTTTCTATCATTTATCCAGGAAGTGAATCCAGCATGTCTGTGTCGCTCCCTGGTCTTTCCCACCTCCTTATTCATTCACAAATACTGACATGTTTGGGATCCATGTGTAGCACGAAAGGCTGTGAAATATGGTCATTTCCTTTGTGGGAGACAGAGGCGCATGTTCCTTCCTTCCTTCCTTCCTTCCTGTTTTCCTTCCTTCCTTCCACTCCTTCCTTCCTTCCTTGCTTTCTTCCTTCCTTTCTTTCTTTCTTTCTTTCTTTCTTTCTTTTTTCCTTCCTTTTTTCTTTCTTTCCCTTTATCTTTTCTCCTTCCTTCCTTCCTTCCTTCCTTCCTTCCTTTCTGTCTTTATTTCCTTCCCTCTTACCTTCTTTCATCTTTTCCTTTCTTTCCCTTTATCTTTTTTTCTTCCCTTCCTTCCTTCCTTCTTTCCTTCTTTCCTTCCTTCCTTCCTTCCTTCCTTCCTTCCTTACTTCCTTCTTTCCTTCCTTCCTTCCTTCCTTCCTTCCTTCCTTCCTTCCTTCCTTCTTTCCTTCCTTCCTTCCTTCCATCTCTTCCTGATGCTGTAATCCAAATATGGTCATTTCCTTTGTGGGAGACAGAGGCGCATGTTCCTTCCTTCCTTCCTTCCTTCCTTCCTTCCTTCCTTCCTTCCTTCCTTCCTTCCTTGCTTTCTTTCTTCCTTCCTTTCTTTCTTTCTTTCTTTCTTTCTTTCCCTTTATCTTTTTTCCTTCCTTCCTTCCTTCCTGTCTTCCTTCCTTCCTTTCACTCCTTTCTTTCTTTCTTTCTTTGTTTCTTTGTTTCTTTCTTTCTTTCTTTCTTTCTTTCTTTCTTTCTTCCTTCCTTCCTTCCTTCCTTTCACTCCTTTCTTTCTTTCTTTCTTGCTTCCTTCCTTTCTTTATTTATTTTCTTCCCTCTTACCTTCTTTCATCTTTTCCTTCCTTTTTTCTTTCTTTCCCTTTATCTTTTTTTCTTCCCTTCCTTCCTTCCTTCCTTCCTTCCTTCCTTCTTCCCTTCCTTCCTTCCTTCCTTCCTTCCTTCCTTCCTTCCTTCCTTCCTTCCTTCCTTCCTTCTCTTCCTGACGCTGTAATCCAAATATGGTCATTTCCTTTGTGGGAGACAGCAGCGGCCTAACACCATCTGCACTTCAGGAGCTCCATCAGACTCCACACTTCACAGACTCCACACTTAACCCATTGTGCATGTTTTGGGTTGATGCTGCCGAACCCCCTGACCCGTCCCCCAGGACTGACCGAAGGCGATGATCTTCTTCCTGATGCCCGTCTTCTCCTCCAGTTTGCCCAGGAAGTCCGTCACCACGTTCTTCTCGTTGAGGAACTTGTCCGCGCGGTCCCGGATGGACGTGAAGAGGTCCCCCAGCCCCATGGTTCTCAATCAGGTCCTCAGAGCGGGGGGGCAGAGACCATTCGGGCGCTCAGTCCGTGCAGGCCAGGAGCCGAGGAGCTGATCTGAGGCTAATCCGCTGAGGGAAACACGGGTTTAATTAGCTGACAGGAAGGGGAGGGGCCAAATGAGGATTACAGACATAAGCCACGCCCCTCACAGAAGTACACTCCCCTGGTGGACATCTGTGGTAGTACAATAACAAAGTAAATAACAAGCAAACTGTCATAGTGAAGCTTAAATGGTCGACTGGACTGGACCGGTGGTTTCAGGATCATTGATCAGTCATTAGAAATCAATCATGAGCTATTTCATTATTCGTCTCTCATTACATGCAATTTTTAGGTGTTTAACCTCTTAACTCCCACCTGAACGGATCCCATTTTCTCCAGTTTGGCTTTACCCTAATCAAAAAGCTTATTGGGAAAAAACACCAAAACAAAAATGTGACAAAAACTCAAACAAAATGTGACAAAAATTCAACAAAAATGTGACAAAAATTCAACAAAAATGTGACAAAAACTCAACAAAAATGTGACAAAAATTCAACAAAAATGTGATAAAAACTCAACAAAATGTGACAAAAACTCAAACAAAATGTGACAAAAACTCAACAAAAATGTGACAAAAATTCAACAAAAATGTGATAAAAACTCAACAAAATGTGACAAAAATTCAACAAAAATGTGATAAAAACTCAACAAAATGTGACAAAAATTCAACAAAAATGTGACAAAAACTCAACAAAAATGTGACAAAAATTCAACAAAAATGTGATAAAAACTCAACAAAATGTGACAAAAATTCAACAAAAATGTGACAAAAATTCAACAAAAATGTGACAAAAACTCAACAAAATGTGACAAAAATTCAACAAAAATGTGACAAAAATTCAACAAAAATGTGACAAAAACTCAACAAAATGTGACAAAAATTCAACAAAAATGTGACAAAAACTCAACAAAATGTGACAAAAATTCAACAAAAATGTGACAAAAATTCAACAAAAAAGTGACAAAAATTCAACAGAAAATGTGACAAAAACTCAACAAAATGTGACAAAAATTCAACAGAAAATGTGACAAAAACTCAACAAAATGTGACAAAAATTCAACAAAAATGTGACAAAAATTCAACAAAAATGTGACAAAAATGTGACAAAAATTCAACAAAAATGTGACAAAAATTCAACAAAAATGTGACAAAAATTCAACAAAAATTCAACAAAAATGTGACAAAAATTCAACAAAAATGTGACAAAAACTCAACAAAAATGTGACAAAAATTCAACAAAAATGTGACAAAAATTCAACAAAAATGTGACAAAAACTCAACAAAAATGTGACAAAAATTCAACAAAAATGTGACAAAAATTCAACAAAAATGTGACAAAAACTCAACAAAATGTGACAAAAATTCAACAAAATGTGATAAAAACTCAACAAAATGTGACAAAAATTCAACAAAAATGTGACAAAAATTCAACAAAAATGTGACAAAAATTCAACAAAAATGTGACAAAAACTCAACAAAATGTGACAAAAATTCAACAAAAATGTGACAAAAACTCAACAAAATGTGACAAAAATTCAACAAAATGTGACAAAAATTCAACAAAAATGTGACAAAAATTCAACAAAAATGTGACAAAAATGTGACAAAAATTCAACAAAAATGTGACAAAAATTCAACAAAAATGTGACAAAAATTCAACAAAAATTCAACAAAAATGTGACAAAAATTCAACAAAAATGTGACAAAAACTCAACAAAAATGTGACAAAAATTCAACAAAAATGTGACAAAAACTCAACAAAAATGTGACAAAAATTCAACAAAAATGTGACAAAAATTCAACAAAAATGTGACAAAAACTCAACAAAATGTGACAAAAATTCAACAAAATGTGATAAAAACTCAACAAAATGTGACAAAAATTCAACAAAAATGTGACAAAAATTCAACAAAAATGTGACAAAAACTCAACAAAATGTGACAAAAATTCAACAAAAATGTGACAACAATTCAACAAAAATGTGACAAAAACTCAACAAAATGTGACAAAAATTCAACAAAAATGTGACAAAAACTCAACAAAATGTGACAAAAACTCAACAAAATGTGACAAAAATTCAACAAAAATGTGACAAAAACTCAACAAAATGTGACAAAAATTCAACAAAAAGTGACAAAAATTCAACAGAAAATGTGACAAAAACTCAACAAAATGTGACAAAAATTCAACAAAAATGTGACAAAAATTCAACAAAAATGTGACAAAAATGTGACAAAAATGTGACAAAAACTCAACAAAAATGTGACAAAAATTCAACAAAAATGTGACAAAAACTCAACAAAAATGTGACAAAAATTCAACAAAAATGTGACAAAAACTCAACAAAATGTGACAAAAATTCAACAAAAATGTGACAAAAATTCAACAAAAATGTGACAAAAACTCAACAAAAATGTGACAAAAATTCAACAAAAATGTGACAAAAACTCAACAAAATGTGACAAAAATTCAACAAAAATGTGACAAAAACTCAACAAAATGTGACAAAAATTCAACAAAAATGTGACAAAAATTCAACAAAAAAGTGACAAAAATTTAACAAAAATGTGACAAAAACTCAACAAAATGTGACAAAAATTCAACAAAAATGTGACAAAAACTCAACAAAAATGTGACAAAAATGTGACAAAAATGTGACAAAAACTCAACAAAATGTGACAAAAATTCAACAGAAAATGTGACAAAAACTCAACAAAATGTGACAAAAATTCCACAAAAATGTGACAACAATTCAACAATTTTGTAACTTTTTTGTCATTTTTTTCACATTTTTGATCACATTTTTTGTCATTTTTTTGTCACATTTTTGTCTTTTTTAATCCGTTTTTTGTCATTTTTGTCACATTTCTTGTCATTTTTTTGTCAATTATTTCTTTTTTGGTCTTTTTTTTTCACATTTTTGTCCTCAGTTCTGTCGCTATTTTCACACCTTTTTTCCAGAAGCTTTTGGATTGGGGTAAAGCCAAACTGGAGAAAATGTGCTCGGTTCAGGTGGGAGATGTAGCCTCGAGTACAGACCTTTAGGGTGAAATCATCAGGGACACAAATACCATTTAATCATTAATCAATCGACTAATTACAAATAGATTCTCCCAGATTCTAACAGAAAAACAGAAGTTAAAATGAGTGACAGCTCAGAGGAGACACTGAGCTGATAACCAGAGCAGAGGAATGCACCGCAGGTTTAGACAAGTCCAACGTCTACTCAGCAAGACATCGGCGCTCAAACCACGACAGGAGCCGCTCCAGTCCGGGCTTAGACCAGGTTCAGACCAGGTTTAGACCAGGTTCAGTCCGGGTGAGTCCTGGCTCGGTCCGGTGGGTCCTGGTGAAATGCCGGCTCAGAGATGAGAGGCTACAGGGGAGTGAAGTACACGCTCTTCGTCTGCTGTTATGTTTTCTGGGTGAGTCCGGACCAGCTTTAATCCTGGACTACAACGGGACTAAACTAAAGGTCTTGTGTTTCGAAGGTGGTGAGCGCCCTCCTCATCGCCGTGGGAACCTACGCCAAAGTGGCCAAAGAGAAAGGTCAGATTTTGACCATAAAACATTTTGATTTTGCGGTGAGATTCTGCAGAGGAAGAAGGAGAGCGTTGATTTAATGAGTTACTGTCGCTGTAGATGAACTAAACATGAAGGAAATGCTCTGTCAGTCTTTTTGTTTTTACATATAAGAAAGAGAGGAAATCAAAACTGCCAAAGTAAATAAAAATAATGGTTTAGAATTATGTTTTTTAAGTTTCATAGACTTGCTGCCGCCGTGTTGGAGAACATTTTCCAAATGTTCTTTTCCAAAACTGTTCCATAACTTTCCCATTTTTTATTTTTTTTATTTTTTGAAAATGCTGAAATTTGAATTTTGTAGAGTTTAGACTCTAAACCAGGGGTAGGCATGTTTGGGTCATGGAGGGCCGATTTTCATCTTCGCCAAAACACCAGGGGCCGAACCTCACCTCCCCATTGTAGCCGAAAGTAAAGAACTTTTTTCTGCAAATACCAATATTTAACATCAGTGCTTCTTAAGTGGCTTCGGGACCCAACATTAAGCCCACACAAGTTTTTGTTGAACAAGACTGAAATTATGATCAAAACAACCCAATAACAAAAAAATGAACAAACTATGTTAGTGTTCCCATGCAGTTTCAGATGGAAAATATTGAATAAAAGTTCCCTTTAGACTCGTGACCCACTGAAAATGGTTCCACGGCCCACTTTTGGGTCTAGAATCCCTGGTTTACTTTATATAAAATGACCAAGTGGGACGTTCTGCCAGGACATCTAAAATACTGACACTATTTCTCTCATTTTAGGGTACTTTAACAGGTATTTGATCTCTTATTTGCATAATATTATTTCTCAAAATCACCTTGGGGGCCAGAGGTTCTGTGCTGAGGGGCCGGACCTTCGCGTCGGGGTCCGGTTCGCCCTGTCGGTGCTTATTTTCCCGATAATGACCAGTGTTCTATACATTATCCCTTACTTAAAAGAACTTTAAAATCGATCCTGAAACACTCGGGGCCAATGCAGCGATTCTAAAACCTGTGTAATGTGGTCCCGCCTCCTGGTCTTCGTCAGGAGCTGCTGTAAACCTGAGATCCTCTTTTTGGGAAGACCAGAAAGCAGGGCATTACAGTAGTGGATACGACTGGTGATAAAAGCATGCATGAGCGTCTCCCCCGAGAGAGAATGGGGCGACTCTGGCTATGTTCTTTAGATGGTAAAAAACGATCTTGTGATATTCTTAATGTGTGGAATAAAAGTCAGCTCAGAGTCAAAGATCACACCCAGGTTCTTCACCTGTGAGGAAAGATTAAAAGACAGTGACTGTAGTTTGGGTAAAAGTTTCTCTCTCTGGGCCTCAGGACCGATGACTAAAACTTCAGTTTTGTCCTGGTTAAGCTGGAGAAAGTTTTCTGCCATCCAGGATTTGATTCTAAAATGCAGTTAAAAAGTGCATCCATTGGCCTGGTGTCATCAGGAGACATGGAGATGTATAACTGTGTATCATCAGCATAACTGTGAAAGTTGACTCCGTGTCTCCTGATGACATCACCAAGAGGGAGCATATACAGGTTAAAAAGCACTGGGCCTAAAATCGAACCCTGGGGCACACCACATGTGATTCCATGCACCTTAGAGGAGCAGGTATCCACACTCACCATGAACGTCCTGTCTGTGAGGGAGGAAGAACTACTGATGTATAACTTTGGCATTTGCAGAAAAAAGTTATTTACTTTACAATGTTGAGGTTCTTGGTGTTTTGGCAATGAGGAAAATCTACCCCTGGTCTAAACTCTTCCAAAATTTCCAAAACTTTTCATACATTTTCCAAACTGTTCCATATAATGTTTTAAAATTTTCAAAAATCTCCATAAACGTTTTCCAAACTCTCTCCCACAAAGCAAATGACCATTTTTGGATTACAGAGTGTTGTCGGGGGGATTCCGGGCTACAGTATTTGTGAATGGATAAGTGTGGGGTGCCGCCATGTTGGATTTCAGACAAAGTTGACAAAAAGTCATAAAATAAACGGGAGAGTGAGTGTTTTTGACATTAACCTCTTACCACCCGCCTAAACCAAATGCATTCTGTCCTCTTTGGCTATAGGCCTGTGTAGCACCTCATTTGAAAGCTAAGACCCACAAAACTGATCTTTTTCCTTGTGTTGTTCCTGTGTTGTGTCACCTTTTGTATGTTTTTTTGTCACTTTTTTGTTGAATTTTTGTCACATTTTGGTTGAGTTTTTGTCACATTTTTGTGAATTTTTTGTTGAATTTTTGTTAAATTTTTGTCATTTTTGTTGTTGTTTTTGTCACTTTTTGGTTGAATTTTTGTCACATTTTTGTTGCATTTACATCCTTGTTTTCTTCTCATTTTTTTGTGGCTGTTTTGGTGCTTCTTTCCCCAAGAAGCTTTTTGATTAGGGTAAAGCCAAACTGGAGAAAATGGGATCCGTTCAGGTGGGAGTTAAGGGGTTAAAACTAAGATGTGAAGGAGAAAAACTGACCAACTGAAACTGAAACTGTCCAAAACAAACGGAAATGAAAAGGAAGGTTGACAGTTTGGTTGTGCCCTTGAGCATGACACTCCGCCTCTTTGTCTCTCTGCAGATGTCGTGGACACTCTGACGGTGGACCCCGCTCTGCTGCTGATCATCGTGGGCTCCGTGACCTTCCTCATCACCTTCATTGGCTGCTGGGGGGCGCTCCGCAATGCCACCTGCCTGCTCAAGACGGTACTGCGGTCAAGTCTGGATTCGGCTGCTCAGACCTGGCAACCCCGACCCAAACCCTTCACTCAAACCGAGAGCAGCTCTGAGCTCGTCTTTCCTGTCTGTTCTGTGTGTTGCAGTTCCTGGGGATCCTGGTGGTGGCGCTGCTGCTCCAGGTGGCCGCGGGGGTGGTCGGGTACCTCTTCACTGACCTGGTAAACACTCAAGATTAGGTCTGGGCCGTGTCCTGTCAGGGTCACACCGGCGTAAAGCTGTGCCGATAAGTTTACACCCCCCCCCAAGAAGTGAGAGGAAGGAAGGGAGGGAGGATGGGAGGGAGGGAGGAAGTAGTAAGGAAGGAAGTAGTAAGGAAGGAAGGAAGGAACGAAGGAAGGAGCTAGGAAGGAAGGAAGGAAGGAAGTAGGAAGGAAGGAAGGAAGTAGCAAGGGAGGAAGGAAGGAAGTAGTAAGGAAGGAAGGAACGAGGAAGAAGTGAGAGGAAGGAAGGAAGGAAGTAGTAAGGAAGGAAGGAAGGAAGGAAGGGAGGGAGGAAGGAAGGAAAGAAGGAAGGAAGGAAGGGAGGAAGGAACGAGGAAGAAGTGAGAGGAAGGAAGCAAGGAAGGAAGGAAGTAGTAAGGAAGGAAGGAAGGAAGGAACGAACGAACAAAGGAAGGAGCTAGGAAGTAAGGAAGGAAGTAGCAAGGAAGGAAGGAAGGAAGTAGTAAGGAAGGAAGGAAGTAGCAAGGAAGGAAGGGAGGAAGGAAGTAGTAAGGAAGGAAGGAACGAGGAAGAAGTGAGAGGAAGGAAGCAAGGAAGGAAGGAAGGAAGTAGTAAGGAAGGAAGGAACGAGGAAGAAGTGAGAGGAAGGAAGCAAGGAAGGAAGGAAGGAAGGAAGGAAGGGAGGGAGGAAGGAAGGAAAGAAGGAAGGAAGGAAGGAAGGAAGGAAGGAAGGAAGGGAGGAAGGAACGAGGAAGAAGTGAGAGGAAGGAAGCAAGGAAGGAAGGAAGTAGTAAGGAAGGAAGGAAGCAAATAAAGAAGTTGATGTTGATGTCTCCAGACGATGAGAACTTGTTGAAGCTCATGTCTGATGTTCACCCCCCGCTCACAAGGCTTGTGATGAAAAGTGCACCAGACCTGCTGTGAAATATGGAGGTGTTTCTCTGATGCTCCAGCAGAACACAGAGAAGGTCCCGTCAGGTCCATCTCAGTCTGACCTCAGTATCATTGATCCACTGTGGGAAGATCTCAAACAAGCAGTTCATGCAAAACAGCCCAGGAACTTAAGGAACTGTCCGTGTGTCTCCTGCAGGTGATGGAGCGGACGGAGCGGCTGATGCTGAACGCTGTGGATCGTTACAGAGAAGACCGCGACCTGGAGAACGCCATCGACTTCATCCAGAAGAAGGTGAGCCTCTGGTGGAGCCTCTGGTGGAGCCTCTGGTGGAGCCTCTGGTGGAGCCTCTGGAGGAGCCTCTGGTGGAGCCTCTGGAGGAGCCTCTGGAGGAGCCTCTGGAGGAGTCTCTGGAGGAGCCTCTGGTGGAGCCTCTGTTGGAGCCTCTGGAGGAGTCTCTGGAGGAGCCTCTGGAGGAGCCACTGGTGGAGCCTCCGGTGGAGCCTCTGGAGGAGCCTCTGGAGGAGCCTCTGGAGGAGCCTCTGGTGGAGCCTCTGTTGGAGCCTCTGGAGGAGTCTCTGGAGGAGCCTCTGGAGGAGCCACTGGTGGAGCCTCCGGTGGAGCCTCTGGAGGAGCCTCTGGAGGAGCCTCTGGAGGAGCCTCTGGTGGAGCCTCTGTTGGAGCCTCTGGAGGAGTCTCTGGAGGAGCCTCTGGAGGAGCCACTGGTGGAGCCTCCGGTGGAGCCTCTGGAGGAGCCTCTGGAGGAGCCTCTGGAGGAGCCTCTGGAGGAGCCTCCGGTGAAGCCTCTGGTGGAGCTGAAGCACGAGTCCATCTGATTGTGATTCATTTTGATTCTTCATGTCATGTTCAGTTCCATTGCTGCGGAGTCGACAGTTACAAAGACTGGTCCAAAAACGTTTACTTCAAGTGCTCGGACACAAACCCGAGTCTGGAGGCCTGTGGAGTCCCGTTCTCCTGCTGCAAACCGGAGACCAACCAGGCAAGTCTGGGGCTAATCAGTGAAGGAGGGAAGGAAGAGGGAGGGAGGGAGGGAGGGAGGGAGGGAGGGAGGGAGGACTGGAGGAAGGAAGAAAGAAAGAACGAAAGAAGGAAGTAGTAAGGAAGGAAGGAACGAGGAAGGAAGGAAGGAAGGAAGGAAGGAAGGGAGGAAGGAAGGAAGGAAGGGAGGAAGGAAGAAAGAAGTAGTAAGGAAGGAAGGAACGAGTAAGGGAGGAAGGAAGGAAGGGAGGAAGGAAGGAAGGAAGGAAGGAAGGAAGGAAGGAAGGAAGGGAGGAAGGAAGGAAGGGAGGAAGAAAGAAAGAAGTAAGGAAGTAGTAAGGAAGGAAGGAACGAGGAAGGGAGGAAGGAAGGAAGAAGACAGTAAGGAAGAAAGGAAGGAAATAAAGAAGGAAAAAAGAAAGTATATGGAGGGAGAAGTAGGAAAGAAGGAAGAAGAAAAAAGGAATGAAAAGAAAGGGAAAGAAAGAAAGAGGGAGGGAGGGGACATTTTGAAGATGATGAGTTGTTAAAGTTCATGTGGTTTCTGTCTCCAGACGGTGCTGAACACCATGTGCGGGTACGGGATGCAGGAGGAGGACGAGTCTTCTGCCCGGGACGAGGTTTTCACCGCGGGCTGTTTGGAGAAGACCATCCTCTGGGCCAAGAACCACCTGCTGCTGGTGACGGGGCTGAGCGCGGGGCTCCTGCTGCTGGAGGTGCACACACAGAGGGGGATTATAGATGTCATTTATAAAGCATATTAAAGAGATTTGGATCTCCCTGTCTCCCGTGTCCTTGCTCCTGTAGGTCTGCATGATCTGCCTTGCAGCTGCTCAGATCGCCTGGATCAAGAAGGTCCAGCGGCTGCAGCGGGACAACGAGAACAGGGACCGGCTGGAGCGGAAGGACAGTCTGTGGTTTCCCGCCTTCGCAGACTTCGACGACGAGTGAACGAACGTTTCAGGACCTGCTCCAGTTCAGGAAGTTCATCTGGAGGAAAGTAACAAAGCACGAAGTATAGGAAATGTGTCCAGGTGTCCGTTCTGACTGGGGTTGGGTTCTGTTTAACGATACCAGCACGGAGTCAGAAAAAGTTGAAGTACCATCAGTATTGAAAAGACTGAAGCATCGAAAGCAGGAACCAAAAAAACCACAAACTTTAGATCCAGGTTTTGATGCTGTTGGTCCAGGAACAGCATTAAAGGAGGCGACTCCTGTCACACTTTGTCCATTTTTAACCTCTTAGCTCCCACCTGAACGGATCCCATTTTCTCCAGTTTGGCTTTACCCTAATCAAAACGCTTCTTGGGAAAAAATCACCAAAACAGCCACAAAAAATGAGAAGAAAACAAGGATGTAAATGCAACAAAAAAATGACAAAAACTGAACAAATATTTGACAAAAATTCAACCAACAAGTGACCAAAAATAAAATAAAAAAGTGAGAAAAACTCAACAAAAAATTATAAAAACTCAACAAAAAAATGACAAAAACTCAACAAAAATGTGACAAAAAATAAACAAAAAATGACAAAAAATCAACAAAAATGTAACAAAAAAATAAAAACAAAAAAGTGACAAAAATTCAACAAAAATGTGACAAAAAATCAACAAAAATGTGACAAAAAAATAAACAAAAATGTGACAAAAAGTGACAAAAATTCAACAAAAATGTGACAAAAAATCAACAAAAATGTGACAAAAAAATAAACAAAAATGTGACAAAAACTCAACAAAAAATGACAAAAAATCAACAAAAATGTGACAAAAAAATAAACAAAAATGTGACAAAAAGTGACAAAAATTCAACAAAAATGTGACAAAAATTCAACAAGAATGTGACAAAAACTCAACAAAAAATGACAAAAACTAAACAAAAATGTGACAAAAAAAATAAACAAAAAGTGACAAAAATTTGACAAAAATTTGACAAAAATTTGACAAAAAATGACAAAAACTCAACAAAAATGTGACAAAAAATAAACAAAAATGTGACAAAAAAATAAACAAAAATGTGACAAAAAGTGACAAAAATTCAACAAAAATGTGACAAAAAATCAACAAAAATGTGACAAAAAAATAAACAAAAATGTGACAAAAAGTGACAAAAATTCAACAAAAATGTGACAAAAATTCAACAAGAATGTGACAAAAACTCAACAAAAAATGACAAAAACTAAACAAAAATGTGACAAAAAAATAAACAAAAAGTGACAAAAATTTGACAAAAATTTGACAAAAAATTGAGAAAAAATTGACAAAAAATTGACAAAAAATGACAAAAACTCAACAAAAATGTGACAAAAAATAAACAAAAATGTGACAAAATGTGACAAATTCAACAAAAATTCAACAAAAATTCAACAAAAATTCAACAAAAAGTGACAAAAATTCAAAAAAGATGTGACAAAAACTCAACAAAAATGTGACAAAAACTCAACAAAGATGTGACAAAAAGTCTACAAAAACTGACAAAAACTCAACAAGAATGTGACAAAAATTTGAAAAAATAAATAAAATAAAAAACATAAAAACAACACAAGGAAAAATATCAATTTTGTGGGTCTTAGCTTTCAAATGAGGTGTTACACAGGCCTATAGCCAAAGAGGGCAGCATTCGGTTTAGGCGGGTGGTAAGAGGTTAATACTAAACTTTGCACCCAATTTATACAATTCCCCCCCTTTTTTTATTTATTTTTTTGCCCAGTGGTTTCCCCTTTTTAACTTTTTGTCTTAATTCTGCCCCATTTTTCTTCAAGAATTTTCTCAATTCGTCCCCCCATTGTTTTATTACTATTTTTTAAAATTTTCCCAACTTATTCCCAACTTCACTCTTATTTTTGCCCATTTTTTATTACTAATCTCTATATTTTTTCCTAAATTATTGCCCATTTCTCACACACTTCTTGACATTTGATGAACTTGGATATTGTGCATTTGCAGATCTTCCAAACGTTATTGTTCTGTTTTCTGGTTTAATATATCTTTAATATCGGTGTCGTAAGAAGTATCGTCCAGGTATCGGAATCGAAAACCAAGTATTTGTTTGTTTGTTTACTTAATTGTCCCTGTAGGGGGTTTGTCCTCTGCATTGGGAGACCTGTCAGGAGCAGTGGGACCATCTCCAGGCTGGTGGTCAGAATCACCTGGCTGGAGGATTCACCCATTGTACATGTTTTGAAAAAGATGCTATTTCACCTTTAAAGGAACAGGCCACCGTTTCATACTGAGATCTGTTCTTACCTGAGCTTAGACGAGTTGATCCGTACCCGTCTGGTCTTTGTGCCCGTGGAAGAGCGTGGAAGCTTCTAACTTCACCCCTGTTTGGAGCCATAGGAATACACTGGGAGAGGCTAAATGCGAACAACATCTTCAATGAGCCACAAGACACTTTCTGTTAAGCCCTTAACTCCCACCTGGACCGAGAGGATCTTTTTCCTCACGTCGTCAGATTTTTTTTTCCATCATTTTTTTCTGGGTGTTCAACTCATTTTTGCAACTTCTTTGTCATTTTTTGTCACATTTTTGTTATTTTTTTGTCAATATTTTTTCACATTTTGTCACATTTTTTGTCATTTTTTTGTCACATTTTTTTCACTTTTTCATCAATTTTTCATCAATTTTTTGTCATTTTTTTGTCATTTTTTTGTCAAATTTTTATCCCATTTTTGTCATTTTTGGTCATTTTTTCGTCACTTTTTTGTCACATTTCCATCATTGTTTTCGTCTCAGTTTTGTTGCTATTTTCACACCTTTTTGTCCAGAAGCTTTTGGACTGGGGGTAAAGCCAAACTGGAGAAAATGTGCTCGGTTCAGGTGGGAGTTAAGGGGTTAAAACCATATTTTCCAAACGATTTTTGAAAATGCAAAGAGAAAAAACAATGGACTTTTTTCACCACACGTTCTTAGGCACACATTTGCTCTTAACTCTTTCTTAGGAAGGTTCTTAGCTGAAAACGTTCCTCTTTAACAACAAATCCCGATCTGCTCCTGATGGAACCCAACATTCTGAGTCAGATATATTTGTACAGATTAAATCAAGTATTAAAGAGGGGGTGTTCTGCTTTTGTCAGTCACATAGCACCAGTCTATATCACACTACAATGATGACAAACCTTCTGTTGGTCTGTAAATGCAGTAAATTAGAATAACTGCCTTGTATAAAATGTCTCTCTCAAAATGGCTGTAGTGAATGTCTTGAAATAGGCCTCTGTCTCTTTAAGAACCTCTGAGCCTTTCCGACACGCCCCCTCCACACGCTGTCTGTGGCATCAGTGGGGAGGGGGTTCTGCTGGTTGGTTACTCAGCTGGTGACGAAAGCTCGGAGGCGTCTCCAGGAGGTGGGGGCGTTCCTAGGAGGACTCAGGCAAACCAGGCCTAAAATGGCCGCCATCAGAGTTTTTACAGATTACTCAAAAATATGTGAATGTGGCAAGGCAACACTTCAGGCATGTTTTTAATGAGGGAATGACATAACATGATGGAAAGCTTGAAAAAGTCGATTTTGCATAATACCTTTAAGATGTTCATGTGTGAGGCTCAATGTAAACTGAAAGGTTTATGTATTTATATTCTACTGTTTTACACAATAACCACCAAAGTAAAAAGTGTCTTGTGTGACCCCACTCTCTCATGGTTTCATGGATTTTATTGCATTGTCTTGAAGTCCTCGATGAACAAATATTTGTACAAAAGCTTCGTACATTTAGCTTCTTTTTTAAAAAAGTTGAAGTACAGTGTCATGTTTTCTTATACGTGGTTATTTGGAAGAGTTCAGTCATGAGTCTCAAATGAAGGTCGAGTTTCCGAGTCCACATAAACGGGTGTTTTTGGATGAATCTGTCCACACTCGTCACTCGTTTATCGAGCTGAGCTGCTCGCTGCGTGTGGCTCGAAGCGTTGGCCACTTTCCATCTGAAAAAACTGCTGCAGATAAACCCCGGACACGCTGACCTCGCCGGGCTCCAGCACCTCCCCGTCCTTCTCGTGCTTGGCCATGTGCCTTTTGAAGTTGTTGTTCTGCGTGAACTCCTTCTGGCAGACGGGGCACTTGAAGGGCTTCTCCTGCATGTGCAGCCGCTTGTGCAGACTCAGGGAGCTCCTGCGCGGGAAGCCCTTCCTGCAGACCGAGCACCTGAAGGGCCTCTCGCCCGTGTGCAGCCGCATGTGGGGCCACAGGTCGTGGAACCTCTTCCTGCAGACGGGGCACTCGTCGCCTCGCTCGTCCCTGCTCTTCACCGTCAGACTCAAACTCCGAGCCGCTTCGTAGATTTCGCGGCACTTCCTCTTCTCGCGATTCTTCAGGGTGGAACTTTCCTGCTCGAGGTCCAGCGCCGGCACTTGCTCGAAGCGATGCTCTTCTTCTCTGACTGCGGACTCTTCCTCTCCGCCCGCGGCCGCCTCTTCTCTCAAGCGTTTCCGGTTCATCTTGCGCTGCCTCTGCTGGAGCTTCTGCTCGGACTTGGCGTGCCGCTCCACGTGGATGGTGAAATTGGACTTCTGGGCGAACTCCTTCTGGCAGATGGAGCAGCGGAACGGCCTCTCGCTCAGGTGCAGCTTCATGTGCAGCGACAGCGAGCTCTTCCGGGTGAAGCCCTTCTGGCAGACGGAGCAGCTGAAGGGCCGCTCCCCCGTGTGCACCAGCATGTGGCTCCACAGGTCTCGCTTGAACGTCTTGGCGCAGATCGGGCAGCGGTTCCTCCTGGCTTTGCTGATCAGCTCGGCCATGGTGATCCCCTCGTCGGAGCATCCGGGGGAGTCGTTTTCTGGCGTGGCGCCGCTGTCGGAGATCTTCGTCGGCTCTGGAGCGTCCTCCTCCTCCTCGTTGGGCTCGGAGGCGGGCTCCCACGGCTCGGTCCAGTCGTCACCGCTCGGCTCCTCGCGATGCGGAGCCGGTTCCTCCATGTCGTTTTTGACACGGACAGCCGTGTAGGGGAAGTCCTGCAGGTGGATGCTGAGCTCCTCCGGCTCACTCTTGATGATGAACTCTTCCTCTGGGCCCTCGGCATCGTCTGAAGAAGGAAAAGAACATTTTATTTATTCCTCACCTCCGACTCTCTCAGCCTCCACAGACACGAAGCTGAGCCGGTGCTGCCTGTACAGAGTAAAGAGTTGTTTGTGGCTCAGTTTAAGAGGTTCATGTTGATAAGAACTTATCTCACAACCACTAAAACACAATTACATTAAGAGCAAATACAAATAAATTATAAAGGCTATTTACAAACAAAAGAATCCAGTACAAGCTCATTGTAGTATGTCAATTATTTTTATTATGTTTCATATGATTATAAAGGACTTTCTTAACAGGGCCCGACCGATATCGCTAATGACACCTTTACAGAGCGCCTGACCAGGCCCACCTTATGTTCCCATAGGCCCCGGGGCTTAAACAGAATTGTTGGCCCCCAGGCCCCCAGACCAATGAAGAGCAATGAAAGAGCGGTTCGAGCCTCTTCTTTATCTTAACCTCTTAACTCCCGCCTGAACCGAGAGGATCTTTTTCCTCAGGTCATCAGATTTTTTTCCCATCATTTTTTTGTTGGGTATTCAACTCATTTTTGTAACTTTTTTCTCTTTTTTTTGTAATTTTTTGTCACTTTTGTCACGTTTTTGTCATTTTTTTTGTCTCTTTTTTTTCAATTTCTTGTGAATTTTTTGTCATTTTTTGGTCAAATTTTTGGCACTTTTTCGCCAATGTTTTCTCACTTTTTTGTCACATTTCCATCATTGTTTTCGTCTCAGTTTTGTTGCTTTTCCAGAAGCTTTTGGATTGGGGTAAAGCCAAACTGGAGAAAATGTGCTCGGTTCAGGTGGGAGTTAAGGGGTTAAACATAAGGGGGAAATGCACATTTATTTGAACACAAACACCACAAACATGAGTGGATGTGCTGCGTAGTGTGGCCGTGTGTACTTGTAGAATTCGCATCCACTGAATCAGCTGGAACATTCATGTTTACTTTTACCAAACACACATGGCTTCTCTGATCACTTCTGTGTGAGCTCCATCATGTCAAGGTAAGGGTGACTGAGGTGACCTCACAGCTGTCAACACAGCTGACAATCCAGCTGTGTCACAGATGATCTGTCACACGGGCACAGGCCGTGGGACTGGCCCGCTGTGAGCCAGGAGACACGCAGGGCTGTGGGACTGGCCCGCTGTGAGCCAGGAGACACGCAGGGCTGTGGGACTGGCCCGCTGTGAGCCAGGAGACACGCAGGGCTGTGGGACTGGCCCGCTGTCAGCCAGGAGACACGCAGGGCTGTGGGACTGGCCCGCTGTAAGCCAGGAGACACGCAGGGCTGTGGGACTGGCCCGCTGTCAGCCAGGAGACACGCAGGGCTGTGGGACTGGCCCGCTGTCAGCCAGAGGACACGCAGGGCTGTGGGACTGGCCCGCTGTCAGCCAGGAGACACGCAGGGCTGGGGCCGCATCTGGCCTCACCGGGGAGTCTTTTAACTTACAATAAATCATGAATAAATTGGGGCAAAACACTCTGACAGATCGAAGTCATCCACACTGAGGAAGTGAAAGCTAGGCCTCAGCTCGGGCTAATGCTAATGATGCTTATGCAGCCTGTGTTCGCTGCACTGAAGAAACACAGAGGAAACGCGCTCACCCTCTCTGTGCGGAAGAACAAATGTGGGCGCGCGCGCTGCTCCGAGGGTCGGCAGTTGAAGTGGCTGTTGTTGTTGTTGTTGTTGTTGTTGTTGTTGTTGTTGTTGTCGCGGGCCCAGAGCCTCCAGGAGCCGCTGGTTCCTCTGGTTCTCCTCTTTGGAGCGACACAGTTCCTCCTCATACTCCGCTATGGTCCTCTCCAGCAGCTCACAGATCTCCTCCGCGGCCGCGCTCAGCCGCTCCGTCACCAGAGCTCTCAGACTCGGGCTCCTCTTGGACATGTTTACGAGCCGCTGTTAGCTTTAGCACGTGAGGCTAAGCGCCGCATCCACACGCGTCAGCCCCGCCCTCGGACTTCCTCTGCCTGGGTCTGAACAGCTGAAAGGAGCGTCGCCACCTAGTGGACTGAGGGCAGCACAACACCACGTAAAGAGAGATTTAAAACCTCTCAACTCCCGCATCAACCGAGCACATTTTCTCCACTTAGGCTTTGCCCAAATCTAAAAGCTTCTTGGGAATAGCATCAAAAATGCGATGAAAGCGAGGATGAAAAAGCAACAAAACAGGAAGTAGCCAAGATCTTTACCCAAGTAAGAGTTATATTTCTTTGAAATAAGTTTACCCAAATACAAGTATTAAGTAGTGACTGTAATAAATGCTCTAGTATAATTATATATATATATATATATATATATATATATTTTTTTTTTTAAAGTGAATTGGTTTTATATATAGCACTTTTCTGGACACTCAAAGACGTGTTACATTCACTCTATACTTGGTGGTGGTGCTACAGTCTGTGCCATTGGCCTCTCACTCTCTCCATTCACCCCAGTGTGTTTGAGAGGACAAAAATAAAACAAAAATGTGCCGGAAAAGCAACAAAAACATGACAAAAATGTGACAAAAACACTGGGACGTGACAAAACAAAACACCGTGTACATTTCAAATGAGCGTTCAGTGACGGCTCGTGATTCAACAGGCAGAGAGTTCCAGAGCCTCGGACCAGCCCCGCCCACTGCTCGCTTCTGTCCTGGGGCCTCCAGCCGGTGTTCTCCTGGGAGGAGAAACAGGTCAGTATTAAACGTGATCAATATGGAGCTGAAATGTAATGACTGATACTGGGATGTTTCCCTTTGATTTGAGGAAAGAGCCCCTCCTGGAACCGCCACCTTAACGTGGTGGAGGGTTTGAGCCCGAATGATCCTGGAGCTCTGTTGTCGGGGGCTTCGTGCCCCTGTAGGGTCTCCCAGGGCAAACAGGTCCTATAGGTGACGGGTCAGACAAAGAGCGGTTCAGAAGCCCCTCATGAGAGACCAACAGGCCCGGTTAATTGTGAGGCCGTCCTTCTGTGGACCCACCACCTGCAGGAGGAGCCATAAGGGCTGGTGCAATGTGATATGGGCAGCTCCAACTGCTGCCCCCACGACCCGGCAACGGAAAAGTGGAAGAAAATGGATGGATGGATTTGAGGAGTAACTGAATAAAAAGAGTAACTTTACCACAATACAGTTTCTCAAGATGAGTATTCTAAATACATGTATTTAGTTACTCCCTGAAAACATGAGGTCTGTTGTAGGGGCGACCCTGTGCAGACGAAATGCTAACTGTACCGGCTGGTTAGTTCAGGCTAGTTTTCTGCTGATGAAAATACACGGTAAATGAGAAGATAAATTAAGACTTGTACAATTTTGCACTAAAAACATGTACAATGGGCCAGGATGAATGTGAGTGTGTTTGAGGGTGCGCAAAGGGGGGCGACGGATGGAAATTAGCCCAAGGCTACAATCCGGTGTGGCTTGTTTACATGCATGAGACCCATGTATGCTCATTAACATGCACTGTCCTGACCAAATAAAATAAAAATTGAAAAAATGGTATTGATTGGCACGTCTGTGTTGTCTGTGTTGCTATATATGTGCCTCAACTCCCCCCTCCCCCCAAAAAATACACAACAAAAACAATGTATATGTAAGTTTGTAAGTTTAACACATCTGGATCTTAGACTCAAATAATAAAGTGAAAGAAAATTAGCATTACGAGCCAAAAATAGAACACTCTAATATTGTTTTGAAGGTTGAAAGCTGGATGCTAGTAAATAAAACAATAACAAAGAAAATGTTGACATCTATAATTTACTTTGGCTAAAATAGTATGATACAGATCCTTTATAACAGGGGGGCCCAAACTTTTTGTCTCCAAGGGCCAAAATGGAAAAGTGCCGGCGGGTCATGGGCCAAACACGATGACGTCAAACACATAACTGCAAATGATAAAAGTTACTTTATTTTAGTTTTCGGTAAACATTTGCATTTGATTCAATCTAAACAAATAATATGTTACATTAAAACTAACTCTGGCAAAAGCCTAGTTTAAGTAGAACAAAATCAACAATTGTTGCAATATAGAGCAAAATGTAAAAAAAAAAATAACACCTGTATCTGCAGTGACTTTACCTCATTCATTAAGAGGGTTTTATGCAAAATCGACTTTTTCAAGCTTTACATCATGTTATGTCATTAAAACATGCCTGAAGTGTTGCCTTGGCACATTCACGTATTTTTGAGTAATCTGTAAAAACTCTGATGGCGGCCATTTTAGGGATAGGTTTGCCTGAGTCCTCCTAGGAACGCCCCCACCTCCTGGAGACGCCTCCGAGCTTTCGTCACCAGCCGAGTAACCAACCACTGCCCCTCAGCAGAACCCCCTCCCCACTGATGCCACAGTGTGGCCTGAAGTTTGCCAGAGAGCACATGGATGATACAGCAGAGGATTGGGAGAATGTCATGTGGTCAGATGAAACCAAAGTAGAACTTTTTGGTATAAACTCAACTCGTCTTGTAATCTATTGACTATTTTTATGATTAATCGATTACAAAATAATTGTTAGTTGCAGCGCTAAAATGCTCGCATGTGCGAGGCTTTGAGGTTATTTGTGATGTTTTTTCATGTGGATTTTCAGATTGGACTTTTGTGAAAACGCTTTCTGACAGACGAGGCAGCTGTAAGGTTTCTCTCCTGTGTGTTTCCGAAGGTGGTTTTTTAAGCCAGATGCATGTGCAAACGCCTTCTTACAGACTGTGCAGCTGTAAGGTTTCTCCCCAGTGTGAGTTGTCATGTGCAGATTGAGATGTCCTTTGATGATGAATGTTTTCTTACATATAGAGCAAACGAACGGTCTGTCACCAGTGTGAGTTCTCATGTGTACTTTGAGAATGTGCTTTTTGTTAAATGCTCCCTGACAAACTGGACAGCTGTAAGGCCTCTCTCCTGTATGAGTTATGTCATGCCTTCTGAGGTCTGAACTATTTGAAAACGCCCTTTGACAGGTTGAGCAGCTGAACGGTTTCTCTCCAGTGTGAATTCTACTGTGTCTTTCCAAGTTTCGTTTAGTGGTCAGTGTCTTCTTACAGACACTGCACTCATGTTTCTTCCTTCCTCCGGTCTCTGCCGTGAGTCCGTCCCTCACAGCTGGACTGGTGTCTTGTATCTGGACTTGGTGGGCGTGGTCTCCATCAGCCTCTGTCTCCGTCTGTGCGGCTGAAGCGCTGGCTGGAGGTTCCCAGTCAGAGGTGTTGTCCGTTTGTCCGTCCGTCTCCGTGTTCTTCTCCGCTGGTCGTGTCTGGATCGGTGAAGACGTGCTCGCTGTTTGCGAGCGAATTTTAAGATTTCCTTTTTCCGTAAACTCTTGGTTGCGTTTCTGGCTGACGTCACAAAGTGAAAGCACGCTGGTGATGATGATGTTCTTTGGTGAAGTCTCAGTGAACTGTGAGAGCTGCTCTTCCTCCGGTTTGACGCTCTGTTCCTCTGGTTCCTCTTTAACCTGTGGAGTCTCGGGGATTTCCTGCTTCAGACTGGGCTCTGGACTCCACTGGGTCTGGACGTCTGCAGGAGACGATGGAAAACATGTAAATGACAAACATATTGCTTTACATTAACATCTCCATGAAACTATTTTAAATGTTACATGAAGCTTTTGGAAATGACAGATTTACTCAAAGTGGAAAATGTAACTTTCGACTTGAATAAGATACTTCAATAGAAAATTACTCAAGTAAAAGTAGAAAGTACATTATGATAAAACTACTCAAAGTAGCAGGGGCAGACTGGCCATAGTATGTCCATTCTGGAAGAGCACAGAAGGTCCACTGGCTCTAGGGCCACCGGTCTGGCCTCTCACTTTACCTTACCCTCACCCCCGGGCGTAACCGAGCTTTACCCAAATCTAAAAGCTTAAAAGAAAAGCATCCAAAAACAAAAATGTGCTGGAAAAGCAATAAAATGTGACGAAAACGTGACGACAAAGCAATGAAAAAAGCGATGAAAAAACAACAATAACATGAAGAAACCCCCGAAAACAAGAGACCAAAACACAACGAAAGTGTGACAAAAAAGTGACGAAAACAGGCCAAAAAGCCACAAGAAAGTCATGAAAAAGCAACAAAAGCATGACAAAAATGCAGCGACAACGTGACAAAAAGTTACCATCACTTTACAAGATTTTATCTTTCAAATGAGGCGTTACAGTGTTGCTCTCCAGTCAAGAGGCTTTTAGATTTGGGCAAAGCCGAACTGGAGAAAATGCTCTCGGTTAGGGCGGGGGGTCAGAGGTTGACGTATGTATTTGTGGAAGTGTCACATTTACACTATTTTGGGCCAGGCTGACCAGAGTCCAGGGCTGGTTTTCAGTCCCAGTCCCGCCCTGCAAAGTAGCACCATCCATTTTCTTTCACTTGTCCATTTCTGGGTAAATCACATTGTACCAGCCCCTTATGGCGCCCCCTGCAGGTGGTGGGTCCACAGAAGGACGGGCCTGTTGGTCTTTCGTAAAGGGGCTTCGGAACTGTGTTCTGAAACGTGTTTGCCCTGGGAGACCCTGCAGGGGCACGAAGCCTCCGACATCAGAGCTCCAGGATCGTTCAGGTGGCGGTTCCAGGAGGGGTGAAAGTAGCGCAAATTCAGTCCAACTTGTCTCTAAGTTAAGTCTGTTTGTGTTGGAGTCTCTGTGAATCCTCACGATCGTACATCCGGGAGTTTTGAGCCCTCCCTCACCAAACCACTTTACAGACTTTGTAGAAGCTTTAGAGCAGGGGTGTCAAACATATGGCCCGCGGGCCTGATCCGGCCCGCAAAATGATTTAATCCGGCCCCTGCCCTGTAGAGCATAAATTCCAGAGTATGTCAAAAAAAAAAAAAAGTAAAGTCCTGTGCGGAGTTATGCATTTTTAAAGAATAACCAGAATGCTCATTCTAGCCACTAGGGGGCATTAAATAAAAAAAAAAGGATAGAGTTCCACACGTGTCCAGCAGAGGGCGCTGACATAATAAGAGCTCAGGATATGAACAACACATTATATAGCCATGTGGTAAATGGACAGTCTGCCCCAGGGCGGCTGTGGCTTCAATAAAAGTTTACCACCACCAAGTGAATGAATAATGACACTGTACTTTCAGGAACTTGTGATACAGGCTTGTAAAGTGCAATAGTAGTGTGAGCCGTTGTCATTGATGAAGCTACAGTCAAGTTGGGGCTTTGATCAAATCACAGCTTATTATTATTCATTTATTGGAAACATTTTCTCTATTATACAGTGCCTCTCGTTAGTATTCATACACCTTGAACTTTTGCACATTTTGTCATGTTTACAACCCTAAACATACAGATTTTATTTTAGATTTTTTTACTGAACATTCACACACAAGTAACAGACAACTGTGAAGTGAAAGCAAAATGATACATGATTCTGTTATTTTTCAAAAAATAGAAAAGTGAAAAGTGGGGCGTGCATAAGTATTCATACAGCATGAATGAATACTTTGTGGAACCCCCTTTTGCTGTAATAACAGCAGAAAGTCTTTTGGGGTTTGACTCTACAAGATTAGCACATGTAGAGACTGACATTTTAGCCCATTCCTCTTTACAAAACAACTCCAGCTCTGTCACATTAGAAGGAGAGCGTTTGTGAACAGCAGTTTTCACATTATTCCACAGATTTTCAATAGGATTTAGGTCAGGACTTTGACTGGGCCATTCTAACACATTAATATGTTTTTATTGAACCATTCCATTGTAGATTTAGCTTTGTGTTTAGGGTCATTGTCCTGCTGGAAGGTGAATCTCCGCCCCAGCCTCAGTTCTCTTGTGACTCCAGCAGGTTTTCCTCCAAAATGTCTCTATATTTGGCTCCATCCATCTTCCCAACTATTCTTACAATCTTCCCAGTCCCCGCTGAGGAAAAGCAGCCCCACAGCATGATGCTCCCCCCCACTATATTTGACACTGGGGATGGTGCACTCAGGACGATGAGCAGTGTCAGATTTGCTCCATACATAACGTTTTGCGTTTGGGCCAAAAAGTTCAATTTTTGTCTCATCTGACCAAAGCTCCTTCTTCCACATGGAGCTGTGTCCTCCATATGACTTCTAGCAAACTTCAAACGGGATTTCTTATGGCCTCCTTTCAATAATGGCTTTCTTCTTCCACTCGTCCATGAAGGCCAGATTTGTGTAGATACGACTTATAGTTGTCCCATGTACAGTTTCCCCCAGCTCAGCGGCAGGACTTCACAGCTCCTCCAGAGTTATCTTGGGGCACTTGGTTGCATTTCTGACCAGTGTCTCCTTGTTCGCTCTGATATTTTAGGTGGAGGACCACGCCTTGGTAAGTTGGCAGTGGTGCTTTACTCTTTCCATTTCTGAACGATGGATTGAACAGTTGCTCCGGGAGATGTTCAAATCTTGGGAAATCTTTGTATAACTTAACGCTGCTTTAAACTTCTCCACAGCTTTATCCCTGATCTCTCTGGTGCTCCTTGACCTTCATGATGCTGTTCAGTGACCACAGCTCTGAGGGCCTAAAAGAACAGCTGAAATTATACTGAGAGTAGATTACACACAGGTGGCCTCTATTTAACCGTTAGGCCAAGGTGTGAACATTCTGGAGTCACTAGAAATGTTTCAAAGGCAATTTAATGCACTCAGAACATGCTGTATGAATACTTATGCAAGCCCCACTTTTCACTTTTCTATTTTTTGAAAATTTACAGAATCATGTATCATTTTGCTTTCACTTCACAGTTGTCTGTTACTTGTGTGTGAACGTTCAGTAAAAAACTAAAAATAAAATCTTTATGTTTAGGGTTGTAAACATGACCAAATGTGCAAAAGTTCAAGGTGTATGAATACTTTCGAGAGGCACTGTGTGTGGCCCGTGACCCGCCATGGGAGCTGAATTTCGGCCCGCGACCCAAAATGAGTTTGACACCCCTGCTTTAGAGTATAATTTCACAGCCTGAGCCCTTAGTCCAGAACTAGCACAAAATGACATAAATTTGTAAAAAAAAATAAAAAAAGTATTAAAAAAAAATAATGTTGTTCAAACTCAATCGGTTTGGCCTAAATAGTTGATGGTAGTTTGTTCTCGGTTTGTCTTCAGTTTGAGGACATTTGCGCTGATCATGTGAGAGATTAGTCTAGTATTAGAGTGAACCTGGCCCCGTCATACTCACATTTAAATGAAAAACATGTCAATCGTTTGTGCCGTTATCGTTATTGAGAGATTGATGATTGTTTTTTTGCATGCAGTGTGTGTTGCCGTGCGCCTCTGACACGTGCGCGCGCCTCAGAGGAGGACGAGGGTGAACGCCTCAAGGCTCTGAAGTTTGTAATAGTTTAAAAACCGAACCAGCACAAATGGAAATCTTTACAGCACAAAACAGCACAGATGCAGAGGAAGCGGTGACGCCATTTTGACCCGTTTTGGAGCTTTATAACGAGCAGGGAAACCTCAGATCTGACCAATAAAACAATCATTAAAGCAGTACTAAGTCACGTGTTTACCTTAATAAATCCTCTCCGTAGTCCCTGTGGGGGTAATACAAGTGTTTATGGGATGATTGGAGGGTCTTTCATCTCCCCCTGGTGTCTCTGGCCAGAAAACCATGTTTGCAACTTGACTGCCACCGGACCGGAGCCACCAATACACACTAATGGAATCACGAAGAAGAAGCTAACATGCTAACGGGCAAAGCTAACTGCGGGCTAACGTCACTTTAAACAGTATTTACAGCCAAGTTTGAGTGAACAAAAATATTTCCATTGTATAATTGGATGCACAGTAACCCTCTCTCCCTTCGCCTTTCCTGTCAGCGTAGTATTTACTCTCCAAGACAATTAATAAGTTAAAAAATCGTAACTTGCAACGACACCTGCAGTTGCGCTTATGGCCTCTAGGGGGAAGAGTTACTTAGTACTGCTTTAATATCTCAAAAACCCTAACAGCACAAACGATTTACATACTTTTCATTTAAATGTTAGTATGATGGGGGCCAGGTTCACGCTAATGAGATAAGTTTGTTGGTGTTTCTCCTCGAGTCTCATGGCGCTGGTGTTTCTCAGATGTTTGCTTTATTTTCTCTACACCGATAAAACTCACTTTTGGGGGAACAGATAAGCCCAGAATCACCAGCTGCTCCTTGTCGCGGGCCCAGAGCCTCCAGGAGCCGCTGGTTCCTCTGGTTCTCCTCTTTGGAGCGACACAGTTCCTCCTCATACTCCGCTATGGTCCTCTCCAGCAGCTCACAGATCTCCTCCGCGGCCGCGCTCAGCCGCTCCGTCACCAGAGCTCTCAGAGTCCGGCTCCTCGCGCACATGTCCACGAGCCGCTGTTAGCTTCACCACTGCTAGCACTGAGCTAACTACAGGAACCATAGAAGCACTGTCGTAAATCCTTCTTCTTCTTCTTCTTCTTCTTCTGTTACTGTTTAACGGCGGATGCGAACTACCCTAGCGCATTACCGCCACCCACCAGCAAGATTGTGTTTGATCATCATCATGACTTACAACCTTAAAAAAAAAACAAGAAAAAAAAAAACTGCAGCCTACAAGCTAAAAAATAAATAAATAAATAAATTAAAAAAAATAAAAAATAAAAAAAATAAAATAAAAATAAAAAATACAAAAAAATAGATTCTGCCAATAAGTCCAGTGTTCTATAAAAATTCAAACAAATCATTTATTATCCTATGCCCTGAATTCTGAGCCCTGTCGTAAATCCGGCCTGGTCACGTGATAATAAAGTTGACTCTGCTGCGCCCCCCGTGGACTCTGATATCCATTACAAGCGCACATGGAGATGTCAAAGCTTCTCAAAACACAGAGTTCACTGGCTCTCGTCCATCCGGGCTTTTTAATGCTTGTGGACGACCTGCTGGTGTTTAGCCCGAGCTCTGCCGGTCTGTGCTCTGTGTACTGAGGGCAGGTCACTGAAGTTTCCTGACTTTAAGCTCTCGAGGAACATCTTGAACGTGTGTGATGTTCATGAAGCTCCTCAGTCACATCAGACCTGCCCCTTTAACAGAGGACGAGGACGCGCCAGGGCCAGATGTTTTATGCAGAAGTGAATATTCTCCTCCTGCTCTGCACAGGTGAGACTGGCTCTGTTTGGAGCTGCCACATCTGCACCGCACATCTGTCAATTATAAACAGTCCAGTTCACAGAAACATAGTTACATACCATGATTTTGAAATTGAGAATTTGATTAAAACATGTGACCAGGAGAGGAGTCCAAATCTGGTCCATCCAGTAGATTTATTATCACAGGTTATTCCCCTTAACTGTTTTCAAACATGACCATATATGGGCGAGTCCAGAGACGCGTCTGTATCTGTGGCTTCACTCGGTTGGACGTCGGAATGAGCAGAATATAAGAATAAAACGGGAGAAAATGGACGGATGGGTTTGTCTCTGGTTGTCTCTGTGAGCTTCACGTCTCTGAGCTTTGTTAAAGGAAAGTCACGTTTCCCGGTTCAAGACGCAGAAAAAACAAAGAAAGAAAATAATTCACACATGAAATTTAACAGAAATGTTTTTAATCAACAATTTGAATGAACTTTTTAAACTGTTGTGGTGAAGAAGGAAACGTTTATATTTAGAGACATCGACGTGAAACCTCAGATTGTCGACATAAACCTCTGAACCCGCCTGAACAAAGCCAAGACCAACAAAACTCATCTAAACAGATCTTTGTCATCGCGTTGTGGTCATGATTTGTCACATTTTCATCTAGATTTTGTCGCTATTTTTTCAAGAAGCTTCTATTTGGGTAAAGCCAAGCTGGAGAAAATATGCTCGGTTAACCCTAGAGCAGTGGTTCTCAACCTGGGGGTCGGGACCCCCAAGGGGGTCGCGAGACAAATTTGGGGGGGTCGCCAGATCATTTAGATAAAATATACATATTTTCATTAGCATATAATCAAATGTTTTATTGTAGCATGTGTTTGCTTCTTTACCAGAGTACCATTATTTGATCATCGTTTAATGAATTTTATTTCAGCCATTTGTTTTTTTCTTTGTTTTTTTTAAGAATTATGTAGGCTAATGTTCCTATTTTTCACGGTAAAACCCGGGCGGGGGGTCACGAACCCCTTTACCAGTTATAATGGGGGTCGCAGCTCCAAAAGGTTGAGAACCACTGCTTTAGAGCAGTGGTTCTCAACCTGGGGGTCGTGAGACAAATTTGGGGGGCCGCCAGATCATGTAGATACTATTAGTTATTGTTGCACGTGTGTGCTATTTTACCAGAGTGCCATTATATGTTTGTAATTTGATTAATTTTATTTCAGCCATTTGTTTTTTTCTTTGTTTTTTTAAGAATTATGAAGGCTAATGTTCCGATTTCTCACAGTGTGACCCGGGCGGGGGGTCACGAACCCCTTTAACTGTTATAATGGGGGTCGTGGCTCCAAAAGGTTGAGAACCACTGCCCTCGAGCACGATGGCTCAAATCCAAAACATCGTCACTAACGCCGGTGATTTTTACCTGAGATAAAACACCTGATAAGAAGAACTTTATCAAAATATGAAACTGTGTCATGTCTGATAAAATGAAAGAAAAGCCTCATGAGACGACCAGAGAAAAATGATCCAAAATCTGGGAACAAAAAATTCCTTAAAAATGTGATAATGAAGATGTAAAGTGTTTCCTGGATGTGTGAGACGTCTCTGGTGAAGCTCAGTGTCCTTCAGGAGAGAGAAGCTAAATATAAATAACTGTGTTTCTCACTTACTGTGAGGCGGGAGACACAGGAGCAAAGACATAATCAAACCGCCTTTGCTCTGCCTGATCCCGTCAGACCCTGGCAGCTCAGCAGGAAGGGCCTGGTCGGTGCTTGGATGGGAGACCGTCTGGTAACTCCAGGAAGCCTGGTGAATGTAGTGAGTGAGTGAGTGGTTGGTGGTGGGCGGAGGAGCCGATGGCGCAGACTGGTTGCCTCACTTCCGTCAGTCTACCCCAGGGCAGCTGTGGCTACAGTAGTAGCTTACTACCACCAAGCATGGAGTGAATGAATAATGCAATGTAAAACGTCTTTGAGTGTCCAGAAAAACGCGATATAAAACCGATGCATTATTATTATTAATAATAAATACTACACTGACCCTCCCCGACCTTCATCACTATGGAAACATGAGGCTGTAGGAGAAACACCCAGAACATCAGAGACGTCCAAGACAAAGCTCAGAGACCCAGGACACTCAGATAAACTCAGATCAGGAACATCACACACAGGGATCTGCTCGGGTGAAAAACACTCCACAATAAAGTTCAGGGTTTTAAGGCGGAGGTTAAGAGGTTCATATGAGAAACAGAGTCTATTGTTTATAAGTCATATTATGTTTTCAGATAAAAGTAGGCTGTGTTTACAAACAGACCAAAACCTCTTATGTTTCTGTTGAAGAAATCTAAAAATAAATCCCTCCAAAAGACTCTAAGGTTCAAAGTCTGTCGGAGCCAAAGTGGAAAAGCTGTCGCCGCAATGTGATAAAAATGCTTTAAAATGTCAATTTCCCAAATAAATCTTGGGTTATTCACTGATGGAAAGTTTCTCCAAACATGTTTTTGTGATGATGAGGTTTTTTGTTTTGTTTTAAAGTTTAAGTTTAAATGTGAAGACACTGAATTGGCCCAAACTTGAAGTAGTTTAGTTTTGCAGCGTCTCCTTAAACATCTGAAAATGTCTTGTGTGTCTTGTTATGTACAGCTATAATTATTGATCAGTTGTTGTTCCACTCCTGCCCACGGTTTACGAACGTTCCTTGTGGACTTTGGATTTGACCTGGAACATCTGAGAACTTGTGAGATTTCATGTGGACTTTGAGAGTTCTCCTCTGTGCAAACGCTCTCTGACAGATTGGACAACTGAACGGTTTCTCTCCGGTGTGAGTTCGATGATGCCTCCTGAGATCTGAACTATTCGTGAACGTCCTTTGACAGGTTGAGCAGCTGTAAGGTCTCTCTCCAGTGTGAATTCTCATATGTGCTCTGAGATTACCCTCCTGTCTAAATGCTTTCTCACATATCGGACAACTGAAAGGTGTCTCTCCCGTGTGAATTCTCATGTGTCTTTCCAAGTTTGGTTTAGTGGTCAGTCTCTTCTTACAGATGCTGCACTCAAATTTCTTGTCTTGCCATATTCCAGACTCTGCCGTGAGTCCGTCCCTCACAGCTGGACTGGTGTCTTGTATCTGGACTTGGTGGGCGTGGTCTCCATCAGCCTCTGTCTCCGTCTGTGCGGCTGAAGCGCTGGCTGGAGGTTCCCAGTCTTCATCATCGTCACAGTCACAGTCGGGTCGTAGAGGGGGGAGTTTCTCACTGACGTCGCAAAGTGAAAACATGTGGGTGATGATGATGTTCTTTGGTGAAGTCTCAGTGAACTGTGGGAGCTGCTCTTCCTCCTGTTTGACGCTCTGTTCCTCTGGTTCCTCTGGTTCCTCTGGTTCCTCTGGTTCCTCTGGTTCCTCTGGTTCCTCTGGTTCCTCTGGTTCCTCTGGTTCCTCTTTAACCTGTGGAGTCTCGGGGATTTCCTGCTTCAGACTGGGCTCTGGACTCCCCTGGGTCTGGACGTCTGCAGGAGACGATGGGAAACATGTTAATGACAAACATATTTCTAAACATTAACAAGTCCATGTTTTCTGCACCTTCCTTTTGCTCAGGTAAGAACTAAGGACTAAAGACCTGGGTTAGAAGCTGCCTGTGAGCACATGCCTCCAAACCGTCACATGACAAAGAAACAAAGAAACGTCAAAGGCTGAAAAGATCTCGTGAGCAGAGCACGAAGGACAAGTAGAGACTGAAGCTCTTCCATGAACTTTCATTCTTACGCGGCGCTTCCAGTGCTGACCACGTTCTGCCCCCAGAGTCTCAAACCTCCTCCCCTGACGCCCAGAAAGGCAAGTCAGAGGGAGAGCTCCACTTACCAAAATGGAGGCACTGCCACCGAGTGAGAAAAGGAAAACGATGGAAAGACAACAAAGAGAAAGGAGAAGATCTGAGGAAGAAGCTGCTGCACATGTGCTGCTCTGTTTACCCAAAGGCTTCTGGATCTGGTCCTCCTTGAGAAAGTCACGTGACCAGATGTTACTGAAAGAGGCTGCGGGTCTACAGCTGTACTGAGTGACGGGTTATAGGGACTAACTCATGATCTCAGAATATCAAATGTGGAGACTAGCATTTCACTAGAACATAAACTGGAAAAAAAGTGGACTTTATTATTTCAATACTGTATAAATGACACTATAAGAGAAACTCATTTTAAAATCCTATTTTCCGAGTCACTAATCTCCACATTTACAGACACCGACTCCAAATGCAGATGAAAATATGACCCACCTGTTCTTCACATGGTCCAGAACTAATGCTTTCTGGAAACAAGTTGAAACTTGTCACAAAAACGATCCACTAGTAAATCGTTAAATATGGAAAATATCAAATCCACAAAGCAACATTTTCCCAGTAAAAAAAACAATATTAAAAGTACTTTTAACCTCTTACCACCCGCCAAAACCAAGTGCATTCTCTCCTCTTTGCCATTGTCCTCACTTTTATTTCCCTTATGTGTTTTTGCCATTTTTTAATTACTTTTCTGCTGGATATTTGTCACTTTTTTCTGGATTTTTTTCACTTTTTTGCTGCATTTTTGTCGCTGTTTTTGGTCACTTTTTAACGCTTTTTTGTTGTGTTTACATCCTCATTTTCTTTGTTTCTTTTTTATCGCTGTTTTGAAGAAGCTTTTAGATTTGGAGAACTTGGAGAACAGGAGAGAACATGTTCAGGTGGGAGTTAAGAGGTTAATCAAAATAAAGAACTACATGGACTCACCTCTGTAACACACACGAGGACCAGGCTGACCAGCTGCTCCTTGTCGCGGGCCCAGAGCCTCCAGGAGCCGCTGGTTCCTCTGGTTCTCCTCTTTGGAGCGACACAGTTCCTCCTCATACTCCGCTATGGTCCTCTCCAGCAGCTCACAGATCTCCTCCGCGGCCGCGCTCAGCCGCTCCGTCACCAGAGCTCTCAGAGTCCGGCTCCTCTTGGACATGTTTACGAGCCGCTGTTAGCACTGAGCTAACTACAGGAACCATAGAAATAAAGGCTAGATGTCTCGTGCGCGCTGCTGGCCAATAGAGGGCGACGTCCGCACGCGGCGGCCATCTTGCCACAGGAGCGCGCTCATAAAAGTGTGTTTTATGGAGCCTGTACTTTTGAAATAACCAGAACTTGCTCATTTTTCTACCGATTTTCAAACGGTTTGGTTTGTTATAAACGTCAGAGATGTAGTTATTGTTGTCAGAGTAATACGCAGTAGCCTTGCATGAATCCCCATGAGCAAACCGGAATATTTGTCTCTTATCACGGAGAAAAGAACTACGTGGGACGTCAGTCTTGTTGCATGACTAGAACTCCTTTTTTATTAACAGGCGCAGTGATACAACAACATCAAGTGCGAACAAACAGGAAGTAGTACCTTTCAAAGTAAAAGATGCACATAATTGAGAGCATATAAAACAATAAATATTAACAGTTATGACACTGCAAACATATGAATAAAAAAGAAAATCTGCAATTTCAACATGTTCTAGCATTCAGAATAGAGCTCCACAGTCCCGGACCTTGTGGTCTTGTTGCTCCGGAAGCAAAAAATCCCTGTCTACGCGACCGTCGATTTTCCAAAAATTCAAATATTAAGAGTTTAACGTCACTGTAAAAGCTAATCAGCTCTGTAGCAATTTGTGACCATAAAATGCTTCATTTGAATCCAAAAAGAAGACATAATGTTGACATCATTCACTTCCTGACTATAGAAACTCCGTATCCCAAGAACCATTGCAACATCGCGCCCGTTTCTTTTACAGTTTCTTTTACTTTGCAGACAAGAGTTCTATATTATTTCACTATTAAACAATCTGAATCCTGCTCATTGGAATAAAAATGATCAGTGGTTCTTTTAATTGGATTGTTGGAAACATTTTTTTGATCCATCTGACGTTTTTCTTCCTCTCAGTGTTAGATATGGATAAAACGTCAACTATCTGCCTGCATTATGTTTTAATATATTGTTTATAATATGTGAGATATATATATATATATATATATATGTGTCGACATTACAATAAATAAATACGTGTGGGAACGTGAAGCTCCACCAATCAAAAGCCTCGTAGTAGATCATGGGACTCCCGAGGACTCCTGGGTAATGTAGTTCTAGGACGAAGGCTCGCAGTTAAACTGTATTTTTTGGTAAACTAGAATGATCTCATACGTGCTTTTTTCACCTGCGTCTGACTTTGCGGTCGCTTTATAACCACAGAGCTGGATTCAGCCCAAGCTGACGGAGTTACGGAGTTAAAGACTTTATTCCAAATTAATACAGTCTTAAAACAAGGGGAGTTTTACTTCCGGACCGGAGAGGAGGCGGGACTGTGGAGCTCTATTCTGAATGCTAGAACATGTTGAAATTGCAGATTTTCTTTTTTATTCATATGTTTGCAGTGTCATAACTACATCTCTGACGTTTAAAACAAACCAAACCGTTTGAAAATCGGTAGAAAAATGAGCAAGTTCTGGTTATTTAAAGGTCCTATATCATGTTATTTTAGCCATTCCAAAGTTAAGTATAGGCATTTATATGATATATTGTACCTCTACCACTATGGAGCACTCATTTTTGTGATAAATACAAGTGTTTTCTGGAGGTATTTTTCGAACCCGGAAGACACAACGCTTCGATTCAGTTAACTCCGCCCCCTCTCTCCGCACATACTTACCGTAATATAAATAAACAGCAATAAGTGAAATTGCTTCACGATGCAGTTATACGAGGTTGACATCTGCAACACAGCTTCATAAATGGCTAACACACACAAGCTAATATGCTAACACACATGCTAATATGCTAACACACAAGCTAACACGCGTTTGGATTGACTCACCGCTCTGGTCCATCGCTGTTTACATTGTGAGACTCGCGTTGGTTATAAAAGTTAATCCACTTTGATTCTGGCGAAGGTTCACCAAACATCCATCAGAGACAGTCACAGAAAAACAATATTTTGGCTGATAGTCGCTGAATCCCGGAGAAAAAAAACAGCTGAGTGGCCTCTTCCTGAAAAAGGTTGAATAAACTCCCGTCCGTAGCCAAACGCGCTTCTTTTTCTCCGTGACATTATCGTTAGGTAAGAATAAAGAACAGGTGTGTCCAGTTATAACGAGCTCCATCTTCAGCTGCAGCGCAAACATGACTGATCTGTTCAGACGCTCAGGGATGTGTTTGTTTTGGCCACAGCTGACCTGGAAGCACCTCGGGCACTTCCTTTTTATTTTTCTCTTTGCATCTCTCTTACGACAGAAATAATGAAAACGCTGTTTTACAAATTAAAATCAGGCCGCAAGCATAGAATTAATTAATTAATTAATTACATTACAGACGTCGAGCACTTCCGTTCCGCTGTGACGACACAACTGAACACTCAGTCGTTCACCAGGAGAGGGCGGAGCCTCAGAGAGCAGGATTCAGGAGGATTACTGAGAGCTGCGTGAATGAAGCCACAAACCACTCTGGGGGTGTTTTTGATAAGGAAATAGCATAACAACATGGCTAAAAGCTCCAAAAAGTCGATTTTGCATGATATAGGACCTTTAAAAAGTACAAGCGCCATAAAACACTCTGGCTGTTTCTCAATCTGTGTACTTGTGTGGACTACTGTGCTCTGGACTCGTGACACGTCATCACGCAAGGCCTGTTCCAGTTCAAAGTTCGCTTCTCAGCAAGTTCGCTGTAAATCCCTGGATGAGAACTTGCTCCGCCCGTTTTACCCAGGATGCATCAGAGGAGACCTGTGCGTCTCCGCCAGCTATATTTCCCACAATCCGTTTGGTTTTGAGCACGTGGCTCACCGCGAGCCCCCGCCTGCAGCGGCCCCTCCTCCTCACACCGAGCCCCTCCTCCTCACACCGAGCCCCTCCTCCTCAGCACCGAGCCCCTCCTCCTCACACCGATCCCCTCCTCCTCACACGAGCCCCTCCTCCTCACACCGAGCCCCTCCTCCTTACACCGAGCCCCTCCTCCTCACACCGAGCCCCTCCTCCTCACACGAGCCCCTCCTCCTCACACCGAGCCCCTCCTCCTCAGCACCGAGCCCCTCCTCCTCACACCGAGCCCCTCTTCCTCACACCGAGCCCCTCCTCCTCACACCGAGCCCCTCCTCCTCACACCGAGCCTCCAGCTGAACTACAGCTGATTGCGCGCATGTAAATAAACGCGGAGATGTTCCCGGTTTAAGAGCCTTTTATCCTCAGAGACGCTTTGTTTAAGATGCTTTTCTGAGCAGAAGTGTGGAAACAACTTTGAACATGCTTTTATTTTCTCACAACATCAGCAACAGTTTCATTTAAAGTCTTATCGTCATGAACAGGTCATTGAGGACAAATGCATTTGACTTTTACATTGTTTTATTAAGGAGGCGCTGCAGACACATCTTTATATGGGAACTTCAAAAACAGTTACATATTTTAAAGTCTAAATTGTTTGTTTCTTTTTTTCAGAATAATTTGCAAACCCCCAAAACAAGTTCATATTTGACCTATTTGTTTATTATTATTGTTTCAGTTTGCACATCAGATTTTTTAATGACTTTCCACATAACGCCTCATTTAAAGGCTATAATTGTAAAAAAAAAAAAGTGAAATTGTCTAAAATGTAAACATTTATTTTTGTTTATTGCAAAAGTGTATAATTTATGTCTTTAAAAACATATTTCCACTTCGACTGCAGTGTCACCCTTTTAATTTCACATGAGGTGATTTAATGTTATAAAAGCTCACAGCCCTGTGTTCAGGAGCCGCTTCCTGTGATGTCATCGAGTTCACTCGTTCCAAACGCTGAAAAAGCCGAGTCCACGCTCGTGAACTCCTCAAGTCCGTTCTCAGAGTCTGAACCCGCAAGTCCGTACCCCGGAGTTCACGAGTACTGAGTACGCATACTGGGGATTGAGAAACGGCCACTGTTATGAGCGCGCTCCTGTGGCAAGATGGCCGCCGCGTGCGGGCGTCGCCCTCTATTGGCAGCAGCGCGCACGAGACATCTAGCCTTTATTTCTATGGTTCCTGTAGTTAGCTCAGTGCTAACAGCGGCTCGTAAACATGTCCAAGAGGAGCCGGACTCTGAGAGCTCTGGTGACGGAGCGGCTGAGCGCGGCCGCGGAGGAGATCTGTGAGCTGCTGGGAGAGGGGGTTGTAGCCGAAAGTGTGGTCTGGTCCGTGAATATTAAAAGACCGGTCCGGACCATTACGGACCATGACCTCTAGGGGCGCTGTGCACTGGTCCGAGTGGTCCCTGATGGTCCCTGAGATGGTCTCTAGGTCCCTCGAATGGTCTTTGGGCTGAATTAATGGTCCTGTGTATTATGTGTGGCAGGAGTGGAGTCCTAATAGGTCTATATCAATATTTCTCATTCATATTGAGGAAAACCAACGATTTGTTTTGGGAAGATTTTTTATTTGAAAATCATATTCTTTTTCCGGATGGTTTTCGACATCATCTGTTTCAAACATTGCTCTATATTCATTCCAACCAACTGAAATACGCAAATTTGCGACATTAATGATCTTTTTTTAATTGTACTCATTATGATTATAGACGACATCTACTGACATTCTGTAATTTATCGTATATATTACGTGGCCTAACGGGTTACGTGCATGACTGTAATGTCAAGGGTTCGAAGTTCGAAAAGGACTTGAAGTGTTATTTTTGGTTTCAAAACACAGAGGCATTTTACGGTTTATGATAATGATTCTTTGCATCATTGATAACTGTACAGTTTTTAAAATGTCCAAATAAACTGAATATACGGATCAGCATTAATGTTTTTCCCAGCGGGTTCCCCGTCAAAAAAAAAAAAAAAATAGAGGTGGGGACAGGATCGATCCACCGACCTTGTACACGTGAGCCCGGCGCTCTACCTATGGAGCCCTACGAGCAGAAGAATTTGCATGATTTCCGCAGTCCCGCAACACATGGATTAATGTTATGAACCGTAACGGAGTGGGGGCTTTACAAGTTCTTGAATCATTTTATTATTGTTATATGTTATTAGCGCAAATTGGCCTGAGCTTCGCTGAGCAGAGCAGCACCCACGTGATCCACGTGATCAGCAGCACCATGTCAGGGACCGGTCCCTGACTGGTCCGAGTGGTCCGGACCAGTCAGGGACCGCTCGGACCAGTGATGCCTGTATGAAGCAGAAACCAGTCATAAGTAACATGTAGACTACCTTTCTCAGACCAAGGACCATCTCAGGGACCGGTCCCTGACTGGTCCGGACCACTTGGACCAGTGGTCCGGACCACTCGGACCAGTGGTCCCTTACGATTGTATGAAGCAGAAACCAGTCACAGGCCACAGGTACCATTGACTCAGACCAAGGACCATCTCGGGGACCGGTCCCTGACTGGTCCGGACCACTCGGACCAGTGGTCCCTGATGCTTGTATGAAGCAGAAACCAGTCATAAGGAACAGGTACCATCGACTCAGACCAAGGACCATCTCAGGGACCGGTCCCTGACCGGTCCGGACCACTCGGACCAGTGGTCCGGACCACTCGGACCAGTGGTCCCTGATTCTTGCATGGGCCCAAGGACCACTGTCTGTTACAAACCACTGGCGGACTAGTGAACAGCATCCCCAAAGGTGACTCCTGTAATTCTCTAGTGCAGAGTCCAGTCCAATGTCCAGAGGTAAGAGAACAGTGAATAAACCTGTTTAATATGATAACTACTGATCTATTAGTAGGGACTTATGAAATGGGAGCAAATACTATTCAGTGTATTAACTTTATATGAGTTTAGGCTAATTACCGAACAGCAAAAAATCATCCAAAGATCACATTAATTGTCACAATAAACAAATAAATTCATAGAGCTACACAGGAAATCAAACCATCGACCATCTGTACTATGTAATTCCAGAAATGTAAAGCAAGATGAAAGGGGAAGTGTATAAAAAGGGGAGTGTAACATTATTTCAATAAATTAATAATGCATTGTTTTTATACAGCGCTTTTCTGGACACTCAAAGACGCTTTACATTGCACTATTCGTTCACTCCATACTCGGTGGTGGTAAGCTACTATTGTAGCCACAGCTGCCCTGGGGTAGACTGACAGAAGCAAGGCAACCAGTCTGCCCCTCCGACCACTCCCTCCCTCCCTCCCTCCCTCCCTCCCTCCCTCCCTCACTCACTCACTCACTCACTCACTCACTCACTCACTCACTCACTCACTCACTCACTCACTCACTCACTCACTCACTCACTCACTCACTCACTCACTCACTCACTCAATTCGCCTACTAACCCCTCCTTCCAGAGCCTCAGCCTCAGAGCCTCAGATTTGAAAACCTCAACAGAGCGCCGGGCTCACGCGTAGCCTACAAGGTCGGTGGATCGATCCTGTCCCCACCTTTTTTTTTTTTGACGGGGAACCCGCTGGGAAAAACATTAATGCTGATCCGTATATTCAGTTTATTTGGACATTTTAAAAACTGTACAGTTATCAATGGTGCTAAGAATCATTATCATAAACCGTAAAATGCTTCTGTGTTTTGAAACCAAAAATAACGCTTCAAATTATTTTCGAACCTCGAACCCTTGACATCACGTAACCCGTTAGGCCACGTAATATCTACGACAATATACAGAATGTCAGTAGATGTCGTCTATAATCGTAATGAGTACAATTAAAAAAAAAGATCATTCAGTTGGTTGGAATGAATATAGAGCAACGTTTGAAAAAGATGATGTCGAAAACCTTCCGGAAAAAGAATATGATTTTCAAATAAAAAATCTTCCCAAAACAAATCGTTGGTTTTCCTCAATATGAATGAGAAATATTGATATAGACCTATTAGGACTCCACTCCTGCCACACATAATACACAGGACCATTAATTCAGCCCAAAGACCATTCGAGGGACCTAGAGACCATCTCAGGGACCATCAGGGACCACTCGGACCAGTGCACAGCGCCCCTAGAGGTCATGGTCCGTAATGGTCCGGACCGGTCTTTTAATATTCACGGACCAGACCACACTTTCGGCTACAACCGCTGCTGGCTGCTGGAGAGGACCATAGCGGAGTATGAGGAGGAGCTGTGTCGCTCCAAAGAGGAGAACCAGAGGAACCAGCGGCTCCTGGAGGCTCTGGGCCCGCGACAAGGAGCAGCTGGTCAGCCTGATCCTCGTGTGTGTTCCAGAGGTGAGTCCATGAAGTTCTTTATTTTGATTAACCTCTTAACTCCCACCTGAACATGTTCTCTCCTGTTCTCCAAGTTCTCCAAATCAAAAGCTTCTTCAAAACAGCGATAAAAAAAGAAACAAAGAAAAATGAGGATGTAAACATAACAAAAAAGCGCTAAAAAGTGACAAAAAAAGTGACAAAAATGCAGCAAAAAAGTGACAAAAATCCAGCAGAAAAGTAATTAAAAAATGGCAAAAACACATAATGGAAATAAAAGTGACGACAATGGCAAAGAGGAGAGAATGCACTTGGTTTTGGTGGTAAGAGATTAAAAGTATTTTTAATATAGTTTTTTACTGGGAAAATGTTGCTTTGTGGATTTGATATTTTCCATATTTAACAATTTACTAGTGGATCGTTTTTGTGACAAGTTTCAACTTGTTTCCAGAAAGCATTAGTTCTGGACCATGTGAAGAACAGGTGGGTCATATTTTCACCTGCATTTGGAGTCGGTGTCTGTAAATGTGGAGATTAGTGACTCGGAAAATATTTATGGAGGATTTAAAATGAGTTTCTCTCATTGTGTCATTTATACAGTATTGAAATGATAAAGTTTATGTTCTAGTAAAATGCCAGTCTCCACATTTGATAATCTGAGATTATGAATTAGTCCCTATAACCCGTCACTCAGTACAGCTGTAGACCCGCACTAAGTAAACCAGTGGTTCTCAACCCAGTCCAAAAACTATGGCCACTACAGATGTTTAAAATAATGAATGCTAAAAATAATTTCAAACAAACTGCAATTGGAGTGTTTGATGCAGCCGTACTCTTGTCTTATTTACTACAACCACAATATGTTCAATTAACTCAGGGAATAGAATTCAAGAGACAGTGGAATATGAGGCCAATGCATAAATATTAGGGGTTCAGCTCTAAAGGTGCGTACAGACCAAACGTGCGTCCACGCCCCATCTGCCTCTCGTTGGACGCCAAACAACGCCGCTTCACGTACTTCACACACGTGACAAACGCCTGTTTGCTGCGCGTGAAGTTTCCAAGCGTCACATAGGAGGCGTGTCTGGCCACCGGTTGTTGACTCAGGGCGCACTCACACTTGACATCCGAACCTGCCACTCTCCAGCTCGTTTGAGGAAAGGCCTGGATGCCCCGAACGGCCCGCGCTCACACTTACACAAACAAACCGAGATGTGGCCGAGCACGAGGAGTTGATTACAAGTGCACGTGAGCAGCAGCAGCGCAACATAATGCGGAAGAAAAAAAACTTAAACAGCTGAAGCGTGAAATAATGTCTATGAGCCCTGTCAAATCTCTTCACTCCACTTTTCTTTGCATTTTACTACAGTTTAACAAAAAGGGCTATGGTGAATATAACAGTCGATTTTAATAAAGCAGAGAAATAGAGAAGTGCGCGTCCCTCTGTCCCGCTCAGCTGAGGCGGGGGGTGGAGCAGCACCTGCCGCCCTGAGCCTTTCTTTGGAGTCATATACAGCCTTCAAAAAAGGCTACGAGAACAGAAGATCTGACGCTCAGTTTATGTCATTCATTGCTGCTTCGGCCACTGGTTAAACAGCTTTATGTTGGTGAACTCCTGAAGTCTACGCTTTACGTTACGACAAAGCACTTCACACGAACGCGCACCAAAATCACAAGCGATAAAAGCACCTGCAGGTTTTATCTGTCCCACTAAAGCCTGCGGCCAAACCAGGTACAGCAGCAGAGAAGCTCGGACACAGGGCGGGAGAAGCGCAGCCGCTCCCGTAAAGTCAGCCCGAGACGTGCGTGAAGCGGCCAGGGCGTCGGGAGTGAGCGGTCGGGGAGACGAGCGGTGGCCGGGGGTCCGGGGAGCCGCCTGGGAGCGAAGCGGTCGGGGCCGGGGAGACGAGAGCGAGGCAGCCGCTGCTCTGCCTTTTCCCACTGTTTTACGTGACAAATGCACCCGCCCACACAACAGCCGCTTGTATCTGTGCGTGTGCGCAAACACGAGCAACCGAGCCGCGCTCTGGCCCTGGGCCCTGTTCGATGACCTGCTGTCCCGCATTGGGACACAGGCGCTCCTGGCTCATGTTGGCCCCTTCTTGAAAGAAGGAGGAGGTGTCCCTCAAATTCTTCCACTTATTTTTGCACCTCCGCTGAAAAAATCTATATATTTTTTACAATGTGTTCACTAATATTACAGTTACTGTATGTTTCCAACATGCAATGCAAATGAAGTGGTATTTGATGGTTACACATGGTTACACAGGGCAGGTTCATTAAAACTGACACAAAAAATGCTTTGTTAGTACAAGATATCACCTCACTCCAAGTTTCTGTCTATTCCTTTACCGCGACGATCACCTTGTCCTCCATGTTGCAGGTAACAGGTGGCGCCTGAGCCCAGTCAGCGTCCCTGATTGGTTAACAAGGTGTAAATGAACGCACGTGTAGATTGGATTACTTGAGTGCATGAAGCAGTGGGCGTGGCCTCCCTGTTCGCTCACCGCGCTGTTCTCCCTGGCTTTGACGCGCGTTTTTCCTCACCCGCTCGCGTTTGCTACGCTTAATACGCGCGGACAGCTTTGCTTGCATTTCGGAGCGCGTTGAAGCGCCTCTACATAGGGTTAACATGGAAGTTGGAGGCGTGGACGCGTTTGGTGTGTACGCACCTTAACGGTTCGGTTCACGGTGCAGGTCTCGTGGTTTGGTGCATCACGGTGCAAGTGCAATCTAAAAAATAATAAGTAGGTTTTGAAATGAAATAATGATCGTTATTAGACAGTTTTTATGACCGTAGAATAAAATTGGCAATGCTTTCAAAGCTGCTTTATAATAAAGCATCAAAGCAGCAAAGTAAAAAATAAAGCAGCTACAGTGCAGGCCATGCGCTCGTTAAGTGGTAGTTTCATTTTCGCTTTCCGCACTCGGAGGCTGAAGCTCTCGGAGCAGCGCGTTTGATTTGAAGCTGGTGTTTGAGCAGCTGTTGGACAACTTTCTGCTGTACTTTTGTTCAGAGACAAAGCTTTAGAGACGGAATATGGCCAGGATTGGATCTTACACATGTGTCTGCGCCTCTGACATTACGCAGCACTGGATCTATAATGAAGCACAGCCTCGGTCACTGCAGGAGAGACTTAGACACAGACACAGATGTCATGTGTGTTGGAGGATGTGAGTGTCCCGGTGCGGAGCGTCTACAGCTGCAGTTTAGCGTGAGTGACGATGACACATGCGCGCACACGCACGGCAGTCAGACCTCGTGCACTCGCGTTGTTGTGACGCCGGGTTGTGCTCGGACAGCAGCACCGCGGTCCATATGGACCCGTGGCCAATGCCCGCGAGCGGAGGGACCGTCACGTGGGGGCCGCCCGCGGATTTCTGGGAAATAAACATGGCGGCGCCCTTAATAAACATGGCGCCGCCCTACTCGCGATTGCGTTTTATATTATAAATTCCAGTAAGTTTTTGGTTTAACACACTGAGCACCAGAAAGAACAGTCTACAGTCTGTCAACATGATGATCCATTTGTACCTGAAAGGGAAGAAACTTATTTAATCCCACCTCCAGTTCCCTCTTCAGTCGTGATGCCAAACCTGGGCTCCGGAGCTCGTATCGCTCTCCCTGAAGCAGATGCTTTGAAACACTGTGTCGGAGCCTCTTTCAGTAACATCTGGTCACGTGACTTTCTCGAGGAGGATCAGATCCAGAAGCCTTTGGGTGAACAGAGCGGCACATGTGCAGCAGCTTCTTCCTCAGATCTTCTCCTTTCTCTTTGTTGTCTTTCCATCGTTTTCCTTTTCTCACTCGGTGGCAGTGCCTCCATTTTGGTAAGTGGAGCTCTCCCTCTGACTTTCCTTTCTGGGCGTCAGGGGAGGAGGTTTGAGACTCTGGGGGCAGAACGTGGTCAGCACTGGAAGCGCCGCGTAACAATGAAAGTTCATGGAAGAGCTTCAGTCTCTACTTGTCCTTCGTGCTCTGCTCACGAGATCTTTTCAGCCTTTGACGTTTCTTTGTTTCTTTGTCATGTGACGGTTTGGAGGCATGTGCTCACAGGCAGCTTCTAACCCAGGTCTTTAGTCCTTAGTTCTTACCTGAGCAAAAGGAAGTTCATATAAATGGAGCAGAAAACATGGACTTGTTAATGTTTAGAAATATGTTTGTCATTAACATGTTTCCCATTGTCTCCTGCAGACGTCCAGACCCAGTGGAGTCCAGAGCCCAGTCTGAAACAGGAAATCCCCGAGACTCCACAGGTTAAAGAGGAACCAGAGGAACCAGAGGAACCAGAGGAACCAGAGGAACCAGAGGAACAGAGCGTCAAACAGGAGGAAGAGCAGCTCCCACAGTTCACTGAGACGTCACCAAAGAACATCATCATCACCAACATGTTTTCACTTTGTGACGTCAGTGAGAAACTCCCCCCTCTACGACCCGCGGAGAAGAACACGGAGACGGACGGAGAAACGGACAACACCTCTGACTCTGACTATGACGATGATGAAGACTGGGAACCTCCAGCCAGCGCTTCAGCCGCACAGACGGAGACAGAGGCTGATGGAGACCACGCCCACCAAGTCCAGATACAAGACACCAGTCCAGCTGTGAGGGACGGACTCACGGCAGAGACTGGAGCAGAGCGAAGGAAGAAACATGAGTGCAGTGTCTGTAAGAAGAGATTCCCCACTAAACCAAGCTTAGAAAGACACATGAGAACTCACACAGGAGAGAGACCTTTCAGCTGCTCAACCTGTCAAAGGACTTTTACAGATAGTTCATATCTCAGGAGGCATCATAGAACTCACACAGGAGATAGGCCTTTCAGGTGTTCAGTATGTGAGAAAACATTTAAACAGGATCGTCATCTCAGCGCACATATGAAAACTCACACAGGAGAGAGGCCTTACAGCTGTACAGTTTGTCAGGCAGTATTTACCTTTCAGGCTTCTCTGAACTCTCACATGAGACGACACACTGGAGAGAGACCTTTCAGCTGCTCAACCTGTCAAAGGACGTTTACAAGTAGTTCAGATCTCATTAGGCATCATAGAACTCACACAGGAGAGAAACCGTTCAGTTGTCCAATCTGTCAGAGAGCGTTTAGCCATGAAAGTAACCGCAGAGCTCATATGAAAACTCACACAGGAGAGAGGCCTTTCAGCTGCCCAGTCTGTCAGAGAGCGTTTGCACAGAAGAGAACTCTCAAAGTCCACATGAAATCTCACAAAACTGAGTGACTCTGTCCCCAGATGATCCAAACTATCCTCAAAGCCCTGAAGAGACACAAAGGGTTTGACTCAGTGTGAGACATGGATCTGCTCAGAAACAGGAGAGACTCTGAAACTGGAGGATTATTGTTTATTTGTTTGACCTGAATGTTTAAAGGCACAAATAAAAATCATTTGTTCGTTTCATCTTCACAGTTCATTGATTTTCTCCTTCTTTCTGTTTTTCTTCTTTATGAACCTGGAAACATTTGAGAACTTATTTGCATTTACAAACATGACGTGGCCGAACAGGAACAGCCACAACTGTTGAGTTTATTATGTTTAGTAAAAGAAGAAAACCTTCACCCTGACACAGACCCTGCAGCTGAACAGTTTGTGAAACGTGTTCACAAGAATCTTCTCTGTCAAAGAGCTCACGTTTAGTTTAAAGGGATGTTTCAGGATTTTTGACATAGGGCCTCATTTCCTCGTTATCCAGAGTGTTGCTGATTTCTGGAGATATTTTTTGGGGTATTTCATGCAGTTCTTATATTTGAAGAGCTACGTGGTGCTAGGCTAGTGCAAGGCTAGTGCATTTCTATGGTATCAGCTAGCCTGCAGTAAAAACAGTGTGACCCGCTCCACAGAGCACCTGAGGCAAATCACTTATAACACCAGACTAACCATATAAATGTCTGTGTCCATAGAGTCATGTTTGGAAAATAACTGACCTGCATCACATGAATGATCGCATTTTGAGGGACTATTTTCTAGCAGATCACTCCGCCGCTGCGTAGCTTATACAACCACGAAGCTGATGCTGCTCAAATATAAGGTATTTTAAATGAATCTATGGACACAGACATTTATATGGTTATAGACCCTTTAACCTCTGACATCATCATCTGGAGGCAGGAAGTGATCAAGAGAAATAACATTAACCTCTTAACTCCTGAACGGATCCCATTTTCTCCAGTTTGGCTTTACCCTAATCAAAAAGCTTCTTGGGGAAAAAAAGCACCAAAACAGCCACAAAGAAATGAGAAGAAAACAAGGATGTGAACGCAACAAAAATGTGACAAAAACTCAACAAAAAAATGACAAAAATTTGAAGAAAAAAAAAAAGATAAAAAGGTGACACTACACAGCAACAATGCAAGGAAAAAGATCAGTTTTGCGGGTCTTAGCTTTCAAATGAGGTGTAACACAGGCCTATATAATAGCCAAAGAGGACAGAATGCATTCGGTTTAGGCGGGTGGTAAGAGGTTAAACTAAAACTAGTGATTATAAGTGTAAAACTACAACAAAACATGTGGTCCTGTTGTGGCTTAAGGTGCCAGACCAAGAGGAACGACATTTGAGACGATAAAATAAGATTTATTTGATATTTCCAAAAACAGCTCCAATGGAAACAGACAGGAATCTCACTTCCTGCCTCCAGCCAAGCCCGGAATGTTCACAAACAACTAAAGGGTCTGTAGAGCTGCACAGTCCCGCCCACTCCCGGTCACATGTCGGGTCCGACACAGCAAATCTCATGTATTTTTAGCTCTGACTTTTCAAAAAAGTCAATTATTAAGAATTTGAAGATGGCGGCCCCTTGCAGTCCTGTTGCTCCGGAAGCAAAAAATCCCTGTCTACACGACCGTCGATTTTCCAAAAATTCACATATTAAGAGTTTCATCAGCTATGTAGCAATTCGTGACCATAAAATGTTTCATTTCAATCCAAAAAAAAGACGACATGTTGAAGAAAAGGCAAAGGTACAAGGCTGTGACATCATTCACTTCCTGACTATAGAAACTCCGTATCCCAAGAACCATTGCGACATCGCGCCCGCTGGTCAAGGCAACCAGGTTTTCAGCAAACACGGCCAGTTTCTTTTACTTTGCAGACAAAAGTTATATATTATTTCACTATTAAACAATCTGAATCCTGCTAATTGGAATAAAAATGATGGTGGTTCGTTTAATTGGATCGTTGGGAACATTTTTTTGATCCATCTGACGTTTTTCTTACTCTCAGTGTTAGATTTGGATAAAACGTCAACTCTCTGCCTGCATTATGTTTTAATACATTGTTTATAATATGTCGTCTACATTACAATAAATAAACACGTGTGGGAACGTGAAGCTCCACCCAGAGCCGTTTTTTTCTATACGCAAACTACGCAAGGTGCGTAGGGCCCCCGCAGCTGCAAGGGCCCCGCATCTCAGTCAAACTACGGTGTTGTTTCACTGATTAATCAACGTTGTTACGGGGACAGGCTCTTCCAGCGCGCACTCACTCTCCGCCTACTTCGCCACATATAACACCAGGAGAGACCGACCGCCTCCCCCCGTCTCTTCCAAAGCGCGAGTGCTTCTCCGCTCGTGCCCCGCTCGGCGTCTGTCTCCCGGTGCTTCCCTCATGCGCGGCTCCTCCGCGGCTGCATCACTTCCCCGCGTCCCGGCCGCTGCTCTCATGTTTTCTCTGCGCGGACTCTAGGCTGGAGCTCTGGGCCTCGCTCTCATTTAACCCCTTAACTCCCACCTGAACCGAGCACATTTTCTCCAGTTTGGCTTTACCCCAATCCAAAAGCTTCTGGGAAAAAGGTGTGAAAATAGCAACAAAACTGAGACGAAAACAAGGATGAAAATGTGACAAAAGTGAAAAAAAATGTACAAAAAAATGACAAAAATGGACGAAAAAGTGATAAGAATTTGACACAAAAAAATGCCAATAATTTGACGAAAAAGTGACAAAAAAGTCACGAAAATGTGACAAAAATGAGTCGACTGCCTGACAAAAAAAATGATGAAAAAAAATCTGACGTGAGGAAAAAGATCAATTTAGTTTTGTAGGTCTTTCACATGAGGCGTTACACTGGCCTACAGGATTTGGGTAAAGCTGAACTGGAGAAAATGCTCTTGGTTCAGGCGGGAGTTAAGAGGTTTAACTCTCTTCTTACTGTGTCTGGTGAGTCTGGAGCATCAGGACAGTAGTTTGGCGAGTAGACCAGAGTAAAGCCGTGTCCGTGGCCTTTTTGTTGAGTTGAATCCACATGGTTCTCATGAGCACAGTAACTTACAGTAACTCTGGTTCTCTGAATGTGCTCATGTTACGGGCCCCAAGCTGTGGGGCTGACGTAGCAGTGATTGCTGCAATCTGTGCGTCTGTGAAATAAAAAAAAAGGTAGAGACAATGAATGATGATTGATTAATTTTATGTTGATGTTTTTATTGATTCTATTTGTTTTCAACTGTGAAGCACTTTGAATTGCCTTGTGTATGAATTGTGCTCTACAAATAAACTTGCCTTGCCTTGCCTTGAACACACGAGTGCTGCCGTTTACGTCCAGATTGCGGTTTTTTTACTCGTTTATCGACAAAAGGTGCGATACAGTGAATTTATCACTTTTCTCTATGCACAAGCTTAAAGGAATAGGCCACCGTTTTTACATACTGAGATATGCTCTTACCTCACTTTAGCCAAGTTAATATATCCCCGTCTGGTCTTTGTCCGTGCACTCTGCCAGGCAAACGGAGCACATACGCAGCCTCTCCCACATGTCATATAGCTCCAAAAAAGCTCACGATAGAAGCTACCAAGCTCTTCCACGTGTTCCCTATTTAAATAAAGTTACGTGAAGTGTTTTCATGCGAAGTATATTTACACAGAAATGTAGCATGTCGATTTTATAAGCAGATAAAAAGGGGGACTATATTGTGAGGCGTAATGATACGAGGAGCAAAACGTCCGCGCAGTAACTCCTAAAGACTTCCCCCCGCTCACTTCCGTCAATAACCTTTAGGAGTTACTGCGCGGACGTTTTGCTCCTCGTATCATTACGCCTCACAATATAGTCCCCCTTTTTATCTGCTTATAAAATCGACATGTTACATTTCTGGGTAAATATACTTTGCATGAAATCACTTCACGTAACTTTATTTAAATAGGGAACACGTGGAAGAGCTTGGTAGCTTCTATCGTGAGCTTTTTTGGAGCTATATGACATGTGGGAGAGGCTGCATATGTGCTCCGTTTGCGTGACAGAGCGCACGGACAAAGACCAGACGGGGATATATTAACACGACTAAGGTTAGGTAAGAACATATCTCAGTATGTAAAAACGGTGGCCTATTCCTTTAACATTTTCTCACAGGTAACCTTTGGATCCAACGCATTTTACCACATTTAGAGAAAAATATGCATAGGATAATTACAGGATGATCAACTGTTTTGTTTTTGCTTTGCTAAACTTAGCTGCATTAAAGTGGGCTTGCACTAAAATACATTGCTATTATCTTTAATCAGGACTGAAAAATACTACAGCTTAACAAAAACAAAATGCCGTAACCTTTTACATTCTTTTGAACAAACACTACACATGAAATGACACACAGCTATATGCTGGCTTTATTGTATTAATCAGCTTACTGTACTCAGAGCCTAAGTAGCTGCTAAATGTGAGCCACACAAATGGCAGTAAAACAAAACAAAAAGTAGCATCACCAAACTCCTAAAAAACAGAGTCGGCGATGGCTAAGATGCTAAACCCCGAACCCCGAACTACCGAGCGCGGGAGTCCCACTGCCACTCTCAGATCTTAACTGATAAAACTCCCCACTTATCCCTATAAACGGCCCACAAAGTAAAGAACAGTTTCACATACTAGTAGATAATCGTGTAAAGACCATACAATATATTTGTGGTTATGGTTCACCGTGTACTGACCTGTGAAATAATAATAAAAAAAGGTAGAGGCAATGAACACACGAGTGCTGCCGTTTACGTCCAGATTGCGTTTGAGGCAAAACAGGAAGTCCAACGCTATTACCACCTGGGGCAACACCCTACGAACAAAGGTTCCACTCTAATGTTCCCTTCCCTTATAAAATCAGGACAGTACCATAATATCTGTATATTTGTCTTAGCTTAAATTGCTATAAAATAAAATCTTTTCAAATTACCTAATAAATAAAAACAATGTGGTCACATACTTTTAGGTGTACCACACTCAGTCTATAACGGGTTGGGCGACTCACAGACTAATTTTCAGCGGTCAGACAGAAACAACCGTCAGGAGCAGGTTTCAGTTAGTTTTAAATCAGCGGTTCCCAAACTGTGGGTCAGGGACCAGAGGTGAGAGAATGGGACCATTTGCCATTTACTATTTTAAAAAGGGAAATAGACTATAGTCGTCCTAAATCCCAGTCTCACAGTGGCTTAGTGGTTAGTGGTTCTCACACAGGGGGCGGGGCCTGAATTGAGGTCTGTATGTTCTGCTTCTGCCCTGGAACAGTGGAACTGTTTTGACCATAAATGGATTCTCTCTTCGTCGAATAACCATGGGACGCTACAGTAGGGTCCCCGTGTGGATTTTTGCTTAGGGCCCCAGAAGGGCCAGCACCGGCTCTGGTTCCACCAATCAAAAGCCTCGTAGTAGATCATGGGACTCCCGAGCATCCTGGGTAATGTAGTTCTAGTACGAAGCCTCGCAGTTAAACTAGATGGATCTTATACGTGCTTTTTTCACCTGCGTCTGACTTTGCGGTCGCTTTAGAACCACAGAGCTGGATTCAGCCCAAGCTGACGGAGTTACGGAGTTAAAGACTTTATTCCAAATCAATACAGTCTCAAAACAAGGGGAGTTTTACTTCCGGACCGGAGAGGAGGCGGGACTGTGGAGCTCTATTCTGAATGCTAGAACATGTTGAAATTTCAGATTTTCTTTTTTATTCATATGTTTGCAGTGTCATAACTACATCTCTGACGTTTAAAACAAACAAAACCGTTTGAAAATCGGTAGAAAAATGAGCAAGTTCTGGTTATTTAAAAAGTACAGGCTCCATAAAACACACTGTTAGGAGCGCGCTCCTGTGGCAAGATGGCCGCCGCGTGCGGACGTCGCCCTCTATTCGCCAGCAGCGCGCACGAGACATCTAGCCTTTATTTCTATGGTTCCTGTCGTTAGCTCAGTGCTAACAGCGGCTCGTAAACATGTCCAAGAGGAGCCGGACTCTGAGAGCTCTGGTGACGGAGCGGCTGAGCGCGGCCGCGGAGGAGATCTGTGAGCTGCTGGAGAGGACCATAGCGGAGTATGAGGAGGAACTGTGTCGCTCCAAAGAGGAGAACCAGAGGAACCAGCGGCTCCTGGAGGCTCTGGGCCCGCGACAAGGAGCAGCTGGTCAGCCTGGTCCTCGTACATGTTCCAGAGGTGAGTCCATGTACTTCTTTATTTTGATTAACCTCTTAACTCCCACCTGAACATGTTCTCTCCTGTTCTCCAAGTTCTCCAAATCAAAAGCTTCTTCAAAACAGCGATAAAAAAGAAAAAAAGAAAATGAGGATGTAAACACAACGAAAAAGCGCTAAAAAGTGACAAAAAACAGCGACAAAAATGCAGCAAAAAAGTGACAAAAATCCAGCAGAAAAGTAATTAAAAAATGGCAAAAACACATAAGGGAAATAAAAAGTCACGACAATGGCAAAGAGGAGAGAATGCACTTGGTTTTGGTGGTAAGAGGTTAAAAGTATTTTTAATATTGTTTTTTACTGGGAAAATGTTGCTTTGTGGATTTGATATTTTCCATATTAAACGATTTACTAGTGGATCGTTTTTGTGATAAGTTTCAACTTGTTTCCAGAAAGCATTAGTTCTGGACCATGTGACGAACAGGTGGGTCATATTTTCATCTGCATTTGGAGTCGGTGTCTGTAAATGTGGAGATTAGTGACTCGGAAAATATTTATGGAGGATTTTAAAATGAGTTTCTCTCATTGTGTCATTTATACAGTATTGAAATGATAAAGTTTATGTTCTAGTAAAATGCCAGTCTCCACATTTGATAATCTGAGATTATGAGTTAGTCCCTATAACCCGTCACTCAGTACAGCTGTAGACCCGCACTAAGTAAACCAGTGGTTCTCAACCCAGTCCAAAAACTATGGCCACTACAAATGTTTAAAATAATGAATGCTAAAAATAATTTCAAACAAACTGCAATTGGAGTGTTTGATGCAGCCGTACTCCTGTCTTATTTACTACAACCACAATATGTTCAATTAACTCAGGGAATAGAATTCAAGAGACAGTGGAATATTTCTGGATAAATATTAGGGGTTCAGCTCTAAAGGTGCGTACAGACCAAACGTGCGTCCACGCCCCGTCTGCCTCTCGTTGGACGCCAAACAACGCCGCTTCACTTCACACTCGCGACAAACGCCTGTTTGCAGTGCGTGAAGTTTTGCAAGCGTCACATAGGAGGCGTGTCTGGCCACCGGTTGTTGACTCAGGGCGCACTCACACTTGACATCCGAACCTGCCACTCTCCAGCTCGTTTGAGGAAAGGCCTGGATGCCCCGAACGGCCCGCGCTCACACTTACACAAACGAACCGAGCCGTGGCCGAGCACGAGGAGTTGTTTACCAGTGCACGTGAGCAGCAGCAGCGCAACATAATGCGGAAGAAAAAAAACTTAAACAGCTGAAGCGTGAAATAATGTCTATGAGCCCTGTCAAATCTCTTCACTCCACTTTTCTTTGCATTTTACTACAGTTTAACAAAAAGGGCTATGGTGAATATAATAGTCGATTTTAATAAAGCAGAGAAATAGAGAAGTGCGCGTCCCTCTGTCCCGCTCAGCTGAGGCGGGGGGTGGAGCAGCACCTGCCGCCCTGAGCCTTTCTTTGGAGTCATATACAGCCTTCAAAAAAGGCTACGAGAACAGAAGATCTGACGCTCAGTTTATGTCATTCATTGCTGCTTCGGCCACTGGTTAAACAGCTTTATGTTGGTGAACTCCTGAAGTCTACGCTTTACGTTACGACAAAGCACTTAACACGAACGCGCACCAAAATCACAAGTGATAAAAGCACCTGCAGGTTTTATCTGTCCCACTAAAGCCTGTGGCCAAACCAGGTACAGCAGCAGAGAAGCTCGGACACAGGGCGGGAGAAGCGCAGCCGCTCCCGTATAGTCAGCCCGAGACGTGCGTGAAGCGGCCAGGGTGTCGGGAGTGAGCGGGCGGGGAGACGAGCGGTATGTGGCCGGGGGTCCGGGGAGACGAGAGCGAGGCAGCCGCTGCTCTGCCTTTTCTCACTGTTTTACGTGACAAATGCACCCGCCCACACAACAGCCGCTTGTATCCGTGCGTGTGCGCAAACACGAACAACCGAGCCGCGCTCTGGCCCCCCTCCTCTAAGCGGCCAAAGTCCGGAACCGAGTCCAACTCGGGCATGGTTTGATTGTACTCACACTACACAAACAAACCGCACTGAAGGGGCTTCCAGCGCTTGGGCGCGGTTCGGATGGACAAGTGTGAGTGCGCCCTTAAAGTCCCGGGCCCTGTTCGATGACCTGCTGTCCCGCATTGGGACACAGGCACTCCTGGCTCATGTTGGCCCCTTCTTGAAAGAAGGAGGAGGTGTCCCTCAAATTCTTCCACTTATTTTTGCACCTCCGCTGAAAAAATCTATATATTTTTTACAATGTGTTCACTAATATCACAGTTACTGTTGGTTTCCAACATGCAATGCAAATGAAGTGGTATTTGATGGTTACACATGGTTACACAGGGCAGGTTCATTAAAACTGACACAAAAAATGCTTTGTTAGTACAAGATATCACCTCACTCCAAGTTTCTGTCTATTCCTTTACCGCGACGATCACCTTGTCCTCCATGTTGCAGGTAACAGGTGGTGCCTGAGCCCAGTCAGTGTCCCTGATTGGTTAACAAGGCGTAAATGAACGCACGTGTAGATTGGATTACTTGAGTGCATGAAGCAGTGGGCGTGGCCTCTCTGTTCACTCACCGCGCTGTTCTCCCTGGCTTTGACGCGCGTTTTTCCTCACCCGCTCGCGTTTGCTACGCTTAATACGCGCGGACAGCTTTGCTTGCATTTCGGAGCGCGTTGAAGCGCCTCTACATAGGGTTAACATGGAAGTTGGAGGCGTGGACGCTTTTGGTGTGTACGCACCTTAACGGTTCGGTTCACGGTGCAGGTCTCGTGGTTTGGTGCATCACGGTGCAAGTGCAATCTAAAAAATAATAAGTAGATTTTGAAATGAAATAATGATCGTTATTAGACAGTTTTTATGACCGTAGAATAAAATTGGCAATGCTTTCAAAGCTGCTTTATAATAAAGCATCAAAGCAGCAAAGTAAAAAATAAAGCAGCTACAGTGCAGGCCATGCGCTCGTTAAGTGGTAGTTTCATTTTCGCTTTCCGCACTCGGAGGCTGAAGCTCTCGGAGCAGCGCGTTTGATTTGAAGCTGGTGTTTGAGCAGCTGTTGGACAACTTTCTGCTGTACTTTTGTTCAGAGACAAAGCTTTGGAGACAGAATATGGCCAGGATTGGATCTTAGGCATGTGTCTGCGCCTCTGACATGACGCAGCACTGGATCTATAATGAAGCACAGCCTCGGTCACTGCAGGAGAGACTTAGACACAGACACAGATGTCATGTGTGTTGGAGGATGTGACTGTCCCGGTGCGGAGCGTCTACAGCTGCAGTTTAGCGTGAGTGACGATGACACATGCGCGCACACGCACGGCAGTCAGACCTCGTGCACTCGCGTTGTTGTGACGCCGGGTTGTGCTCGGACAGCAGCACCGCGGTCCATATGGACCCGTGGCCAATGCCCGCGAGCGGAGGGACCGTCACGTGGGGGCCGCCTGCGGATTTCTGGGAAATAAACATGGCGGCGCCCTATGGAGCTTAGCCCCGCCCTACTCGCGATTGCGTCTTATATTATAAATTCCAGTAAGTTTTTGGTTTAACACACTGAGCACCAGAAAGAACAGTCTACAGTCTGTCAACATGATGATCCATTTGTACCTGAAAGGGAAGAAACTTATTTAATCCCACCTCCAGTTCCCTCTTCAGTCGTGATGCCAAACCTGGGCTCCGGAGCTCGTATCGCTCTCCCTGAAGCAGATGCTTTGAAACACTGTGTCGGAGCCTCTTTCAGTAACATCTGGTCACGTGACTTTCTCGAGGAGGATCAGATCCAGAAGCCTTTGGGTAAACAGAGCGGCACATGTGCAGCAGCTTCCTCCTCAGATCTTCTCCTTTCTCTTTGTTGTCTTTCCATCGTTTTCCTTTTCTCACTCGGTGGCAGTGCCTCCATTTTGGTAAGTGGAGCTCTCCCTCTGACTTTCCTTTCTGGGCGTCAGGGGAGGAGGTTTGAGACTCTGGGGGCAGAACGTGGTCAGCACTGGAAGCGCCGCGTAAGAATGAAAGTTCATGGAAGAGCTTCAGTCTCTACTTGTCCTTCGTGCTCTGCTCACGAGATCTTTTCAGCCTTTGACGTTTCTTTGTTTCTTTGTCATGTGACGGTTTGGAGGCATGTGCTCACAGGCAGCTTCTAACCCAGGTCTTTAGTCCTTAGTTCTTACCTGAGCAAAAGGAAGTTCATATAAATGGAGCAGAAAACATGGACTTGTTAATGTTTAGAAATATGTTTGTCATTAACATGTTTCCCGTTGTCTCCTGCAGACGTCCAGACCCAGTGGAGTCCAGAGCCCAGTCTGAAGCAGGAAATCCCCGAGACTCCACAGGTTAAAGAGGAACCAGAGGAACCAGAGGAACCAGAGGAACCAGAGGAACCAGAGGAACCAGAGGAACAGAGCGTCAAACAGGAGGAAGAGCAGCTCCCACAGTTCACTGAGACGTCACCAAAGAACATCATCATCACCAACATGTTTTCACTTTGTGACGTCAGTGAGAAACTCCCCCCTCTACGACCCGCGGAGAAGAACACGGAGACGGACGGAGAAACGGACAACACCTCTGACTCTGACTATGACGATGATGAAGACTGGGAACCTCCAGCCAGCGCTTCAGCCGCACAGACGGAGACAGAGGCTGATGGAGACCACGCCCACCAAGTCCAGATACAAGACACCAGTCCAGCTGTGAGGGACGGACTCACGGCAGAGACTGGAGCAGAGCGAAGGAAGAAACATGAGTGCAGTGTCTGTAAGAAGAGATTCCCCACTAAACCAAGCTTAGAAAGACACATGAGAACTCACACAGGAGAGAGACCTTTCAGCTGCTCAACCTGTCAAAGGACTTTTACAGATAGTTCATATCTCAGGAGGCATCATAGAACTCACACAGGAGATAGGCCTTTCAGGTGTTCAGTATGTGAGAAAACATTTAAACAGGATCGTCATCTCAGCGCACATATGAAAACTCACACAGGAGAGAGGCCTTACAGCTGTACAGTTTGTCAGGCAGTATTTACCTTTCAGGCTTCTCTGAACTCTCACATGAGACGACACACTGGAGAGAGACCTTTCAGCTGCTCAACCTGTCAAAGGACGTTTACAAGTAGTTCAGATCTCATTAGGCATCATAGAACTCACACAGGAGAGAAACCGTTCAGTTGTCCAATCTGTCAGAGAGCGTTTAGCCATGAAAGTAACCGCAGAGCTCATATGAAAACTCACACAGGAGAGAAACCGTTCAGCTGCCCAGTCTGTCAGAGAGCGTTTGCACAGAAGAGAACTCTCAAAGTCCACATGAAATCTCACAAAACTGAGTGACTCTATCCCCAGAAGATCCAAACTATCCTCAAAGCCCTGAAGAGACACAAAGGGTTTGACTCAGTGTGAGACATGGATCTGCTCAGAAACAGGAGAGACTCTGAAACTGGAGGATTATTGTTTATTTGTTTGACCTGAATGTTTAAAGGCACAAATAAAAATCTGTTGTTCGTTTCATCTTCACAGTTCATTGATTGTTCATTAAAAATGTTATTTTCATGTGATTTTCTTTCTGTTTTTCTTCCTTATGAACCTGGAAACATTTGAGAACTTATTTGCATTTACAAACATGACGTGGCCGAACAGGAACAGCCACAACTGTTGAGTTTATTATGTTTAGTAAAAGAAGAAAACCTTCACCCTGACACAGACCCTGCAGCTGAACAGTTTGTGAAACGTGTTCACAAGAATCTTCTCTGTCAAAGAGCTCACGTTTAGTTTAAAGGGATGTTTCAGGATTTTTGCCATAGGGCCTCATTTCCTCGTTATCCAGAGTGTTGCTGATTTCTGGAGATATTTTTTTTTGTATTTCATGCAGTTCTTCTGTTTGAAGAGTTTCGTGGCGCTAGGCTAGTGCAAGGCTAGTGCATGTCTATGGTATCAGCTAGCCTGCATTAAAAACAGTGTGACCCGCTCCACAGAGCACCTGAGGCAAATCACTTATAACACCAGACTAACCATATAAATGTCTGTGTCCATAGAGTCATGTTTGGAAAATAACTGACCTGCATCACATGAATGATCGCATTTTGAGGGACTATTTTCTAGCAGATCACTCCGCCGCTGCGTAGCTTATACAACCACGAAGCTGAGGCTGCTCAAATATAAGTTATTATAAATGATTCCATGGACACAGACATTCATATGGTTATAGACCCTTTAACTGTTGACATCATCATCTGGAGGCAGGAAGTGATCAAGAGAAATAACATTAACCTCTTAACTCCTGAACGGATCCCATTTTCTCCAGTTTGGCTTTACCCTAATCAAAAAGCTTCTTGGGGGAAAAAAAAGCACCAAAACAGCCACAAAGTAAAGAGAAGAAAACAAGGATGTAAACGCAACACAAAAATGACACAAATTTGAAGAAAAAAAAAAAAGATAAAAAGGTGACACAACACAGCAACAATGCAAGGAAAAAGATCAGTTTTGCGGGTCTTAGCTTTCAAATGAGGTGTTACACAGACCTATATAACAGCCAAAGAGGTCAGCATGCATTCGGTTTAGGCGGGTGGTAAGAGGTTAAACTAAAACTAGCGATTATAAGTGTAAAACTACAACAAAACATGTGGTCCTGTTGTGGCTTAAGGTGCCAGACCAAGAGGAACGACATTTGAGACGATTAAATAAGATTTATTTGATATTTCCAAAAACAGCTCCAATGGAAACAGACAGGAATCTCACTTCCTCCAGCCAAGCCCGGAATGTTCACAAACAACTAAAGGGTCTGTAGAGCTGCACAGTCCCGCCCACTCCCGGTCACATGTCGGGTCCGACACAATAAAATCTCATGTATTTTTAGCTCTGACTTTTCAAAAAAGTCAATTATTAAGAATTTGAAGATGGCGGCCCCTTGCAGTCCTGTTGCTCCGGAAGCAAAAAATCTGTGTCTACACGACCGTCGATTTTCCAAAAATTCACATATTAAGAGTTTCATCAGCTCTGTAGCAATTCGTGACCATAAAATGTTTCATTTCAATCAAAAAAGACGACATGTTGAAGAAAAGGCAAAGGTACAAGGCTGTGACATCATTCACTTCCTGACTATAGAAACTCCGTATCCCAAGAACCATTGCGACATCGCGCCCGCTGGTCAAGGCAACCAGGTTTTCAGCAAACACGGCCAGTTTCTTTTACTTTGCAGACAAAAGTTATATATTATTTCACTATTAAACAATCTGAATCCTGCTAATGTGAATAAAAATGATGGTGGTTCGTTTAATTGGATCGTTGGGAACATTTTTTTGATCCATCTGACGTTTTTCTTACTCTCAGTGTTAGATTTGGATAAAACGTCAACTATCTGCCTACATTATGTTTTAATACATTGTTTATAATATGTCGTCTATATTACAATAAATAAACACGTGTGGGAACGTGAAGCTCCACCCAGAGCCGTTTTTTTCTATACGCAAACTACGCAAGGTGCGTAGGGCCCCCGCAGCTGCAAGGGCCCCGCATCTCAGTCAAACTACGGTGTTGTTTCACTGATTAATCAACGTTGTTACGGGACAGGCTCTTCCAGCGCGCACTCACTCTCCGCCTACTTCGCCACATATAACACCAGGAGAGACCGACCGCCTCCCCCCGTCTCTTCCAAAGCGCGAGTGCTTCTCCGCTCGTGCCCCGCTCGGCGTCTGTCTCCCGGTGCTTCCCTCATGCGCGGCTCCTCCGCGGCTGCATCACTTCCCCGCGTCCCGGGCGCTGCTCTCAGGTTTTCTCTGCGCGGACTCTAGGCTGGAGCTCTGGGCCTCACTCTCATTTAACCCCTTAACTCCCACCTGAACCGAGCACATTTTCTCCAGTTTGGCTTTACCCCAATCCAAAAGCTTCTGGGAAAAAGGTGTGAAAATAGCAACAAAACTGAGACGAAAACAAGGATGAAAATGTGACAAAAGTGAAAAAAAAAATGTACAAAAAAATGACAAAAATGGACGAAAAAGTGATAAGAATTTGACACAAAAAATGCTAATAATTTGACGAAAAAGTGACAAAAAAGTCACGAAAATGTGACAAAAATGAGTCGACTGCCCGACAAAAAAAATGATGAAAAAAAATCTGACGTGAGGAAAAAGATCAATTTAGTTTTGTAGGTCTTTCAAATGAGGCGTTACACTGGCCTACAGGATTTGGGTAAAGCTGAACTGGAGAAAATGCTCTCGGTTCAGGCTGGAGTTAAGAGGTTTAACTCTCTTCTTACTGTGTCTGGTGAGTCTGGAGCATCAGGACAGTAGTTTGGCGAGTAGACCAGAGTAAAGCCGTGTCCGTGGCCTTTTTGTTGAGTTGAATCCACATGGTTCTCATGAGCACAGTTACTTACAGTAACTCTGGTTCTCTGAATGTGCTCATGTTACGGGCCCCAAGCTGTAGGGCTGACGTAGCAGTGATTGCTGCAATCTGTGCGTCTGTGAAATAAAAAAAAAGGTAGAGACAATGAACACACGAGTGCTGCCGTTTACGTCCAGATTGCGTTTTTTTTACTCGTTTATCGACAAAAGGTGCGATACAGTGAATTTATCACTTTTCTCTATGCACAAGCTTAAAGGAACAGGCCACCGTTTTTACATACTGAGATATGCTCTTACCTCACTTTAGTCGAGTTAATATATCCCCGTCTGGTCTTTGTCCGTGTGCTCTGTCAGGCAAACGGAGCACATACGCAGCCTCTCCCACATGTCACATAGCTCCAAAAAAGCTCACGATAGAAGCTACCAAGCTCTTCCACGTGTTCCCTATTTAAATAAAGTTACGTGAAGTGTTTTCATGCGAAGTATATTTACACAGAAATGTAGCATGTCGATTTTATAAGCAGATAAAAAGGGGGACTATATTGTGAGGCGTAATGATACGAGGAGCAAAACGTCCGCGCAGTAACTCCTAAAGGTTATTGACGGAAGTGAGCGGGTGAAGTCTTTAGGAGTTACTGCGCGGACGTTTTGCTCCTCGTATCATTACGCCTCACAATATAGTCCCCCTTTTTATTTGCTTATAAAATAGACATGATACATTTCTGTGTAAATATGCTTCGCATGAAAACACTTCACGTAACTTTATTTAAATAGGGAACACGTGGAAGAGCTTGGTAGCTTCTATCGTGAGCTTTTTCGGAGCTATGTGACATGTGGGAGAGGCTGCATATGTGCTCCGTTTGCGTGACAGAGCGCACGGACAAAGACCAGACGGGGATATATTAACTCGACTAAGGTTAGGTAAGAACATATCTCAGTATGTAAAAACGGTGGCCTATTCCTTTAACATTTTCTCACAGGTAACCTTTGGATCCAACGCATTTTACCACATTTAGAGAAAAATATGCATAGGATAATTACAGGATGATCAACTGTTTTGTTTTTGCTTTGCTAAACTTAGCTGCATTAAAGTGGGCTTGCACTAAAATACATTGCTATTATCTTTAATCAGGACTGAAAAATACTACAGCTTAACAAAAACAAAATGCCGTAACCTTTTACATTCTTTTGAACAAACACTACACATGAAATGAGACACAGCTATATGCTGGCTTTATTGTATTAATTAGCTTACTGTACTCAGAGCCTAAGTAGCTGCTAAATGTGAGCCACACAAATGGCAGTAAAACAAAACAAAAAGTAGCATCACCAAACTCCTAAAAAACAGAGTCGGCGATGGCTAAGATGCTAAACCCCGAACCCCGAACTACCGAGCGCGGGAGTCCCACTGCCACTCTCAGATCTTAACTGATAAAACTCCCCACTTATCCCTATAAACGGCCCACAAAGTAAAGAACAGTTTCACATACTAGTAGATAATCGTGTAAAGACCATACAATATATTTGTGGTTATGGTTCACCGTGTACTGACCTGTGAAATAATAATAAAAAAAGGTAGAGGCAATGAACACACGAGTGCTGCCGTTTACGTCCAGATTGCGTTTGAGGCAAAACAGGAAGTCCAACGCTGTTACCACCTGGGGCAACACCCTACGAACAAAGGTTCCACTCTAATGTTCCCTTCCCTTATAAAATCAGGACAGTACCATAATATCTGTATATTTGTCTTAGCTTAAATTGCTATAAAATAAAATCTTTTCAAATTACCTAATAAATAAAAACAATGTGGTCACATACCACACTCAGTCTATAACGGGTTGGGCGACTCACAGACTAATTCTCAGCGGTCAGACAGAAACAACCGTCAGGAGCAGGTTTCACTTAGTTTTAAATCAGCGGTTCCCGATCTGTGGGTCAGGGACCAGAGGTGAGAGAATGGGACCATTTGCCATTTACTATTTTAAAAAGGGAAATAGACTATAGTCGTCCTAAATCCCAGTCTCACAGTGGCTTAGTGGTTAGTGGTTCTCACACAGGGGGCGGGGCCTGAAATGAGGTCTGTATGTTCTGCCTCTGCCCTGGAACAGTGGAACTGTTTTGACCATAAATGGATTCTCTCTTCGCCGAATAACCATGGGACGCTACTGTAGGGTCCCCGTGTGGATTTTTGCTTAGGGCCCCAAAAGGGCCAGCACCGGCTCTGGTTCCACCAATCAAAAGCCTCGTAGTAGATCATGGGACTCCCGAGCATCCTGGGTAATGTAGTTCTAGTACGAAGCCTCGCAGTTAAACTAGAATGATCTCATACGTGCTTTTTTCACCTGCGTCTGACTTTGCGGTCGCTTTAGAACCACAGAGCTGGATTCAGCCCAGGCTGACGGAGTTACGGAGTTAAAGACTTTATTCCAAATCAATCCGGTCTCAAAGCAAGGGGAGTTTTACTTCCGGACCGGAGAGGAGGCGGGACTGTGGAGCTCTATTCTGAATGCTAGAACATGTTGAAATTTCAGATTGATTTTCTTTTTTATTCATATGTTTGCAGTGTCATAACTACATCTCTGACGTTTAAAACAAACCAAACCGTTTAAAAATCGGTAGAAAAATGAGCAAGTTCTGGTTATTTAAAAAGTACAGGCTCCATAAAACACACTGTTATGAGCGCGCTCCTGTGGCAAGATGGCCGCCGCGTGCGGACGTCGCCCTCTATTGGCAGCAGCGCGCACGAGACATCTAGCCTTTATTTCTATGGTTCCTGTCGTTAGCTCAGTGCTAACAGCGGCTCGTAAACATGTCCAAGAGGAGCCGGACTCTGAGAGCTCTGGTGACGGAGCGGCTGAGCGCGGCCGCGGAGGAGATCTGTGAGCTGCTGGAGAGGACCATAGCGGAGTATGAGGAGGAACTGTGTCGCTCCAAAGAGGAGAACCAGAGGAACCAGCGGCTCCTGGAGGCTCTGGGCCCGCGACAAGGAGCAGCTAGTCAGCCTGGTCCTCGTGTGTGTTACAGAGGTGAGTCCATGTACTTCTTTATTTCGATTAACCTCTTAACTCCCACCTGAACATGTTCTCTCCTGTTCTCCAAGTTCTCCAAATCTAAAAGCTTCTTCAAAACAGCGATAAAAAAGAAACAAAGAAAATGAGGATGTAAACACAACAAAAAAGCGCTAAAAAGTGACAAAAAACAGCGACAAAAATGCAGCAAAAAAGTGACAAAAATCCAGCAGAAAAGTAATTAAAAAATGGCAAAAACACATTATGGAAATAAAAAGTGACGACAAAGGCAAAGAAGAGAGACATTTGCACTTGGTTTTGGCGGGTGGTAAGAGGTTAAAAGTACTTTTAATATTGTTTTTTACTGGGAAAATGTTGCTTTGTGGATTTGATATTTTCCATATTTAACGATTTACTAGTGGATCGTTTTTGTGATAAGTTTCAACTTGTTTCCAGAAAGCATTAGTTCTGGACCATGTGAAGAACAGGTGGGTCATATTTTCAACTGCATTTGGAGTCGGCATTATGGAGGATTTAAAATGAGTTTCTCTCATTGTGTCATTTATACAGTATTGAAATGATAAAGTTTATGTTCTAGTAAAATGCCAGTCTCCACATTTGATATTCTGAGATTATGAGTTAGTCCCTATAACCCGTCACTCAGTTTAACTGTAGACCCGCACTAAGTAAACCAGTGGTTCTCAAATCATTCCAAAAACTATGGCCACTACAAATGTTTAAAATAATGAATGCTAAAAATAATTTCAAACAAACTGCAATTGGAGTGTTTGATGCAGCCGTACTCCTGTCTTATTTACTACAACCACAATATGTTCAATTAACTCAGGGAATATAATTCAAGAGACAGTGGAATATGAGGCCAATGCATAAATATTAGGGGTTCAGCTCTAAAGGTGCGTACACACCAAACGTGCGTCCACGCCCCATCTGCCTCTCGTTGGACGCCAAACAACGCCGCTTCACATACTTCACACTCGTGACAAACGCCTGTTTGCTGCGCGTGAAGTTTTGAAGCGTCACATAGGAGGCGTGTCTGGCCACCGGTTGTTGACTCAGGGCACACTCACACTTGACATCCGAACCTGCCACTCTCCAGCTCGTTTGAGGAAAGGCCTGGATGCCCCGAACGGCCCGCGCTCACACTTACACAAACGAACCGAGCCGTGGCCGAGCACGAGGAGTTGTTTACAAGTGCACGTGAGCAGCAGCAGCGCAACATAATGCGGAAGAAGAAAAACTTAAACAGCTGAAGCGTGAAATAATGTCTATGAGCCCTGTCAAATCTCTTCACTCCACTTTTCTTTGCATTTTACTACAGTTTAACAAAAAGGGCTATAGTGAATATAATAGTCGATTTTAATAAAGCAGAGAAATAGAGACGTGCGCGTCCCTCTGTCCCGCTCAGCTGAGGCGGGGGGTGGAGCAGCACCTGCCGCCCTGAGCCTTTCTTTGGAGTCATATACAGCCTTCAAAAAAGGCTACGAGAACAGAAGATATGAGCTCAGTTTATGTCATTCATTGCTGCTTCGGCCACTGGTTAAACAGCTTTATGTTGGTGAACTCCTGAAGTCTACGCTTTACGTTACGACAAAGCACTTAACACGAACGCACCAAAATCACAAGCGATAAAAGCACCTGCAGGTTTTATCTGTCCCACTAAAGCCTGTGGCCAAACCAGGTACAGCAGCAGAGAAGCTCGGACACAGGGCGGGAGAAGCGCAGCCGCTCCCGTAAAGTCAGCCCGAGACGTGCGTGAAGCAGCCAGGGCGTCGGGAGTGAGCGGTCGGGGAGACGAGCGGTGGCCGGGGGTCCGGGGAGCCGCCCGGGAGCGAAGCGGTCGGGGCCGGGGAGACGAGAGCGAGGCAGCCGCTGCTCTGCCTTTTCTCACTGTTTTACGTGACAAATGCACCCGCCCACACAACAGCCGCTTGTATCCGTGCGTGTGCGCAAACACGAACAACCGAGCCGCGCTCTGGCCCCTCCTCCAAGCGGCCAAAGTCCGGAACCGAGTCCAACTCGGGCATGGTTTGATTGTACTCACACTACACAAACAAACCGCACTGAAGGGGCTTCCAGCGCTTGGGCGCGGTTCGGATGGACAAGTGTGAGTGCGCCCTTAAAGTCCCGGGCCCTGTTCGATGACCTGCTGTCCCGCATTGGGACACAGGCACTCCTGGCTCATGTTGGCCCCGTCTTGAAAGAAGGAGGAGGTGTCCCTCAAATTCTTCCACTTATTTTTGCACCTCCGCTGAAAAAATCTATATATTTTTTACAATGTGTTCACTAATATCACAGTTACTGTATGTTTCCAACATGCAATGCAAATGAAGTGGTATTTGATGGTTACACATGGTTACACAGGGCAGGTTCATTAAAACTGACACAAAAAATGCTTTGTTAGTACAAGATATCACCTCACTCCAAGTTTCTGTCTATTCCTTTACCGCGACGATCACCTTGTCCTCCATGTTGCAGGTAACAGGTGGCGCCTGAGCCCAGTCAGTGTCCCTGATTGGTTAACAAGGCGTAAATGAACGCACGTGTAGATTGGATTACTTGAGTGCATGAAGCAGTGGGCGTGGCCTCCCTGTTCGCTCACCGCGCTGTTCTCCCTGGCTTTGACGCGCGTTTTTCCTCACCCGCTCGCGTTTGCTACGCTTAATACGCGCGGACAGCTTTGCTTGCATTTCGGAGCGCGTTGAAGCGCCTCTACATAGGGTTAACTTGGAAGTTGGAGGCGTGGACGCGTTTGGTGTGTACGCACCTTAACGGTTCGGTTCACGGTGCAGGTCTCGTGGTTTGGTGCATCACGGTGCAAGTGCAATCTAAAAAATAATAAGTAGGTTTTGAAATGAAATAATGATCGTTATTAGACAGTTTTTATGACCGTAGAATAAAATTGGCAATGCTTTCAAAGCTGCTTTATAATAAAGCATCAAAGCAGCAAAGTAAAAAATAAAGCAGCTACAGTGCTGACCAGGCGCTCGTTAAGTGGTAGTTTCATTTTCGCTTTCCGCACTCGGAGGCTGAAGCTCTCGGAGCAGCGCGTTTGATTTGAAGCTGGTGTTTGAGCAGCTGTTGGACAACTTTCTGCTGTACTTTAGTTCAGAGACAAAGCTTTGGAGACGGAATATGGCCAGGATTGGATCTTAGGCATGTGTCTGCGCCTCTGACATGACGCAGCACTGGATCTATAATGAAGCACAACCTCGGTCACTGCAGGAGAGACTTAGACACAGACACAGATGTCATGTGTGTTGGAGGATGTAACTGTCCCGGTGCGGAGCGTCTACAGCTGCAGTTTAGCGTGAGTGACGATGACACATGCGCGCACACGCACGGCAGTCAGATCTCGTGCACTCGCGTTGTTGTGACGCCGGGTTGTGCTCGGACAGCAGCACCGCGGTCCATATGGACCCGTGGCCAATGCCCGCGAGCGGAGGGACCGTCACGTGGCGGCCGCCTGCGGATTTCTGGGAAATAAACATGGCGGCGCCCTTATGGAGCTTAGCCCCGCCCTACTCGCGATTGCGTCTTATATTATAAATTCCAGTAAGTTTTTGGTTTAACACACTGAGCACCAGAAAGAACAGTCTACAGTCTGTCAACATGATGATCCATTTGTACCTGAAAGGGAAGAAACTTATTTAATCCCACCTCCAGTTCCCTCTTCAGTCGTGATGCCAAACCTGGGCTCCGGAGCTCGTATCGCTCTCCCTGAAGCAGATGCTTTGAAACACTGTGTCGGAGCCTCTTTCAGTAACATCTGGTCACGTGACTTTCTCGAGGAGGATCAGATCCAGAAGCCTTTGGGTAAACAGAGCGGCACATGTGCAGCAGCTTCTTCCTCGGATCTTCTCCTTTCTCTTTGTTGTCTTTCCATCGTTTTCCTTTTCTCACTCGGTGGCAGTGCCTCCATTTTGGTAAGTGGAGCTCTCCCTCTGACTTTCCTTTCTGGGCGTCAGGGGAGGAGGTTTGAGACTCTGGGGGCAGAACGTGGTCAGCACTGGAAGCGCCGCGTAAGAATGAAAGTTCATGGAAGAGCTTCAGTCTCTACTTGTCCTTCGTGCTCTGCTCACGAGATCTTTTCAGCCTTTGACGTTTCTTTGTTTCTTTGTCATGTGACGGTTTGGAGGCATGTGCTCACAGGCAGCTTCTAACCCAGGTCTTTAGTCCTTAGTTCTTACCTGAGCAAAAGGAAGTTCATATAAATGGAGCAGAAAACATGGACTTGTTAATGTTTAGAAATATGTTTGTCATTAACATGTTTCCCATTGTCTCCTGCAGACGTCCAGACCCAGTGGAGTCCAGAGCCCAGTCTGAAGCAGGAAGTCCCCGAGACTCCACAGATTAAAGAGGAACCAGAGGAACCAGAGGAACCAGAGGAACCAGAGGAACCAGAGGAACAGAGCGTCAAACAGGAGGAAGAGCAGCTCCCACAGTTCACTGAGACGTCACCAAAGAACATCATCATCACCAACATGTTTTCACATTGTGACGTCAGTGAGAAACTCCCCCCTCTACGACCCGCGGAGAAGAACACGGAGACGGACGGAGAAACGGACAACACCTCTGACTCTGACTATGACGATGATGAAGACTGGGAACCTCCAGCCAGCGCTTCAGCCGCACTGACGGAGACAGAGGCTGATGGAGACCACGCCCACCAAGTCCAGATAAAAGACACCAGTCCAGCTGTGAGGGACGGACTCACGGCAGAGACTGGAGCAGAGCGAAGGAAGAAACATGAGTGCAGTGTCTGTAAGAAGAGATTCCCCACTAAACAACGCTTAGAAAGACACAGGAGAACTCACACTGGAGAGAGACCTTTCAGCTGCTCAACCTGTCAAAGGACTTTTACAGATAGTTCACATCTCAGGAGGCATCATAGAACTCACACAGGAGATAGGCCTTTCAGGTGTTCGGTATGTGAGAGGGCATTTAAACAGGATCGTCATCTCAGCGCACATATGCAAACTCACACAGGAGAGAGGCCTTACAGCTGTACAGTTTGTCAGGCAGTATTTACCTTTCAGGCTTCTCTGAACTCTCACATGAGACGACACACTGGAGAGAGACCTTTCAGCTGCTCAACCTGTCAAAGGACGTTTACAAGTAGTTCAGATCTCATTAGGCATCATAGAACTCACACAGGAGAGAAACCGTTCAGTTGTCCAATCTGTCAGAGAGCGTTTAGCCATGAAAGTAACCGCAGAGCTCATATGAAAACTCACACAGGAGAGAGGCCTTTCAGCTGCCCAGTCTGTCAGAGAGCGTTTGCACAGAAGAGAACTCTCAAAGTCCACATGAAATCTCACAAAACTGAGTGACTCTATCCCCAGAAGATCCAAACTATCCTCAAAGCCCTGAAGAGACACAAAGGGTTTGACTCAGTGTGAGACATGGATCTGCTCAGAAACAGGAGAGACCCTGAAACTGGAGGATTATTGTTTATTTGTTTGACCTGAATGTTTAAAGGCACAAATAAAAATCATTTGTTCGTTTCATCTTCACAGTTCATTGATTTTCTCCTTCTTTCTGTTTTTCTTCCTTATGAACCTGGAAACATTTGAGAACTTATTTGCATTTACAAACATGACGTGGCCGAACAGGAACAGCCACAACTGTTGAGTTTATTATGTTTAGTAAATGAAGAAAACCTTCACCCTGACACAGACCCTGCAGCTGAACAGTTTGTGAAACGTGTTCACAAGAATCTTCTCTGTCAAAGAGCTCACGTTTAGTTTAAAGGGATGTTTCAGGGTTTTTGACATAGGGCCTCATTTCCTCGTTATCCAGAGTGTTGCTGATTTCTGGAGATATTTTTTTGGGTATTTCATGCAGTTCTTATATTTGAAGAGCTACGTGGTGCTAGGCTAGTGCAAGGCTAGTGCATGTCTATGGTATCAGCTAGCCTGCATTAAAAACAGTGTGACCCGCTCCACAGAGCACCTGAGGCAAATCACTTATAACACCAGACTAACCATATAAATGTCTGTGTCCATAGAATCATGTTTGGAAAATAACTGACCTGCATCACATGAATGATCGCATTTTGAGGGACTATTTTCTAGCAGATCACTCCGCCGCTGCGTAGCTTATACAACCACGAAGCTGATGCTGCTCAAATATAAGTTATTTTAAATGAATCTATGGACACAGACATTCATATGGTTATAGACCCTTTAACCTCTGACATCATCATCTGGAGGCAGGAAGTGATCAAGAGAAATAACATTAACCTCTTAACTCCTGAACGGATCCCATTTTCTCCAGTTTGGCTTTACCCTAATCAAAAAGCTTCTTGGGGAAAAAAAGCACCAAAACAGCCACAAAGAAATGAGAAGAAAACAAGGATGTGAACGCAACAAAAATGTGACAAAAACTCAACAAAAAAATGACAAAAATTTGAAGAAAAAAAAAAAGATAAAACAGTGACACAACACAGCAACAATGCAAGGAAAAAGATCAGTTTTGCGGGTCTTAGCTTTCAAATGAGGTGTAACACAGGCCTATATAATAGCCAAAGAGGACAGAATGCATTCGGTTTAGGCGGGTGGTAAGAGGTTAAACTAAAACTAGTGATTATAAGTGTAAAACTACAACAAAACATGTGGTCCTGTTGTGGCTTAAGGTGAAAGACCAAGAGGAACGACATTTGAGACGATTAAATAAGATTTATTTGATATTTCCAAAAACAGCTCCAATGGAAACAGACAGGAATCTCACTTCCTGCCTCCAGCCAAGCCCGGAATGTTCACAAACAACTAAAGGGTCTGTAGAGCCGCACAGTCCCGCCCACTCCCGGTCACATGTCGGGTCCGACACAATAAAATCTCATGTATTTTTAGAACTGACTTTTCAAAAAAGTCAATAATTGCAATCTTGTTGCTCCGGAAGCAGAAAATCCGTGCACTGTAAACCCAAATTTTCTTTCACATAATAAGTTAAGCTATTACTAATCTTTTCATTATTTTACAAAAGGCGGGACCATTACTAAACCAAATGTGAATTGTAAACTACTTAAAATTAGTATTTGCAATACTAATGACTCTGAGCAGAGATACCTCACATTTACATGTTTTTACCGATTTTGGGAGGGGCTTCACCGGTGAATTCAAACAGGAGCACGCCTCTTCAGACTGTTGGCTGCAGATTGACAGTACCAGAGCTTATGAGATGAAGTGGAGGAATCAACGGCAGTCTGGTTCATGATAGTTTATCAACGCATGGTAAGTGCACACATTTGGTTCCGTTAGCAGCATAATATTTCAACTTGCTTAGTAAAGTAACATTTTCGACGCACGTACCTAAGACAATGTCAACCTCGCAATTTAGCCCTAACCTGCGTTATAAGTCGATCATATCTGAGAGTCCTTTGTAGTTTTCTTTTCTTTTGTGACTGAAAAGTGCTTGTAGTGAACATAAGGCTTACTGCCACCAACAGACAACGGCTAATGCTAAGTGGTCATCGGTAATGTTAGCTTGCTGTTGTGTACAGAGTCATTTATTACATGCTTTACATTTTTCGTAACTTTGACAGACAGGGAACAGTGCAAACAGTGATTCCTGGCGCTGTTGCCATACATTTTGCTTTAGCATAAAAGCATTCATACAAGTGAAGAGTTCTCCTTACATACATAATGCAAAATCTGATGTGACTTCTTTCCTCTAGATGACGGCACCTGAGAAAAGGACCATGAGGGCCATCTTTACTGAAGCTGATGCACTAGAACTGACACTGGAAACCAGACCCACAGAATCTTCCCCAATAGAGAGTGGTGCTGTGAGTGGGGACCTGGTCTGCAGGTATACACAACTTTTCTGTATGGTCATTTGCTCTCTAGTTGTACAGCACACTAACTTCTTTCTTCTTCTTTTTTACATTTATCTGGAAATCCAAAGGATTGTGGGAAATTGTCAACATTTGGCACAGCTTTTGCAGCAAATGCAGGTAACACTTTATAATCGGGACAACACAACAAAGCACAAATTGTCTTGTATGTTTGTGTCTCTGTTGGAGTGTATGAGATACTACTTTTTCTTTTAAAGTATCATGCTTTCTGTCTTACAGTCACTGGATCCCTCTGGGAAACAAAGAACAGTTTCACTGAGAGGACTTCATCACCTACTCTGAGACAATCACTGAGTTCTTCAAATCTAGCTTTGTAAGTATACATTTAGTTTGTAATAGGCATCTTTAATAATTTGACATTCATTGTCTAATTTGAACAAGCCAAAATTAGCCTTCATTAGGAGCTCCAGCCAGTCCATAAATATTCTTATTTTAACACAAAACAAAAAGCGAGATAACCAAAATTAATAATGATTGCAAACAATTTGAAGTATCTGCCACCTGCTTGCTATATGAAACCGCACCCTTAGACACCTCACAGGTCGTCTTTAACTAGTTCCTGTTCTTGTAAGTCTTAATGGTGGTCTGTTGTAGCTCAGTCATTTTTTTTCAATAATGGTTATATTTCTGGCAATGTTTTTTGTTTGTCTTTAGGACGGTGATGAGTGCTTTGGCCAAATGGACGTTGGGATCTTGTTGGTGAATCCGGAAGATGCCTCTCCCTCAACATCAGATCTTCACCCAGCGAGCCTGAAAATCATCATTGAGGGCAAAGTTGTGGAAAAGCTGACGACCCTACCCAGCTGTCTGCCTCTTTTTTTAACTCACATATGGACTCCACCTAAACTACCCCATGAAAATCTGAAATACCCTCCAGTTCATTCAACAGGTATTTTATAAAGCAGAGACTTCAAACACTGAAAAATCTATTACTTATGTAAAATAGTGCCGGTCCTATTTTTTTGGCAAGACAAATAGGTCAACAAAAAGTTTGGTGTTTTGAAAATTTATTTAGCAGCTAGAAGTTTGTATTTTAAAAGGTGGCTACAAATATATCCAGCAGTACATATTTCATTAAAATGTGAAGTGAGTTAAAATGTATGTTTACCTGTCTAAGCCATTCCTGGGTTCCATAGTCTTTTGACCACATTAAAGATGTAAATGATGTACTTTACTGTACTTTACTGTACTTATTTTTGTTTTATATTAATGTTAAAAATGTTTAACGCTTTGCTTATTGGTAACAGAAGACTGGAATACTTACATTTAAATGTTGAAAATGTTGCTATTGCACTATTTTTACCAAAAAAATTGTGGAAAATAAAATGAAATTGTCTTTTTTATGTAACGGATATACAGTCTATTATTGTGTAATGTAAAATAAAAAACATGATTTACATTTAATAATTCTCATAAACAAGGGTAATACATTCTCATGAATATGATGCATAAATACTCATAAACATGATAAATAAATAATGATAAACATGTATAATGATTACTAATATACACGGGTAATGGTGAAGTTGATTACTCGTAAACATTTGTTTTAAAAGCTTGAGTTCTTTAGTTATGAATTATCTTGGACACAAGACTTTACGTGAACAGAGCTTGATTTGTTAGGTTTTGGATTTTGTAAAAACTAGACATCCCAGTGCAATCACTTACCATGCGCGGCTTTAGTAATGATTACTAATTTGGGTTTACAGTGTGTCTACACGACCGTCGATTTTCAAAAAATTCAAATATTAAGAGTTTAACGTCACCGCAAAAGCTACTCAGCTCTGTAGCAATTCGTGATCATAAAATGTTTCATTTCAATCCAAAAAGAAGACGACATGTTGAAGAAAAGGCAAAGGTACAAGGCTGTGACGTCATTCACTTCCTGACTATAGAAACTCCGTATCCCAAGAACCATTGCGACATCGCGCCCGCTGGTCAAGGCAACCAGGTTTTCAGCAAACACGGCCAGTTTCTTTTACTTTGCAGACAAAAGTTCTATATTATTTCACTATTAAACAATCTGAATCAGGCTAATTGGAATAAAAATGATGGTGGTTCGTTTAATTGGATCGTTGGGAACATTTTTTTGATCCGTCTGACGTTTTTCTTACTCTCAGTGTTAGATATGGATAAAACGTCGACTATCTGCCTGCATTATGTTTTAATACAATGTTTATAATATGTCGTCTACATTACAATCAATAAACACGTGTGGGAACGTGAAGCTCCACCCAGAGCCGTTTTTTTCTATACGCAAACTACGCAAGGTGCGTAGGGCCCTCGCAGCTGCAAGGGCCCCGCATCTCAGTCAAACTACGGTGTTGTTTCACTGATTAATCAACGTTGTTACGGGACAGGCTCTTCCAGCGCGCACTCACTCTCCGCCTACTTCGCCACATATAACACCAGGAGAGACCGACCGCCTCCCCCCGTCTCTTCCAAAGCGCGAGTGCTTCTCCGCTCGTGCCCCGCTCGGCGTCTGTCTCCCGGTGCTTCCCTCATGCGCGGCTCCTCCGCGGCTGCATCACTTCCCCGCGTCCCGGGCGCTGCTCTCAGGTTTTCTCTGCGCGGACTCTAGGCTGGAGCTCTGGGCCTCACTCTCATTTAACCCCTTAACTCCCACCTGAACCGAGCACATTTTCTCCAGTTTGGCTTTACCCCAATCCAAAAGCTTCTGGGAAAAAGGTGTGAAAATAGCAACAAAACTGAGACGAAAACAAGGATGAAAATGTGACAAAAGTGAAAAAAAAAATGTACAAAAAAATGACAAAAATGGACGAAAAAGTGATAAGAATTTGACACAAAAAATGCTAATAATTTGACGAAAAAGTGACAAAAAAGTCACGAAAATGTGACAAAAATGAGTCGACTGCCCGACAAAAAAAATGATGAAAAAAAATCTGACGTGAGGAAAAAGATCAATTTAGTTTTGTAGGTCTTTCAAATGAGGCGTTACACTGGCCTACAGGATTTGGGTAAAGCTGAACTGGAGAAAATGCTCTCGGTTCAGGCTGGAGTTAAGAGGTTTAACTCTCTTCTTACTGTGTCTGGTGAGTCTGGAGCATCAGGACAGTAGTTTGGCGAGTAGACCAGAGTAAAGCCGTGTCCGTGGCCTTTTTGTTGAGTTGAATCCACATGGTTCTCATGAGCACAGTTACTTACAGTAACTCTGGTTCTCTGAATGTGCTCATGTTACGGGCCCCAAGCTGTAGGGCTGACGTAGCAGTGATTGCTGCAATCTGTGCGTCTGTGAAATAAAAAAAAAGGTAGAGACAATGAACACACGAGTGCTGCCGTTTACGTCCAGATTGCGTTTTTTTTACTCGTTTATCGACAAAAGGTGCGATACAGTGAATTTATCACTTTTCTCTATGCACAAGCTTAAAGGAACAGGCCACCGTTTTTACATACTGAGATATGCTCTTACCTCACTTTAGTCGAGTTAATATATCCCCGTCTGGTCTTTGTCCGTGTGCTCTGTCAGGCAAACGGAGCACATACGCAGCCTCTCCCACATGTCACATAGCTCCAAAAAAGCTCACGATAGAAGCTACCAAGCTCTTCCACGTGTTCCCTATTTAAATAAAGTTACGTGAAGTGTTTTCATGCGAAGTATATTTACACAGAAATGTAGCATGTCGATTTTATAAGCAGATAAAAAGGGGGACTATATTGTGAGGCGTAATGATACGAGGAGCAAAACGTCCGCGCAGTAACTCCTAAAGGTTATTGACGGAAGTGAGCGGGTGAAGTCTTTAGGAGTTACTGCGCGGACGTTTTGCTCCTCGTATCATTACGCCTCACAATATAGTCCCCCTTTTTATTTGCTTATAAAATAGACATGATACATTTCTGTGTAAATATGCTTCGCATGAAAACACTTCACGTAACTTTATTTAAATAGGGAACACGTGGAAGAGCTTGGTAGCTTCTATCGTGAGCTTTTTCGGAGCTATGTGACATGTGGGAGAGGCTGCGTATGTGCTCCGTTTGCCTGGCAGAGCGCACGGACAAAGACCAGACGGGGATATATTAACTCGACTAAGGTTAGGTAAGAACATATCTCAGTATGTAAAAACGGTGGCCTATTCCTTTAACATTTTCTCACAGGTAACCTTTGGATCCAACGCATTTTACCACATTTAGAGAAAAATATGCATAGGATAATTACAGGATGATCAACTGTTTTGTTTTTGCTTTGCTAAACTTAGCTGCATTAAAGTGGGCTTGCACTAAAATACATTGCTATTATCTTTAATCAGGACTGAAAAATACTACAGCTTAACAAAAACAAAATGCCGTAACCTTTTACATTCTTTTGAACAAACACTACACATGAAATGAGACACAGCTATATGCTGGCTTTATTGTATTAATTAGCTTACTGTACTCAGAGCCTAAGTAGCTGCTAAATGTGAGCCACACAAATGGCAGTAAAACAAAACAAAAAGTAGCATCACCAAACTCCTAAAAAACAGAGTCGGCGATGGCTAAGATGCTAAACCCCGAACCCCGAACTACCGAGCGCGGGAGTCCCACTGCCACTCTCAGATCTTAACTGATAAAACTCCCCACTTATCCCTATAAACGGCCCACAAAGTAAAGAACAGTTTCACATACTAGTAGATAATCGTGTAAAGACCATACAATATATTTGTGGTTATGGTTCACCGTGTACTGACCTGTGAAATAATAATAAAAAAAGGTAGAGGCAATGAACACACGAGTGCTGCCGTTTACGTCCAGATTGCGTTTGAGGCAAAACAGGAAGTCCAACGCTGTTACCACCTGGGGCAACACCCTACGAACAAAGGTTCCACTCTAATGTTCCCTTCCCTTATAAAATCAGGACAGTACCATAATATCTGTATATTTGTCTTAGCTTAAATTGCTATAAAATAAAATCTTTTCAAATTACCTAATAAATAAAAACAATGTGGTCACATACCACACTCAGTCTATAACGGGTTGGGCGACTCACAGACTAATTCTCAGCGGTCAGACAGAAACAACCGTCAGGAGCAGGTTTCACTTAGTTTTAAATCAGCGGTTCCCGATCTGTGGGTCAGGGACCAGAGGTGAGAGAATGGGACCATTTGCCATTTACTATTTTAAAAAGGGAAATAGACTATAGTCGTCCTAAATCCCAGTCTCACAGTGGCTTAGTGGTTAGTGGTTCTCACACAGGGGGCGGGGCCTGAAATGAGGTCTGTATGTTCTGCCTCTGCCCTGGAACAGTGGAACTGTTTTGACCATAAATGGATTCTCTCTTCGCCGAATAACCATGGGACGCTACTGTAGGGTCCCCGTGTGGATTTTTGCTTAGGGCCCCAAAAGGGCCAGCACCGGCTCTGGTTCCACCAATCAAAAGCCTCGTAGTAGATCATGGGACTCCCGAGCATCCTGGGTAATGTAGTTCTAGTACGAAGCCTCGCAGTTAAACTAGAATGATCTCATACGTGCTTTTTTCACCTGCGTCTGACTTTGCGGTCGCTTTAGAACCACAGAGCTGGATTCAGCCCAGGCTGACGGAGTTACGGAGTTAAAGACTTTATTCCAAATCAATCCGGTCTCAAAGCAAGGGGAGTTTTACTTCCGGACCGGAGAGGAGGCGGGACTGTGGAGCTCTATTCTGAATGCTAGAACATGTTGAAATTTCAGATTGATTTTCTTTTTTATTCATATGTTTGCAGTGTCATAACTACATCTCTGACGTTTAAAACAAACCAAACCGTTTAAAAATCGGTAGAAAAATGAGCAAGTTCTGGTTATTTAAAAAGTACAGGCTCCATAAAACACACTGTTATGAGCGCGCTCCTGTGGCAAGATGGCCGCCGCGTGCGGACGTCGCCCTCTATTGGCAGCAGCGCGCACGAGACATCTAGCCTTTATTTCTATGGTTCCTGTCGTTAGCTCAGTGCTAACAGCGGCTCGTAAACATGTCCAAGAGGAGCCGGACTCTGAGAGCTCTGGTGACGGAGCGGCTGAGCGCGGCCGCGGAGGAGATCTGTGAGCTGCTGGAGAGGACCATAGCGGAGTATGAGGAGGAACTGTGTCGCTCCAAAGAGGAGAACCAGAGGAACCAGCGGCTCCTGGAGGCTCTGGGCCCGCGACAAGGAGCAGCTAGTCAGCCTGGTCCTCGTGTGTGTTACAGAGGTGAGTCCATGTACTTCTTTATTTCGATTAACCTCTTAACTCCCACCTGAACATGTTCTCTCCTGTTCTCCAAGTTCTCCAAATCTAAAAGCTTCTTCAAAACAGCGATAAAAAAGAAACAAAGAAAATGAGGATGTAAACACAACAAAAAAGCGCTAAAAAGTGACAAAAAACAGCGACAAAAATGCAGCAAAAAAGTGACAAAAATCCAGCAGAAAAGTAATTAAAAAATGGCAAAAACACATTATGGAAATAAAAAGTGACGACAAAGGCAAAGAAGAGAGACATTTGCACTTGGTTTTGGCGGGTGGTAAGAGGTTAAAAGTACTTTTAATATTGTTTTTTACTGGGAAAATGTTGCTTTGTGGATTTGATATTTTCCATATTTAACGATTTACTAGTGGATCGTTTTTGTGATAAGTTTCAACTTGTTTCCAGAAAGCATTAGTTCTGGACCATGTGAAGAACAGGTGGGTCATATTTTCAACTGCATTTGGAGTCGGCATTATGGAGGATTTAAAATGAGTTTCTCTCATTGTGTCATTTATACAGTATTGAAATGATAAAGTTTATGTTCTAGTAAAATGCCAGTCTCCACATTTGATATTCTGAGATTATGAGTTAGTCCCTATAACCCGTCACTCAGTTTAACTGTAGACCCGCACTAAGTAAACCAGTGGTTCTCAAATCATTCCAAAAACTATGGCCACTACAAATGTTTAAAATAATGAATGCTAAAAATAATTTCAAACAAACTGCAATTGGAGTGTTTGATGCAGCCGTACTCCTGTCTTATTTACTACAACCACAATATGTTCAATTAACTCAGGGAATATAATTCAAGAGACAGTGGAATATGAGGCCAATGCATAAATATTAGGGGTTCAGCTCTAAAGGTGCGTACACACCAAACGTGCGTCCACGCCCCATCTGCCTCTCGTTGGACGCCAAACAACGCCGCTTCACATACTTCACACTCGTGACAAACGCCTGTTTGCTGCGCGTGAAGTTTTGAAGCGTCACATAGGAGGCGTGTCTGGCCACCGGTTGTTGACTCAGGGCGCACTCACACTTGACATCCGAACCTGCCACTCTCCAGCTCGTTTGAGGAAAGGCCTGGATGCCCCGAACGGCCCGCGCTCACACTTACACAAACGAACCGAGCCGTGGCCGAGCACGAGGAGTTGTTTACAAGTGCACGTGAGCAGCAGCAGCGCAACTTAATGCGGAAGAAAAAAAACAGCTGAAGCGTGAAATAATGTCTATGAGCCCTGTCAAATCTCTTCACTCCACTTTTCTTTGCATTTTACTACAGTTTAACAAAAAGGGCTATAGTGAATATAATAGTCGATTTTAATAAAGCAGAGAAATAGAGACGTGCGCGTCCCTCTGTCCCGCTCAGCTGAGGCGGGGGGGGAGCAGCACCTGCCGCCCTGAGCCTTTCTTTGGAGTCATATACAGCCTTCAAAAAAGGCTACGAGAACAGAAGATATGAGCTCAGTTTATGTCATTCATTGCTGCTTCGGCCACTGGTTAAACAGCTTTATGTTGGTGAACTCCTGAAGTCTACGCTTTACGTTACGACAAAGCACTTAACACGAACGCACCAAAATCACAAGCGATAAAAGCACCTGCAGGTTTTATCTGTCCCACTAAAGCCTGTGGCCAAACCAGGTACAGCAGCAGAGAAGCTCGGACACAGGGCGGGAGAAGCGCAGCCGCTCCCGTAAAGTCAGCCCGAGACGTGCGTGAAGCAGCCAGGGCGTCGGGAGTGAGCGGTCGGGGAGACGAGCGGTGGCCGGGGGTCCGGGGAGCCGCCCGGGAGCGAAGCGGTCGGGGCCGGGGAGACGAGAGCGAGGCAGCCGCTGCTCTGCCTTTGCTCACTGTTTTACGTGACAAATGCACCCGCCCACACAACAGCCGCTTGTATCCGTGCGTGTGCGCAAACACGAACAACCGAGCCGCGCTCTGGCCCCTCCTCCAAGCGGCCAAAGTCCGGAACCGAGTCCAACTCGGGCATGGTTTGATTGTACTCACACTACACAAACAAACCGCACTGAAGGGGCTTCCAGCGCTTGGGCGCGGTTCGGATGGACAAGTGTGAGTGCGCCCTTAAAGTCCCGGGCCCTGTTCGATGACCTGCTGTCCCGCATTGGGACACAGGCACTCCTGGCTCATGTTGGCCCCGTCTTGAAAGAAGGAGGAGGTGTCCCTCAAATTCTTCCACTTATTTTTGCACCTCCGCTGAAAAAATCTATATATTTTTTACAATGTGTTCACTAATATCACAGTTACTGTATGTTTCCAACATGCAATGCAAATGAAGTGGTATTTGATGGTTACACATGGTTACACAGGGCAGGTTCATTAAAACTGACACAAAAAATGCTTTGTTAGTACAAGATATCACCTCACTCCAAGTTTCTGTCTATTCCTTTACCGCGACGATCACCTTGTCCTCCATGTTGCAGGTAACAGGTGGCGCCTGAGCCCAGTCAGTGTCCCTGATTGGTTAACAAGGCGTAAATGAACGCACGTGTAGATTGGATTACTTGAGTGCATGAAGCAGTGGGCGTGGCCTCCCTGTTCGCTCACCGCGCTGTTCTCCCTGGCTTTGACGCGCGTTTTTCCTCACCCGCTCGCGTTTGCTACGCTTAATACGCGCGGACAGCTTTGCTTGCATTTCGGAGCGCGTTGAAGCGCCTCTACATAGGGTTAACTTGGAAGTTGGAGGCGTGGACGCGTTTGGTGTGTACGCACCTTAACGGTTCGGTTCACGGTGCAGGTGTCGTGGTTTGGTGCATCACGGTGCAAGTGCAATCTAAAAAATAATAAGTAGGTTTTGAAATGAAATAATGATCGTTATTAGACAGTTTTTATGACCGTAGAATAAAATTGGCAATGCTTTCAAAGCTGCTTTATAATAAAGCATCAAAGCAGCAAAGTAAAAAATAAAGCAGCTACAGTGCTGACCAGGCGCTCGTTAAGTGGTAGTTTCATTTTCGCTTTCCGCACTCGGAGGCTGAAGCTCTCGGAGCAGCGCGTTTGATTTGAAGCTGGTGTTTGAGCAGCTGTTGGACAACTTTCTGCTGTACTTTAGTTCAGAGACAAAGCTTTGGAGACGGAATATGGCCAGGATTGGATCTTAGGCATGTGTCTGCGCCTCTGACATGACGCAGCACTGGATCTATAATGAAGCACAACCTCGGTCACTGCAGGAGAGACTTAGACACAGACACAGATGTCATGTGTGTTGGAGGATGTAACTGTCCCGGTGCGGAGCGTCTACAGCTGCAGTTTAGCGTGAGTGACGATGACACATGCGCGCACACGCACGGCAGTCAGATCTCGTGCACTCGCGTTGTTGTGACGCCGGGTTGTGCTCGGACAGCAGCACCGCGGTCCATATGGACCCGTGGCCAATGCCCGCGAGCGGAGGGACCGTCACGTGGCGGCCGCCTGCGGATTTCTGGGAAATAAACATGGCGGCGCCCTTATGGAGCTTAGCCCCGCCCTACTCGCGATTGCGTCTTATATTATAAATTCCAGTAAGTTTTTGGTTTAACACACTGAGCACCAGAAAGAACAGTCTACAGTCTGTCAACATGATGATCCATTTGTACCTGAAAGGGAAGAAACTTATTTAATCCCACCTCCAGTTCCCTCTTCAGTCGTGATGCCAAACCTGGGCTCCGGAGCTCGTATCGCTCTCCCTGAAGCAGATGCTTTGAAACACTGTGTCGGAGCCTCTTTCAGTAACATCTGGTCACGTGACTTTCTCGAGGAGGATCAGATCCAGAAGCCTTTGGGTAAACAGAGCGGCACATGTGCAGCAGCTTCTTCCTCGGATCTTCTCCTTTCTCTTTGTTGTCTTTCCATCGTTTTCCTTTTCTCACTCGGTGGCAGTGCCTCCATTTTGGTAAGTGGAGCTCTCCCTCTGACTTTCCTTTCTGGGCGTCAGGGGAGGAGGTTTGAGACTCTGGGGGCAGAACGTGGTCAGCACTGGAAGCGCCGCGTAAGAATGAAAGTTCATGGAAGAGCTTCAGTCTCTACTTGTCCTTCGTGCTCTGCTCACGAGATCTTTTCAGCCTTTGACGTTTCTTTGTTTCTTTGTCATGTGACGGTTTGGAGGCATGTGCTCACAGGCAGCTTCTAACCCAGGTCTTTAGTCCTTAGTTCTTACCTGAGCAAAAGGAAGTTCATATAAATGGAGCAGAAAACATGGACTTGTTAATGTTTAGAAATATGTTTGTCATTAACATGTTTCCCATTGTCTCCTGCAGACGTCCAGACCCAGTGGAGTCCAGAGCCCAGTCTGAAGCAGGAAGTCCCCGAGACTCCACAGATTAAAGAGGAACCAGAGGAACCAGAGGAACCAGAGGAACCAGAGGAACCAGAGGAACAGAGCGTCAAACAGGAGGAAGAGCAGCTCCCACAGTTCACTGAGACGTCACCAAAGAACATCATCATCACCAACATGTTTTCACATTGTGACGTCAGTGAGAAACTCCCCCCTCTACGACCCGCGGAGAAGAACACGGAGACGGACGGAGAAACGGACAACACCTCTGACTCTGACTATGACGATGATGAAGACTGGGAACCTCCAGCCAGCGCTTCAGCCGCACTGACGGAGACAGAGGCTGATGGAGACCACGCCCACCAAGTCCAGATAAAAGACACCAGTCCAGCTGTGAGGGACGGACTCACGGCAGAGACTGGAGCAGAGCGAAGGAAGAAACATGAGTGCAGTGTCTGTAAGAAGAGATTCCCCACTAAACAACGCTTAGAAAGACACAGGAGAACTCACACTGGAGAGAGACCTTTCAGCTGCTCAACCTGTCAAAGGACTTTTACAGATAGTTCACATCTCAGGAGGCATCATAGAACTCACACAGGAGATAGGCCTTTCAGGTGTTCGGTATGTGAGAGGGCATTTAAACAGGATCGTCATCTCAGCGCACATATGCAAACTCACACAGGAGAGAGGCCTTACAGCTGTACAGTTTGTCAGGCAGTATTTACCTTTCAGGCTTCTCTGAACTCTCACATGAGACGACACACTGGAGAGAGACCTTTCAGCTGCTCAACCTGTCAAAGGACGTTTACAAGTAGTTCAGATCTCATTAGGCATCATAGAACTCACACAGGAGAGAAACCGTTCAGTTGTCCAATCTGTCAGAGAGCGTTTAGCCATGAAAGTAACCGCAGAGCTCATATGAAAACTCACACAGGAGAGAGGCCTTTCAGCTGCCCAGTCTGTCAGAGAGCGTTTGCACAGAAGAGAACTCTCAAAGTCCACATGAAATCTCACAAAACTGAGTGACTCTATCCCCAGAAGATCCAAACTATCCTCAAAGCCCTGAAGAGACACAAAGGGTTTGACTCAGTGTGAGACATGGATCTGCTCAGAAACAGGAGAGACCCTGAAACTGGAGGATTATTGTTTATTTGTTTGACCTGAATGTTTAAAGGCACAAATAAAAATCATTTGTTCGTTTCATCTTCACAGTTCATTGATTTTCTCCTTCTTTCTGTTTTTCTTCCTTATGAACCTGGAAACATTTGAGAACTTATTTGCATTTACAAACATGACGTGGCCGAACAGGAACAGCCACAACTGTTGAGTTTATTATGTTTAGTAAATGAAGAAAACCTTCACCCTGACACAGACCCTGCAGCTGAACAGTTTGTGAAACGTGTTCACAAGAATCTTCTCTGTCAAAGAGCTCACGTTTAGTTTAAAGGGATGTTTCAGGGTTTTTGACATAGGGCCTCATTTCCTCGTTATCCAGAGTGTTGCTGATTTCTGGAGATATTTTTTTGGGTATTTCATGCAGTTCTTATATTTGAAGAGCTACGTGGTGCTAGGCTAGTGCAAGGCTAGTGCATGTCTATGGTATCAGCTAGCCTGCATTAAAAACAGTGTGACCCGCTCCACAGAGCACCTGAGGCAAATCACTTATAACACCAGACTAACCATATAAATGTCTGTGTCCATAGAATCATGTTTGGAAAATAACTGACCTGCATCACATGAATGATCGCATTTTGAGGGACTATTTTCTAGCAGATCACTCCGCCGCTGCGTAGCTTATACAACCACGAAGCTGATGCTGCTCAAATATAAGTTATTTTAAATGAATCTATGGACACAGACATTCATATGGTTATAGACCCTTTAACCTCTGACATCATCATCTGGAGGCAGGAAGTGATCAAGAGAAATAACATTAACCTCTTAACTCCTGAACGGATCCCATTTTCTCCAGTTTGGCTTTACCCTAATCAAAAAGCTTCTTGGGGAAAAAAAGCACCAAAACAGCCACAAAGAAATGAGAAGAAAACAAGGATGTGAACGCAACAAAAATGTGACAAAAACTCAACAAAAAAATGACAAAAATTTGAAGAAAAAAAAAAAGATAAAACAGTGACACAACACAGCAACAATGCAAGGAAAAAGATCAGTTTTGCGGGTCTTAGCTTTCAAATGAGGTGTAACACAGGCCTATATAATAGCCAAAGAGGACAGAATGCATTCGGTTTAGGCGGGTGGTAAGAGGTTAAACTAAAACTAGTGATTATAAGTGTAAAACTACAACAAAACATGTGGTCCTGTTGTGGCTTAAGGTGAAAGACCAAGAGGAACGACATTTGAGACGATTAAATAAGATTTATTTGATATTTCCAAAAACAGCTCCAATGGAAACAGACAGGAATCTCACTTCCTGCCTCCAGCCAAGCCCGGAATGTTCACAAACAACTAAAGGGTCTGTAGAGCCGCACAGTCCCGCCCACTCCCGGTCACATGTCGGGTCCGACACAATAAAATCTCATGTATTTTTAGAACTGACTTTTCAAAAAAGTCAATAATTGCAATCTTGTTGCTCCGGAAGCAGAAAATCCGTGCACTGTAAACCCAAATTTTCTTTCACATAATAAGTTAAGCTATTACTAATCTTTTCATTATTTTACAAAAGGCGGGACCATTACTAAACCAAATGTGAATTGTAAACTACTTAAAATTAGTATTTGCAATACTAATGACTCTGAGCAGAGATACCTCACATTTACATGTTTTTACCGATTTTGGGAGGGGCTTCACCGGTGAATTCAAACAGGAGCACGCCTCTTCAGACTGTTGGCTGCAGATTGACAGTACCAGAGCTTATGAGATGAAGTGGAGGAATCAACGGCAGTCTGGTTCATGATAGTTTATCAACGCATGGTAAGTGCACACATTTGGTTCCGTTAGCAGCATAATATTTCAACTTGCTTAGTAAAGTAACATTTTCGACGCACGTACCTAAGACAATGTCAACCTCGCAATTTAGCCCTAACCTGCGTTATAAGTCGATCATATCTGAGAGTCCTTTGTAGTTTTCTTTTCTTTTGTGACTGAAAAGTGCTTGTAGTGAACATAAGGCTTACTGCCACCAACAGACAACGGCTAATGCTAAGTGGTCATCGGTAATGTTAGCTTGCTGTTGTGTACAGAGTCATTTATTACATGCTTTACATTTTTCGTAACTTTGACAGACAGGGAACAGTGCAAACAGTGATTCCTGGCGCTGTTGCCATACATTTTGCTTTAGCATAAAAGCATTCATACAAGTGAAGAGTTCTCCTTACATACATAATGCAAAATCTGATGTGACTTCTTTCCTCTAGATGACGGCACCTGAGAAAAGGACCATGAGGGCCATCTTTACTGAAGCTGATGCACTAGAACTGACACTGGAAACCAGACCCACAGAATCTTCCCCAATAGAGAGTGGTGCTGTGAGTGGGGACCTGGTCTGCAGGTATACACAACTTTTCTGTATGGTCATTTGCTCTCTAGTTGTACAGCACACTAACTTCTTTCTTCTTCTTTTTTACATTTATCTGGAAATCCAAAGGATTGTGGGAAATTGTCAACATTTGGCACAGCTTTTGCAGCAAATGCAGGTAACACTTTATAATCGGGACAACACAACAAAGCACAAATTGTCTTGTATGTTTGTGTCTCTGTTGGAGTGTATGAGATACTACTTTTTCTTTTAAAGTATCATGCTTTCTGTCTTACAGTCACTGGATCCCTCTGGGAAACAAAGAACAGTTTCACTGAGAGGACTTCATCACCTACTCTGAGACAATCACTGAGTTCTTCAAATCTAGCTTTGTAAGTATACATTTAGTTTGTAATAGGCATCTTTAATAATTTGACATTCATTGTCTAATTTGAACAAGCCAAAATTAGCCTTCATTAGGAGCTCCAGCCAGTCCATAAATATTCTTATTTTAACACAAAACAAAAAGCGAGATAACCAAAATTAATAATGATTGCAAACAATTTGAAGTATCTGCCACCTGCTTGCTATATGAAACCGCACCCTTAGACACCTCACAGGTCGTCTTTAACTAGTTCCTGTTCTTGTAAGTCTTAATGGTGGTCTGTTGTAGCTCAGTCATTTTTTTTCAATAATGGTTATATTTCTGGCAATGTTTTTTGTTTGTCTTTAGGACGGTGATGAGTGCTTTGGCCAAATGGACGTTGGGATCTTGTTGGTGAATCCGGAAGATGCCTCTCCCTCAACATCAGATCTTCACCCAGCGAGCCTGAAAATCATCATTGAGGGCAAAGTTGTGGAAAAGCTGACGACCCTACCCAGCTGTCTGCCTCTTTTTTTAACTCACATATGGACTCCACCTAAACTACCCCATGAAAATCTGAAATACCCTCCAGTTCATTCAACAGGTATTTTATAAAGCAGAGACTTCAAACACTGAAAAATCTATTACTTATGTAAAATAGTGCCGGTCCTATTTTTTTGGCAAGACAAATAGGTCAACAAAAAGTTTGGTGTTTTGAAAATTTATTTAGCAGCTAGAAGTTTGTATTTTAAAAGGTGGCTACAAATATATCCAGCAGTACATATTTCATTAAAATGTGAAGTGAGTTAAAATGTATGTTTACCTGTCTAAGCCATTCCTGGGTTCCATAGTCTTTTGACCACATTAAAGATGTAAATGATGTACTTTACTGTACTTTACTGTACTTATTTTTGTTTTATATTAATGTTAAAAATGTTTAACGCTTTGCTTATTGGTAACAGAAGACTGGAATACTTACATTTAAATGTTGAAAATGTTGCTATTGCACTATTTTTACCAAAAAAATTGTGGAAAATAAAATGAAATTGTCTTTTTTATGTAACGGATATACAGTCTATTATTGTGTAATGTAAAATAAAAAACATGATTTACATTTAATAATTCTCATAAACAAGGGTAATACATTCTCATGAATATGATGCATAAATACTCATAAACATGATAAATAAATAATGATAAACATGTATAATGATTACTAATATACACGGGTAATGGTGAAGTTGATTACTCGTAAACATTTGTTTTAAAAGCTTGAGTTCTTTAGTTATGAATTATCTTGGACACAAGACTTTACGTGAACAGAGCTTGATTTGTTAGGTTTTGGATTTTGTAAAAACTAGACATCCCAGTGCAATCACTTACCATGCGCGGCTTTAGTAATGATTACTAATTTGGGTTTACAGTGTGTCTACACGACCGTCGATTTTCAAAAAATTCAAATATTAAGAGTTTAACGTCACCGCAAAAGCTACTCAGCTCTGTAGCAATTCGTGATCATAAAATGTTTCATTTCAATCCAAAAAGAAGACGACATGTTGAAGAAAAGGCAAAGGTACAAGGCTGTGACGTCATTCACTTCCTGACTATAGAAACTCCGTATCCCAAGAACCATTGCGACATCGCGCCCGCTGGTCAAGGCAACCAGGTTTTCAGCAAACACGGCCAGTTTCTTTTACTTTGCAGACAAAAGTTCTATATTATTTCACTATTAAACAATCTGAATCAGGCTAATTGGAATAAAAATGATGGTGGTTCGTTTAATTGGATCGTTGGGAACATTTTTTTGATCCGTCTGACGTTTTTCTTACTCTCAGTGTTAGATATGGATAAAACGTCGACTATCTGCCTGCATTATGTTTTAATACAATGTTTATAATATGTCGTCTACATTACAATCAATAAACACGTGTGGGAACGTGAAGCTCCACCCAGAGCCGTTTTTTTCTATACGCAAACTACGCAAGGTGCGTAGGGCCCTCGCAGCTGCAAGGGCCCCGCATCTCAGTCAAACTACGGTGTTGTTTCACTGATTAATCAACGTTGTTACGGGACAGGCTCTTCCAGCGCGCACTCACTCTCCGCCTACTTCGCCACATATAACACCAGGAGAGACCGACCGCCTCCCCCCGTCTCTTCCAAAGCGCTCGTGCTTCTCCGCTCGTGCCCCGCTCGGCGTCTGTCTCCCGGTGCTTCCCTTATGCGCGGCTCCTCCGCGGCTGCATCACTTCCCCGCGTCCCGGGCGCTGCTCTCAGGTTTTCTCTGCGCGGACTCTAGGCTGGAGCTCTGGGCCTCACTCTCATTTAACCCCTTAACTCCCACCTGAACCGAGCACATTTTCTCCAGTTTGGCTTTACCCCAATCCAAAAGCTTCTGGAAAAAAGGTGTGAAAATAGCAACAAAACTGAGACGAAAACAAGGATGAAAATGTGACAAAAGTGAAAAAAATGTACAAAAAAATGACAAAAATGGACGAAAAAGTGATAAGAATTTGACACAAAAAAATTCGAATAATTTGACGAAAAAGTGACAAAAATGAGTCGACTGCCCGACAAAAAAAATGATGAAAAAAAAATCTGACGTGAGGAAAAAGATCAATTTAGTTTTGTAGGTCTTTCACATGAGGCGTTACACTGGCCTACAGGATTTGGGTAAAGCTGAACTGGAGAAAATGCTCTCGGTTCAGGCGGGAGTTAAGAGGTTTAACTCTCTTCTTACTGTGTCTGGTGAGTCTGGAGCATCAGGACAGTAGTTTGGCGAGTAGACCAGAGTAAAGCCGTGTCCGTGGCCTTTTTGTTGAGTTGAATCCACATGGTTCTCATGAGCACAGTTACTTACAGTAACTCTGGTTCTCTGAATGTGCTCATGTTACGGGCCCCAAGCTGTGGGGCTGACGTAGCAGTGATTGCTGCAATCTGTGCGTCTGTGAAATAAAAAAAAAAGGTAGAGACAATGAACACACGAGTGCTGCCGTTTACGTCCAGATTGCGTTTTTTTACTCGTTTATCGACAAAAGGTGCGATACAGTGAATTTATCACTTTTCTCTATGCACAAGCTTAACATTTTCTCACAGGTAACCTTTGGATCCAACGCATTTTAACACATTTAGAGAAAAATATGCATAGGATAATTACAGGATGATCAACTGTTTTGTTTTTGCTTTGCTAAACTTAGCTGCATTAAAGTGGGCTTGCACTAAAATACATTGCTATTATCTTTAATCAGGACTGAAAAATACTACAGCTTAACAAAAACAAAATGCCGTAACCTTTTACATTCTTTTGAACAAACACTACACATGAAATGAGACACAGCTATATGCTGGCTTTATTGTATTAATTAGCTTACTGTACTCAGAGCCTAAGTAGCTGCTAAATGTGAGCCACACAAATGGCAGTAAAACAAAACAAAAAGTAGCATCACCAAATTCCTAAAAAACAGAGTCGGCGATGGCTAAGATGCTAAACCCCACGAACTACCGAGCGCGGGAGTCCCACTGCCACTCTCAGATATTGACTGATAAAACTCCCCACTTATCCCTATAAACGGCCCACAAAGTAAAGAACAGTTTCACATACTAGTAGATAATCGTGTAAAGACCATACAATATATTTGTGGTTATGGTTCACCGTGTACTGACCTGTGAAATAATAATAAAAAAAGGTAGAGACAATGAACACACGAGTGCTGCCGTTTACGTCCAGATTGCGTTTGAGGCAAAACAGGAAGTCCAACGCTATTACCACCTGGGGCAACACCCTACGAACAAAGGTTCCACTCTAATGTTCCCTTCCCTTATAAAATCAGGACAGTACCATAATATCTGTATATTTGTCTTAGCTTAAATTGCTATAAAATAAAATCTTTTCAAATTACCTAATAAATAAAAACAATGTGGTCACATACTTTTAGGTGTACCACACTCAGTCTATAACGGGTTGGGCGACTCACAGGCTAATTCTCAGCGGTCAGACAGAAACAACCGTCAGGAGCAGGTTTCAGTTAGTTTTAAATCAGCGGTTCCCAATCTGTGGGTCAGGGACCAGAGGTGAGAGAATGGGACCATTTGCCATTTACTATTTTAAAAAGGGAAATAGACTATAGTCGTCCTAAATCCCAGTCTCACAGTGGCTTAGTGGTTAGTGGTTCTCACACAGGGGGCGGGGCCTGAAATGAGGTCTGTATGTTCTGCCTCTGCCCTGGAACAGTGGAACTGTTTTGACCATAAATGGATTCTCTCTTCGTCGAATAACCATGGGACGCTACAGTAGGGTCCCCGTGTGGATTTTTGCTTAGGGCCCCAGAAGGGCCAGCACCGGCTCTGGTTCCACCAATCAAAAGCCTCGTAGTAGATCATGGGACTCCCGAGCATCCTGGGTAATGTAGTTCTAGTACGAAGCCTCGCAGTTAAACTAGAATGATCTCATACGTGCTTTTTTCACCTGCGTCTGACTTTGCGGTCGCTTTATAACCACAGAGCTGGATTCAGCCCAAGCTGACGGAGTTACGGAGTTAAAGACTTTATTCCAAATCAATCCGGTCTCAAAGCAAGGGGAGTTTTACTTCCGGACCGGAGAGGAGGCGGGACTGTCTGAATGCTAGAACATGTTGAAATTTCAGATTTTCTTTTTTATTCATATGTTTGCAGTGTCATAACTACATCTCTGACGTTTAAAACAAACCAAACCGTTTAAAAATCGGTAGAAAAATGAGCAAGTTCTGGTTATTTAAAAAGTACAGGCTCCATAAAACACACTGTTAGGAGCGCGCTCCTGTGGCAAGATGGCCGCCGCGTGCGGACGTCGCCCTCTATTGGCCAGCAGCGCGCACGAGACATCTAGCCTTTATTTCTATGGTTCCTGTAGTTAGCTCAGTGCTAACAGCGGCTGGTAAACATGTCCAAGAGGAGCCGGACTCTGAGAGCTCTGGTGACGGAGCGGCTGAGCGCGGCCGCGGAGGAGATCTGTGAGCTGCTGGAGAGGACCATAGCGGAGTATGAGGAGGAACTGTGTCGCTCCAAAGAGGAGAACCAGAGGAACCAGCGGCTCCTGGAGGCTCTGGGCCCGCGACAAGGAGCAGCTGGTCAGCCTGGTCCTCGTGTGTGTTCCAGAGGTGAGTCCATGTCGTTCTTTATTTTGATTAACCTCTTAACTCCCACCTGAACATGTTCTCTCCTGTTCTCCAAGTTCTCCAAATCTAAAAGCTTCTTCAAAACAGCGATAAAAAAGAAACAAAGAAAATGAGGATGTAAACACAACAAAAAAGCGCTAAAAAGTGACCAAAAACAGCGACAAAAATGCAGCAAAAAAGTGACAAAAAATCAGCAGAAAAGTAATTAAAAAATGGCAAAAACACATAATGGAAATAAAAAGTGACGACAATGGCAAAGAGGAGAGAATGCACTTGGTTTTGGCGGGTGGTAAGAGGTTAAAAGTACTTTTAATATAGTTTTTTACTGGGAAAATGTTGCTTTGTGGATTTGATATTTTCCATATTTAACGATTTACTAGTGGATCGTTTTTGTGACAAGTTTCAACTTGTTTCCAGAAAGCATTAGTTCTGAACATGTGAAGAACAGGTGGGTCATATTTTCATCTGCATTTGGAGTCGGCATTATGGAGGATTTAAAATGAGTTTCTCTCATTGTGTCATTTATACAGTATTGAAATGATAAAGTTTATGTTCTAGTAAAATGCCAGTCTCCACATTTGATATTCTGAGATTATGAGTTAGTCCCTATAACCCGTCACTCAGTACAGCTGTAGACCCGCACTAAGTAAACCAGTGGTTCTCAAATCATTCCAAAAACTATGGCCACTACAAATGTTTAAAATAATGAATGCTAAAAATAATTTCAAACAAACTGTAATTGGAGTGTTTGATGCAGCCGTACTCCTGTCTTATTTACTACAACCACAATATGTTCACTAAACTCAGGGAATAGAATTCAAGAGACAGTGGAATATGAGGCCAATGCATAAATATTAGGGGTTCAGCTCTAAAGGTGCGTACACACCAAACGTGCGTCCACGCCCCATCTGCCTCTCGTTGGACGCCAAACAACGCCGCTTCACGTACTTCACACTCGCGACAAACGCCTGTTTGCTGCGCGTGAAGTTTCCAAGCGTCACATAGGAGGCGTGTCTGGCCACCGGTTGTTGACTCAGGGCGCACTCACACTTGACATCCGAACCTGCCACTCTCCAGCTGTTTGAGGAAAGGCCTGGATGCCCCGAACGGCCCGCGCTCACACTTACACAAACGAACCGAGCTGTGGCCGAGCACGAGGAGTTGTTTACAAGTGCACGTGAGCAGCAGCAGCGCAACATAATGCGGAAGAAAAAAAACTTAAACAGCTGAAGCGTGAAATAATGTCTATGAGCCCTGTCAAATCTCTTCACTCCACTTTTCTTTGCATTTTACTACAGTTTAACAAAAAGGGCTATGGTGAATATAATAGTCGATTTTAATAAAGCAGAGAAATAGAGAAGTGCGCGTCCCCCTGTCCCGCTCAGCTGAGGCGGGGGGGGAGCAGCACCTGCCGCCCTGAGCCTTTCTTTGGAGTCATATACAGCCTTCAAAAAAGGCTACGAGAACAGAAGATATGAGCTCAGTTTATGTCATTCATTGCTGCTTCGGCCACTGGTTAAACAGCTTTATGTTGGTGAACTCCTGAAGTCTACGCTTTACGTTACAACAAAGCACTTAACACGAACGCGCACCAAAATCACAAGCGATAAAAGCACCTGCATGTTTTATCTGTCCCACTAAAGCCTGCGGACAAACCAGGTACAGCAGCAGAGAAGCTCGGACACAGGGCGGGAGAAGCGCAGCCGCTCCCGTAAAGTCAGCCCGAGACGTGTGTGAAGCAGCCAGGGCGTCGGGGTGAGCGGTCGGGGAGACGAGCGGTTTGTGGCCGGGGGTCCGGGGAGCCGCCCGGGAGCGAAGCGGTCGGGGCCGGGGAGACGAGAGCGAGGCAGCCGCTGCTCTGCCTTTTCCCACTGTTTTACGTGACAAATGCACCCGCCCACACAACAGCCGCTTTTATCCGTGCGTGTGCGCAAACACGAGCAACCGAGCCGCGCTCTGGCCCCCCTCCTCCAAGCGGCCAAAGTCCGGAACCGAGTCCAACTCGGGCATGGTTTGATTGTACTCACACTACACAAACAAACCGCACTGAAGGGGCTTCCAGCGCTTGGGCGCGGTTCGGATGGACAAGTGTGAGTGCGCCCTTAAAGTCCCGGGCCCTGTTCGATGACCTGCTGTCCCGCATTGGGACACAGGCGCTCCTGGCTCATGTTGGCCCCTTCTTGAAAGAAGGAGGAGGTGTCCCTCAAACTCTTCCACTTATTTTTGCACCTCCGCTGAAAAAATCTATATATTTTTTACAATGTGTTCACTAATATCACAGTTACTGTATGTTTCCAACATGCAATGCAAATGAAGTGGTATTTGATGGTTACACATGGTTACACAGGGCAGGTTCATTAAAACTGACACAAAAAATGCTTTGTTAGTACAAGATATTACCTCACTCCAAGTTTCTGTCTATTCCTTTACCGCGACGATCACCTTGTCCTCCATGTTGCAGGTAACAGGTGGCGCCTGAGCCCAGTCAGTGTCCCTGATTGGTTAACAAGGCATAATTGAACGCACGTGTAGATTGGATTACTTGAGTGCATGAAGCAGTGGGCGTGGCCTCCCTGTTCACTCACCGCGCTGTTCTCCCTGGCTTTGACGCGCGTTTTTCCTCACCCGCTCGCGTTTGCTACGCTTAATACGCGCGGACAGCTTTGCTTGCATTTCGGAGCGCGTTGAAGCGCCTCTACATAGGGTTAACATGGAAGTTGGAGGCGTGGACGCGTTTGGTGTGTACGCACCTTAACGGTTCGGTTCACGGTGCAGGTCTCGTGGTTTGGTGCATCACGGTGCAAGTGCAATCTAAAAAATAATAAGTAGGTTTTGAAATGAAATATAATGATCGTTATTAGACAGTTTTTATGACCGTAGAATAAAATTGGCAATGCTTTCAAAGCTGCTTTATAATAAAGCATCAAAGCATCAAAGTAAAAAATAAAGCAGCTACAGTGCTGACCAGGCGCTCGTTAAGCGGTAGTTTCATTTTCGCTTTCCGCACTCGGAGGCTGAAGCTCTCGGAGCAGCGCGTTTGATTTGAAGCTGGTGTTTGAGCAGCTGTTGGACAACTTTCTGCTGTACTTTTGTTCAGAGACAAAGCTTTGGAGACGGAATATGGCCAGGATTGGATCTTAGGCATGTGTCTGCGCCTCTGACATGACGCAGCACTGGATCTATAATGAAGCACAGCCTCGGTCACTGCAGGAGAGACTTAGACACAGACACAGATGTCATGTGTGTTGGAGGATGTAACTGTCCCGGTGCGGAGCGTCTACAGCTGCAGTTTAGCGTGAGTGACGATGACACATGCACGCACACGCACGGCAGTCAGACCTCGTGCACTTGCGTTGTTGTGACGCCGGGTTGTGCTCGGACAGCAGCACCGCGGTCCATATGGACCCGTGGCCAATGCCCGCGAGCGGAGGGACCGTCACGTGGGGGCCGCCTGCGGATTTCTGGGAAATAAACATGGCGGCGCCCTTATGGAGCTTAGCCCCGCCCTACTCGCGATTGCATTTTACATTATAAATTCCAGTAAGTTTTTGGTTTAACACACTGAGCACCAGAAAGAACAGTCTACAGTCTGTCAACATGATGATCCATTTGTACCTGAAAGGGAAGAAACTTATTTAATCCCACCTCCAGTTCCCTCTTCAGTCGTGATGCCAAACCTGGGCTCCGGAGCTCGTATCGCTCTCCCTGAAGCAGATGCTTTGAAACACTGTGTCGGAGCCTCTTTCAGTAACATCTGGTCACGTGACTTTCTCGAGGAGGATCAGATCCAGAAGCCTTTGGGTAAACAGAGCGGCACATGTGCAGCAGCTTCCTCCTCAGATCTTCTCCTTTCTCTTTGTTGTCTTTCCATCGTTTTCCTTTTCTCACTCGGTGGCAGTGCCTCCATTTTGGTAAGTGGAGCTCTCCCTCTGACTTTCCTTTCTGGGCGTCAGGGGAGGAGGTTTGAGACTCTGGGGGCAGAACGTGGTCAGCACTGGAAGCGCCGCGTAAGAATGAAAGTTCATGGAAGAGCTTCAGTCTCTACTTGTCCTTCGTGCTCTGCTCACGAGATCTTTTCAGCCTTTGACGTTTCTTTGTTTCTTTGTCATGTGACGGTTTGGAGGCATGTGCTCACAGGCAGCTTCTAACCCAGGTCTTTAGTCCTTAGTTCTTACCTGAGCAAAAGGAAGTTCATATAAATGGAGCAGAAAACATGGACTTGTTAATGTTTAGAAATATGTTTGTCATTAACATGTTTCCCATCGTCTCCTGCAGACGTCCAGACCCAGTGGAGTCCAGAGCCCAGTCTGAAGCAGGAAATCCCCGAGACTCCACAGATTAAAGAGGAACCAGAGGAACCAGAGGAACAGAGCGTCAAACAGGAGGAAGAGCAGCTCCCACAGTTCACTGAGACGTCACCAAAGAACATCATCATCACCAACATGTTTTCACTTTGTGACGTCAGTGAGAAACTCCCCCCTCTACGACCCACGGAGAAGAACACGGAGACGGACGGAGAAACGGACAACACCTCTGACTGTGACTATGACGATGATGAAGACTGGGAACCTCCAGCCAGCGCTTCAGCCGCACAGACGGAGACAGAGGCTGATGGAGACCACGCCCACCAAGTCCAGATACAAGACACCAGTCCAGCTGTGAGGGACGGACTCACGGCAGAGACTGGAGCAGAGCGAAGGAAGAAACATGAGTGCAGTGTCTGTAAGAAGAGATTCCCCACTAAACAACGTTTAGAAAGACACAGGAGAACTCACACTGGAGAGAGACCTTTCAGCTGCTCAACCTGTCAAAGGACTTTTACAGATAGTTCACATCTCAGGAGGCATCATAGAACTCACACAGGAGATAGGCCTTTCAGGTGTTCGGTATGTGAGAGGGCATTTAAACAGGATCGTCATCTCAGCGCACATATGAAAACTCACACAGGAGAGAGGCCTTACAGCTGTACAGTTTGTCAGGCAGTATTTACCTTTCAGGGTTCTCTGAACTCTCACATGAGACGACACACTGGAGAGAGACCTTTCAGCTGCTCAACCTGTCAAAGGACGTTTACAAGTAGTTCAGATCTCATTAGGCATCATAGAACTCACACAGGAGAGAAACCGTTCAGTTGTCCAATCTGTCAGAGAGCGTTTAGCCATGAAAGTAACCGCAGAGCTCATATGAAAACTCACACAGGAGAGAGGCCTTTCAGCTGCCCAGTCTGTCAGAGAGCGTTTGCACAGAAGAGAACTCTCAAAGTCCACATGAAATCTCACACAACTGGGTGACTCTGTCCCCAGAAGATCCAAACTATCCTCAAAGCCCTGAAGAGACACAAAGGGTTTGACTCAGTGTGAGACATGGATCTGCTCAGAAACAGGAGAGACTCTGAAACTGGATGATTATTGTTTATTTGTTTGACCTGAATGTTTAAAGGTACAAAAAAATCATTTGTTCGTTTCATGCTCACAGTTCATTGATTGTTCATTAAAAATGTTCTTTTCATGTGATTTTCTCCTTCTTTCTGTTTTTCTTCCTTATTGTCAGAAAATTAGGGTTAAAACCTTGGTTTTCCAATTCTGGAGAACGCTTACTTGAAAGAAACGACACAGAGATCAGTACTTTGGTTGGCTTGCAAGGGAGAATTGCAGTTCACCACAGCTACGCAGCGTGGTTCTCCTGCACCCATTCTCAACGAGTTATTTTCTGCACAGCCTTTTATTTAGTTTGTCCATAGCATATAACATACAGAGGTGGAGTTACATTTTACATCGTCCAATACATCTCAGACACATGAATCACACTATTTTATCTAAGTGGGGAGGCCTAGTGCGTGCAAGGCCATCTGCTCTTAGTGACACACAGTTAGCCTGCACGCGCCAGGGCCCCCCTCCCTCTCGTCGCCTTGCTGTCTCGTTATTTCTGATAAAACAGTCTCTTACAGATATTAAGGGAACGATGTGACACTTATGCTAACCTTGCAGATAATTTCAAACACTTGATTATTGCATCATTCTTATACCAATAATTTTATTGCAGTTATTACCATATTTACAATTCTATTACATTTCCCTCCTGTTTATCAAAATGTTAGCATATTTTCTCACATCCAGATACACCATTCCTTCCAGATTTCAGTATACCCTTCATATTTTTTAACTAATGCTTTTTACACCCAGAGAGGTAATACCTAAGCAGTGTAATAATTGTCAGTTTCGGCTGTGCTATCTTCTGCTGGTACCAGAGCGTATGTGTGTGTGGTAAACTCACTCGATACTGCCTTCTCAATCGTACGTAACATGACAGTTCTACACAAAGGTATACAACAACATCCGCAGAATACAAAAAAGGCTGTCAATGCTAACACAGTGGTCAGAAGAGGTCCTGCCACACTGCTCCATCTCCCAAAAAGCTTGTCAAACCACTCCTGTATTACGTTGCTTACCCCTGTATGTACTTTCAGAGTATTTGCCATGATTTTTAATTGTGTCAATGTATGTGTTAGGGACCCATCTGCTGCTGTAGTGTTGGGAATGAATGTGCAACACTGGTCTCCAAATATGGAGCAGACTCCTCCTTTCTCTGCCAACAACATGTCCACTGCCATTCTATTCTGCCACGTCATTAAGGACGTGTGATGTAATTGACTCCCCAAACTTTGTCCTAAGTTATGGGTGAGATTTGTCAGACGTTGCATCTGGAAGTGCAGATAATTTATTCTGTCAACATTTTTGTTTGGAGTTACAGGGAATACTGCTGATATCAGTGGGAGGTTTTCAAACCCGGTGGCAATTTGATCCACCAATTTATACTCATTAGGGACCCCCCTTGGGACGCCAATTGCATCCATGTATGTGGTGTCGGGCGCCACAGGTAACAGGACCACAGGTGAAGACGCTGTGTCACGCCTCCCCCTGGTCCCCCGCACCTGTGGGGCTGTGATAACCGTGGCAGGCCATATTAGGGACACATAGGCACAGCTCCCCGTACCGCTGGCTTCCATGTGACCTCGTAACATGTTGCCTCCACACCACCACCATACATCTTGTCGTTGTATAGTCAGCATGCCATTCCCTTTTAACTCCAAAGTCTTATTACACAGGTGCTTAGGCACCCTTCCAACGTCTATGCATGCAACATTAGATTGGCACGTGGTGATGTCGTAGCAGGTAAAGGTGGTGTCTGTGGGCAATGCAAAAATAGGTGGTTGTGTATTGCTGGTTACTTTTGGAAATGCTGTTTGGTAGGTAGTGCACATGTTCCTATCACCTGTTCTGCTCGCTAGAGTGTGTGCACAAGATTCATTTACAGGTAATGCATTTACCAATAATAATTTGGGCATTGCTGTCATACATACCACACATTCCTGTCTTACCGCTGTGCCTACCCCCAATGCCTGTCGCACCCATTCATTGCTAGTCGAATTTAGCCCTGTTGCTGCATACATATAGTCAGATGAATCCATTGTGTCCGTGTCTATTGCAGTGATGCCTGTAGTTACTCTTCCCACTGTGTGAACAACCGTTTCTTTGCTTGGGACTGCCACAGCGCAGATGCTTATGTAACAAAACGGGTCTCTGCCGGTAGTGTACCAATAGAGTTTAAATAAAGGACACTGTGTAATGTTTTCCATGTGTTTCATGTTTACTGTCACTGATAAGTGTTTTGGTGTCTGTATGAGGACTATCCTGCCCGCCCACACTTTGGCCTGTGTTGATGCTGCCTTGGGTACCCACTGATCCCCTGAATTAGCCACCTCATTGTCCCATGAGTTCCCCCCTGGCAACACTACAGCATACACTATGTCATTTCTAATGTCTGCTTTATCTGACAACTTGATTCTTCTATGCACAAACTTATCATATGGCACTTGAAAGGTATAAGCTTTATTCACTGGTACACAAAATTTGAGCAGTGTTGACTCTGAGCTTTGAAAAGAACATGGATCTGATGACCATACGACCTGTTCCTTGTCGTCAGTGCCGTCCGCACCATGTGTCCACGCCAGGATGGTCACCAGGCCCCAATGGATGGCAAACGTGCTGATGATGACCAGGGTTTTTTTCCCTGAATTGGAAATGCCACTCATCGTCGCAGAGTAGTGATACTTTGCGCACCGTAGTACTCTGTTGTTGTCTCAGCTTACAAGAGAAGTCCTGCGTCTCTCCGGTTTTACTCACTCGACGTGGTGGGTCCAGAGATGTTCAGGTCTGGCAATTCCCGCAGCTTGCAGTGAGACAGGTGCACCCACGTGGTTCGTGCCTCCACCTTTACAGCTGTTGGTGTGGCCAGCAGTACTCGATACGGCCCCTCCCACCTTGGACTGTTCCACTTTGGCCTCTTCACAGCTTTGATGAACACCAGGTCCCCGATATTCACCAGCTGTGAGGATACAGTAGAATCGTTCGGAAGTTCGTGCATTTTATACAGTTCTCTTGTTAACATTGTCTGTTTCATATGCCATGATAAGTCCTTTGGTACATTGTCCTCTTTCTCTCGTACGTCAGCTAGTCCAGGAAGTCGCATTGGTCTGCCATGTATGGTCTCAAATGGTGAGAGTGTCTGTCCTTCTGCAGGCATCATGTGCATATTCAATTTCACCAAGTCTATGCACTGTGGCCATGGTCTTCCCGTTTCTTTTACAGCTTTTGCTAGTTTGTTCTTTATAGTCCCGTTACTTCGCTCAATGAGTCCGGCCGAAGATGGATGGTACGAGGAGAAATTTTTTAGGGTGATATCGAGGTTTGTGGCCATCGTTGAGATTACCTCATTCACAAAATGGCTGCCGTTGTCTGATCGTATTATTTCTGGGATGCCAAAAGTTGGTACTATATGTTTACATATTGCTTTGGCTACTGTCATGGCATCTGGTGTTGCTGTTGGGAATATTTCTATCCATTTTGAAAATGCATCTATTATTACCAAACAGTACTGTACTCCTTGTACTTTGTCTAATTGTATGTAGTCCATATGTATTACTTGAAAGGGGTATTTTGGCTCTGGGAATCTACCCCTCTTTGGCCTCATGTTTCCTTGAGTATTGTTCATTGTGCAGATTAAACACAGCTTACAAAATTTCTTTGTATACGTATTGAAACCATAGGTGTGGTAATATCGTTCTACTAGTGCCACCATCCCTCCTGTTGAGACATGGCATGCCCCATGGCTCAATTCAGCAGCCCATTTGAAAAGTGATTTAGGTAACCAGGGTTTACCATCGGGCCCTCTGAACACTTTGTCTTTTAAAAGTGCACCGTTTGCGATCCATACTGTTTTTTCTGATTGTGGTGCGTCATTTTGGTGTCGCTTCAAAATGTCTAAAGGGTCAGTGTCCTCCTGTTGTTCTGTGTACATGACAATTATCCCAGATGCTGCTTTTTTAGCGGTGTCGTCTGCCAGATTGTTTCCGAGTGTTATGGGATCTGTCCCCTTTTTGTGAGCTTCACATTTACAAATGGCCAATTTTGATGGCAGATGTATATTCTCTAATAATTTCTTAAGTAATCCCCTATGGGTTACTGGTTTCCCTGTAGTAGTTTTGAAACCTCTTAAGCTCCATTGCTTGCAAAATGTATGTGCAGAGCCGTATGCATATTGACTGTCAGTCCAAATTGTTACAGCTTTGTTTGCATATAAGCGACACGCCTCCACTAAAGCAGCCAGCTCAGCTGCCTGTGCTGATAGATTGCTCGGTAATTTTAGTGCTTTGATAACTGTGTCTTTTGTTGTAATTGCATAGCCTACATTATTTTTCCCTTTTTGGTCTTTACTGGCGGAACCATCTATTAAAATAGTATCACCGACTGTCAGTGGGGTATCCAGAAGGTCTGCTCTAGTCTTATATTCAGTTTGTGCTAAATCTACACAATTATGGGGATCGCCATCCCCGGGAAGAGGCAGTAACGTTGCTGGATTGAACCCTGCGCACCGCGCTAGTGTCAAATGTGGTTGTGAGAGCAACACTGCTGTACACATAAGGTGTCTGGCTGGTGACAGGAAGGTCATGTTGGTTTGCAGAAGTAGTGCTGAAACAGCGTGTGACACTTTAAGAGTCAGTGGATGAAACAGTACTACTTCTGCTGAGGCCTGTACAGCTGCTGCTGCTGCTAGCACAGCCTGTACACATGGAACAGTGGCCCTAGCTACTGGGTCCAATTGTACGGAGTAATATGCCACTGGACGCATTTCAGAACCGTATTTTTGCATTAATACTGACGTCATAAATCCATTTCTGCAGTCTACCGTTTGTATAAATTGTTTTTCATAGTCTGGTATGGCTAACGCCCCTGTGTCACATAGTTGTGTTTTAATTTTGTCAAATGCTACATCCGCCTCTTTAGTCCACGTTAATTTATCCGTCATGGCTAACTTTTGTTTGAACATCATGTCTTGCAGGGGTTTTACGATCTCCGCATATCCCAGAATCCACATGCGACAATAATTGCTCAAGCCCAAAAAGGACATCATTTGTTTTTTAGTTGTGGGCTTTGGAGCCACTCTGATTGCTTCCTTTCGAGCATCATCAACCGTCCGGCCTTCCGCACTTAGGGTGTGGCCTAGATATTTCACTTGGGGTTTCCAAAGTTGGAGTTTGTTTTTGCTCACTTTGTTCCCTGTTTTATACAGATTTACATTATCCACATGTAGAGTCCCTGCACCACATGTAGAGTCCCTGCAAATCCATATTTCTTTGTCCATTTTGATAGGTACTTAACGCTATGAGGGAAATATTTTTCCATCCATTTCGCATCTGTTAAGTCTTTATCACTTGATTTTACTGAACGAGGTGTAACCTCATGGTCAGCCATTATGTGGTCTGGTCGTCTGGGGAAAATGCTACATGCTCTGCCAACGGACCCAATGTCAAGCTTCTAGTGGCTCCCCTGTTGGTTACCACCGGACATTAGCTAGGTGTTCAAGATTCACACCCGTTGACAAATTGTAGATTCCTCAGATTAACGCCTTTTGACCCTAATAGAATTAACAATGCTCACACAGGTTTACAGGGGGAAAAAAAATTACAAAATAGCACGTCGTTAATTCTCATTCATTCAATCATACTTTTCATTCATGTTGTCTGTCTTGACCGCTCTGTCTTGAGCTTGGTAGTACGTTTCGTTCAGTTCGTCTGTCTTGACTACTCTGTCTTGAGCCTGATCGCTCGTACTTCAACCAGTATGCATATAGCGCTTATATGTCTCACTCTGTCACACAAAGTTATCTGACCTCTGTCCTTGTCGCTCGTTCTCCTCTGGCTCGGATGACGAACCGTCTCCGTGGAGAATGAGGTGAGATGGACGGCCACTGGAAGGTGGACTTCTCTCGTTGCTGTACAGACTTCGCCAATCGCCGTTCACCCTCCACGAAGATCAGCTGTCATCCGGCTCGAAGGACCATCTGTATGTCAGAAAATTAGGGTTAAAACCTTGGTTTTCCAATTCTGGAGAACGCTTACTTGAAAGAAACGACACAGAGATCAGTACTTTGGTTGGCTTGCAAGGGAGAATTGCAGTTCACCACAGCTACGCAGCGTGGTTCTCCTGCACCCATTCTCAACGAGTTATTTTCTGCACAGCCTTTTATTTAGTTTGTCCATAGCATATAACATACAGAGGTGGAGTTACATTTTACATCGTCCAATACATCTCAGACACATGAATCACACTATTTTATCTAAGTGGGGAGGCCTAGTGCGTGCAAGGCCATCTGCTCTTAGTGACACACAGTTAGCCTGCACGCGCCAGGGCCCCCCTCCCTCTCGTCGCCTTGCTGTCTCGTTATTTCTGATAAAACAGTCTCTTACAGATATTAAGGGAACGATGTGACACTTATGCTAACCTTGCAAATAATTTCAAACACTTGATTATTGCATCATTCTTATACCAATAATTTTATTGCAGTTATTACCATATTTACAATTCTATTACACTTATGAACCTGGAAACATTTGAGAACTTATTTGCATTTACAAACATGACGTGGCCGAACAGGAACAGCCACAACTGTTGAGTTTATTATGTTTAGTAAAAGAAGAAAACCTTCACCCTGACACAGACCCTGCAGCTGAACAGTTTGTGAAACGTGTTCACAAGAATCTTCTCTGTCAAAGAGCTCACGTTTAGTTTAAAGGGATGTTTCAGGATTTTTGACATAGGGCCTCATTTCCTCGTTTTCCAGAGTGTTGCTGATTTCTGGAGATATTTTTTTTTGTATTTCATGCAGTTCTTCTGTTTGAAGAGTTTCGTGGCGCTAGGCTAGTGCAAGGCTAGTGCATTTCTATGGTATCAGCTAGCCTGCAGTAAAAACAGTGTGACCCTAAAGACTTCCCCCGCTCACTTCCGTCAATAACCTTTAGGAGTTACTGCGCGGACGTTTTGCTCCTCGTATCATTACGCCTCACAATATAGTCCCCCTTTTTATCTGCTTATAAAATCGACATGTTACATTTCTGTGTAAATATACTTCGCATGAAAACACTTCACGTAACTTTATTTAAATAGGGAACACGTGGAAGAGCTTGGTAGCTTCTATCGTGAGAAGGAGCTTTTGGAGCTATGTGACATGTGGGAGAGGCTGCGTATGTGCTCCGTTTGCCTGGCAGAGCGCACGGACAAAGACCAGACGGGGATATATTAACACGACTAAGGTTAGGTAAGAACATATCTCAGTATGTAAAAACGGCGGCCTATTCCTTTAACATTTTCTCACAGGTAACCTTTGGATCCAACGCATTTTACCACATTTAGAGAAAAATATGCATTGGATAATTACAGGATGATCAACTGTTTTGTTTTTGCTTTGCTAAACTTAGCTGCATTAAAGTGGGCTTGCACTAAAATACATTGCTATTATCTTTAATCAGGACTGAAAAATACTACAGCTTAACAAAAACAAAATGCCGTAACCTTTTACATTCTTTTGAACAAACACTACACATGAAATGAGACACAGCTATATGCTGGCTTTATTGTATTAATTAGCTTACTGTACTCAGAGCCTAAGTAGCTGCTAAATGTGAGCCACACAAATGGCAGTAAAACAAAACAAAAAGTAGCATCACCAAACTCCTAAAAAACAGAGTCGGCGATGGCTAAGATGCTAAACCCCGCACGAACTACCGAGCGCGGGAGTCCCACTGCCACTCTCAGATATTGACTGATAAAACTCCCCACTTATCCCTATAAACGGCCCACAAAGTAAAGAACAGTTTCACATACTAGTAGATAATCGTGTAAAGACCATACAATATATTTGTGGTTATGGTTCACCGTGTACTGACCTGTGAAATAATAATAAAAAAAGGTAGAGGCAATGAACACACGAGTGCTGCCGTTTACGTCCAGATTGCGTTTGAGGCAAAACAGGAAGTCCAACGCTATTACCACCTGGGGCAACACCCTACGAACAAAGGTTCCACTCTAATGTTCCCTTCCCTTATAAAATCAGGACAGTACCATAATATCTGTATATTTGTCTTAGCTTAAATTGCTATAAAAGAAAATCTTTTCAAATTACCTAATAAATAAAAACAATGTGGTCACATACTTTTAGGTGTACCACACTCAGTCTATAACGGGTTGGGCGACTCACAGACTAATTCTCAGCGGTCAGACAGAAACAACCGTCAGGAGCAGGTTTCAGTTAGTTTTAAATCAGCGGTTCCCAATCTGTGGGTCAGGGACCAGAGGTGAGAGAATGGGACCATTTGCCATTTACTATTTTAAAAAGGGAAATAGACTATAGTCGTCCTAAATCCCAGTCTCACAGTGGCTTAGTGGTTAGTGGTCCTCACACAGGGGGCGGGGCCTGAATTGAGGTCTGTATGTTCTGCTTCTGCCCTGGAACTGTGGAACTGTTTTGACCATAAATGGATTCTCTCTTTGTCGAATAACCATGGGACGCTACTGTAGGGTCCCCGTGTGGATTTTTGCTTAGGGCCCCAGAAGGGCCAGCACCGGCTCTGGTTCCACCAATCAAAAGCCTCGTAGTAGATCATGGGACTCCCGAGCATCCTGGGTAATGTAGTTCTAGGACGAAGGCTCGCAGTTAAACTAGAATGATCTCATACGTGCTTTTTTCACCTGCATCTGACTTTGCGGTCGCTTTATAACCACAGAGCTGGATTCAGCCCAAGCTGACGGAGTTACGGAGTTAAAGACTTTATTCCAAATCAATCCGGTCTCAAAGCAAGGGGAGTTTTACTTCCGGACCGGAGAGGAGGCGGGACTGTGGAGCTCTATTCTGAATGCTAGAACATGTTGAAATTTCAGATTTTCTTTTTTATTCATATGTTTGCAGTGTCATAACTACATCTCTGACGTTTAAAACAAACCAAACCGTTTGAAAATTGGTAGAAAAATGAGCAAGTTCTGGTTATTTCAAAAGTACAGGCTCCATAAAACACACTGTTAGGAGCGCGCTCCTGTGGCAAGATGGCCGCCGCGTGCGGACGTCGCCCTCTATTGGCCAGCAGCGCGCACGAGACATGTAGCCTTTATTTCTATGGTTCCTGTCGTTAGCTCAGTGCTAACAGCGGCTCGTAAACATGTCCAAGAGGAGCCGGACTCTGAGAGCTCTGGTGACGGAGCGGCTGAGCGCGGCCGCGGAGGAGATCTGTGAGCTGCTGGAGAGGACCATAGCGGAGTATGAGGAGGAGCTGTGTCGCTCCAAAGAGGAGAACCAGAGGAACCAGCGGCTCCTGGAGGCTCTGGGCCCGCGACAAGGAGCAGCTGGTCAGCCTGGTCCTCGTACATGTTCCAGAGGTGAGTCCATGTAGTTCTTTATTTCGATTTAAATATTGTTTTTTTTTTACTGGGAAAATGTTGCTTTGTGGATTTGATATTTTCCATATTAAACGATTTACTAGTGGATCGTTTTTGTGATAAGTTTCAACTTGTTTCCAGAAAGCATTAGTTCTGGACCATGTGAAGAACAGGTGGGTCATATTTTCATCTGCATTTGGAGTCGGTGTCTGTAAATGTGGAGATTAGTGACTCGGAAAATATTTATGGAGGATTTTAAAATGAGTTTCTCTTATTGTGTCATTTATACAGTATTGAAATGATAAAGTTTATGTTCTAGTAAAATGCCAGTCTCCACATTTGATAATCTGAGATTATGAGTTAGTCCCTATAACCCGTCACTCAGTACAGCTGTAGACCCGCACTAAGTAAACCAGTGGTTCTCAACCCAGTCCAAAAACTATGGCCACTACAGATGTTTAAAATAATGAATGCTAAAAACAATTTCAAACAAACTGTAATTGGAGTGTTTGATGCAGCCGTACTCTTGTCTTATTTACTACAACCACAATATGTTCACTAAACTCAGGGAATAGAATTCAAGAGACAGTGGAATATTTCTGGATAAATATTAGGGGTTCAGCTCTCACGGTTCGGTTCACGGTGCAGGTCTCGTGGTTTGGTGCATCACGGTGCCAGTGCAATCTAAAAAATAATAAGTAGGTTTTGAAATGAAATATAATGATCGTTATTTGACAGTATTTATAACCTTAGACTGAAATTGACAATGCTTTCAAAGCTGCTTTATAATAAAGCATCAAAGCAGCAAAATGAAAAAATAAATAAAGTGCAGGCCATGCGCTCGTTAAAGGGGGGGTATTATGCAAAATCGATTTTTTTCAAGCTTTACATCATGTTATTAAGTCATTCCCACATTAAAAACATGCCTGAAGTGTGGCCTTAGCACATTCACATATTTTCGAGTAGTCTGGAAAAACTCTGATGGCGGCCATTTTAGGGATAAAACGCCTGATTCCTTCAGGGAACGCCTCGACCTCCAGGATACGCCTCCGACCTTTCGTCACCAGCCGAGTAACCAACCACTGCTCCTCAGCAGAACCCCCTCCCCGCAGTGTCTAGCCCTAAGATGTAAACAGAGTCATCATGGAGGATTAGCTTCATGTGTTGTGAACCGGAGCCACAGCAGACTTTTACAAAGACACACATCAGTGTTTCTGTTACCGAAACACCCAGGATTAAAACCGGTGACAAGAACACTTATTTCAGTGTCTGGTTCTGCGCTGGGCCTTGATGATGCACAGAGCCTCCGGAGAAAGCTAATGCTAAGCTAAACCTCGAGTCATCACGTGAAAACGAGAAATATGCACACATAAAGTCAATAAAACCACGACACACATAAAGAACCGTTTAACAATGATCACACACGGAGCCAGACTTGTTGATTTCGTAGTTTATTGCTCACATTTCATCTGCAGTGAGTCGTAGCCGAGTGGTTTCTCCAGGAGCTAAGGCACTATTAGCCGCGACAGGCTAACAACCTTCACCTTCACAACATTCATTGAAAACAGGCAGCATATTAGGCACAAATAACGTCAACAAAGCAGCAACTACTTGAAGCAGCCTTTACGATGATCACACAATGAGCCTGGCTTTACACATTTGTGGTTTATTACAGACTTTTCATCAACAATGAGCTGTAGTCGATTATAACAAGCTAACGGGGTAACCTCGAAAAACCATTGTCCACCTGCACAGATAATGTCCGTCTTTGAATGGTATGGGCTCCTGCAGATCCTGGTGTCGTCCATGGGGGTATAGTTAGAGATCCATAGGGCATGGCAGATGCAAAGAGAAGCCTCCAAACAGCAGTTATTTTTCAGGCAAGAGCCCCTTCCAAGCGTCCGGTGTGGAAGGTTCCAGTGGCGGCTGGTGATGTGAAAACCAGGGGGGGCTGTTGCCTCGACCTACCTTCAATTATATTTTAGAAGATACTTATAAACATTGTTTTTAACTTAAAAAAGAAAGTTATCTTTGGGGCATTTAATATTATTATTTTATGTAGAATATATTCAAAACGTATTGTTTAGTTTTATTCAACTAAAAAATAAATCATTTCTGACTAAAGCGTAATGATAATCACTATACATATGTGTGTTGTGCACCACTGATTTGTGTTTTGAACCAACAGAACCAGAACAAAGGCAGGAGGTGTTTCCTCTTTGATTTCATGTACAGTTTTAGTCCCAGACCTGCTGTGGTTTCATTATGAGCCTCAGAGCCACAGGTTTAAACCTGTATAAACCGTCAGACAAATGATCCGCTCAGAAATAATGTGCAGCTCACGTTGTGAAGAGAGTCCTCCTCCTCCTCCTCCTCCTCCTCCTCCTGTAGCACCTGGAGCTCCACCTCTGTTTCCCTCAGTGAATGAATGACGTTCCCCTCTCCTGTCGTAGCTCCTCCTCACGGTCCTGAATCTTCTCTCCATCAAACGTCCACGTCCTGGGACAGAACTGTCTGTCCAAGTCAGCGAGGGTTGTTCCAAAGTGTGAGATAAACAAGCAGCAGCTAAAGCAGACGAGCTAGTTAGCATCGTCATGCTACCTCCAGGAAAGTCCGTTCAGACGTGACTTCTGAGTGAAGAAAGTTGTCCCAAGTCCATTAGTTTGACTAAATCCTTTCACCTCCTCTCAGGAAACAACACAAAGCTTCTCCGGTCTCTCAAATGAGAAGTTTTTCCTCCGATCGTCCGTGAGCTCAGAGCTGCTCCAACAACGAGCTCGCGTTTGTTTACAGTAGAGCTTCCTCGTCTTTCACCTGTTAAATCCCCAATGGGCGCTTGGCCTCAGCGCCCATCGGAGAGTTATTATTGCGCGTCTCTGATTGGTTGAATTAATGATATACAGTGACGTTTTTATACCATAGTAGAGCGCCATTGGTTAGATGCTTGGGGCGCTGTTCCCCGCCGCCCCAAGCACAAAACTACACATTTATGACGCTGTTACAGCGGCTACAGCACAAGATGAACCAGGCAGACAAAATGACACGCTCCTTCACCTCCGCTCCCCCTCATGCCAGTGTATAAAAGACCTGTATATAAGAAAGTTAGGATTTTGCTAAGCTTAAAACTTTTTATTTTATTTGCATAATTGATAGGAGGGGCGGCGCCCCACCGCCCATAATGGACCAGCCGCCACTGGAAGGTTCGTCTCCAAATAATATCCTGTGTGGCCATTGTTCACAAAGTGATAAACAGTAGCTCCTTTCCAACAATAAAAATTAAAATGCACTGATCGTAGTTTCAATGCTGTGGAGACAACGAGCGGACTGTTGTGATGCCACAGACTGTGGAGGGGGCGTGTCGGAAAGGGTCAGGGAGCGTCTTTAAGAGACAGGGGCCTATTTCAAGTCATTTGCTACGGCCATTTTGAAAGAGCAATTTTATACAAGGCAGTTATTCTAATTTACTGCATTTACAGACCAACAGAAGGTTTGGTCATCATTGTAGTGTGATATAGACTGGTGCTATGTGGCTGAAAAAAGCATAATACCCCCTCTTTAAGTATATTATAAGATAAGATGATACTTTATTGATATCACAGATGGAGAAATTGCATTCGATGAGAGAGCATCCGGCAGCAGCACCCATTCAGTGCACCACTCTTTTTCCACTCTTTTTTTTTTCTTTGGTGAAAGATCGTTGTGTCGGGGCCGCCATCTTCACTGTTTTGGTCACAGGAGGAGCACTGGTTGATGGGAAATCCGTAGACGATGACCACGGCGGTGGAGCTCTTGCGCTTGGCCACGATGTTCTTGGCCACACAGGTGTAGTTGGCCGTGTCGGACAGACGCGCCTGCTTGATGATCAGGTTGTGTCCACGGTGATGTAGAAGTTCCTGTCCTCGGCCGGGTCGATGATCTCGTTGTCCTTCAGCCACTCCACCCGCATGACCTTGGAGGATGGAGAAACTGTAGCTGCCCTCTGTCTCCTCTGATCATCTGAAACGGTGCCCGTTGGGCTTGTCCCCGTCTCAGAGCGTGGTGTCCTGCACTGGTCAGCTCCACCTCGTCCTTCCTCTTCCTCCTGCACAGCTCCCTCCACAGTCTATCACCATCTCCTCGTTAGTCCCTTTTGTTGTTTCCTGTAGCTCCTCTTGTATACAAGTGGAGCTCTCCCTCTGACTTGCCTTTCTGGGCGTCAGGGGAGGAGGTTTGAGACTCTGGGGGCAGAACGTGGTCAGCACTGGAAGCGCCGCGTAAGAATGAAAGTTCATGGAAGAGCTTCAGTCTCTACTTGTCCTTCGTGCTCTGCTCACGAGATCTTTTCAGCCTTTGACGTTTCTTTGTTTCTTTGTCATGTGACGGTTTGGAGGCATGTGCTCACAGGCAGCTTCTAACCCAGGTCTTTAGTCCTTAGTTCTTACCTGAGCAAAAGGAAGTTCATATAAATGGAGCAGAAAACATGGACTTGTTAATGTTTAGAAATATGTTTGTCATTAATGTTTCTCGTCGTCTCCTGCAGACGTCCAGACCCAGTGGAGTCCAGAGCCCAGTCTGAAGCAGGAAATCCCCGAGACTCCACAGATTAAAGAGGAACCAGAGGAACCAGAGGAACCAGAGGAACCAGAGGAACCAGAGGAACCAGAGGAACCAGAGGAACCAGAGGAACAGAGCGTCAAACAGGAGGAAGAGCAGCTCCCACAGTTCACTGAGACTCCACCAAAGAACATCATCATCACCAGCGCGTTTTCACTTTGTGACATCAGTGAGAAACTCCCCCCTCTACGACCCGCGGAGAAGAACACGGAGACGGACGGAGAAACGGTCAACTCCTCTGACTCTGACTGTGACGATGATGAAGACTGGGAACCTCCAGCCAGCGCTTCAGCCGCACAGACGGAGACAGAGGCTGATGGAGACGACGCCCACCAAGTCCAGATGCAAGACACCAGTCCAGCTGTGAGGGACGGACTCACGGCAGAGACTGGAGCAGAGCGAAGGAAGAAACATGAGTGCAGTGTCTGTAAGAAGAGATTCCCCACTAAAGAACACTTAGAAAGACACAGGAGAACTCACACAGGAGAGAGACCTTTCCGGTGTACAGTATGTGAGAAAGCATTTAAAACGGATAGTAATCTCAGAGCACATATGAAAACTCACACAGGAGACAGACCTTACAGCTGCTCTACATGTAAGAAAACATTCACCAGAAAAGCAAGCCGAGATTTACACCTGAGAACTCACACGGGTGAAAGGCCGTATGTTTGCTCTGTATGCACTAAGAGATTCATCACTAAACCACACTTTGTAATGCACATGAGAACTCACACGGGTGAAAAACCAAACGTTTGCTCTCACTGTAATAAGAGATTCACCTCTAAACCAAACTTAGTGTTACACATGAGAACTCACACTGGAGAGAGACCGTTCAGTTGTTCAGTTTGTCAGAAAAAGTTTAACGAAAGCAGGACTCTCAAAGGACACATGGGAACTCACACAGGAGAGAGGCCTTTCAGCTGCACAGTCTGTCCGAGAACGTTTATCCAAAGAGGACATCTGAACGCCCACGTGAAATCTCACAAACGGAGAGACTCAAAGCCCTGACGAGACACAAAGGGGTTTAACTCAGTGTAAGAAATAGAGCCTGATAAGTGCAGTTCTTCTTTGTTTTAAAAACCTTTGCCACAGAGTTGGTTCCAGCTTCCTGTTTGTTTTTCATTCAAATTGTTCATTAAAAAAACATTTCTGTTCAATTTCATGTGTGAATTATTTTCTTCCTTTGTTTTTTCTGCCTCTTGAACCTGGAAACGTGACTTTCCTTTAACAAAGCTCAGAGACGTGAAGCTCACAGAGACAGACTCACTCACAGATTAGACTAAAGAGCTGAATCATCATCATAATAAAGCAGATTCTGTAATAAAGTGTGAACATGGTGACAGTGAGGAGAGGATCTGAGCTGTGTCTGAGGGAAGTTCTGACCAAGCCTTTGAACCGATTCCAAACCAGAGTCACATATTATTACATTCAAGACAAACATTAAACCAAATGTGAGATAAAACTTCGAGCTTGATCTTCATGAATATTATTGTGGTTTATGCTTTAAAACAGTTCAACATTAAAACTCTGAGTGAAAATGCTCTTTCTGTGTGGCCTATAGAAGGTTTATTATGATCTACAGTAAGATGCAACACCGGGTTCCTCCAGCAGAGGGCGCCTGCTGCTCTGGGCATCTGTATCTGACATTGATTTAACATATTTCCATTGGTTGCACGTGTTAAAACGTGTTATATTTTAGCTCCTTTAGTTCATTTAAACATTGGAGTTTGGTTTAATGAGGCTGTTTTCAGTTGTGTCAGTGCAGAGTCAACAAAACTAATGATCGTGGACAGAAAGTGGGAAAAACGAGCAACAGAAGTGGAGCTGAGTAACTGAATGGTGTTGGAAAGATCTCAAAACTTTGAGCAGCAAACGACAACAAGACCCTCTTCATGTCCAGCTCCTTCTCCACAGTGTCCACCTCCTTCTCCACAGTGTCCAGCTCCTTCTCCACAGTGTCCACCTCCTTCTCCACAGTGTCCACCTCCTCCACAGTGTCCACCTCCTTCTCCACAGTGTCCACCTCCTTCTCCACAGTGTCCACCTCCTCCACAGTGTCCACCTCCTTCTCCACAGTGTCCACCTCCTTCTCCACAGTGTCCAGCTCCTTCTCCACAGTGTCCGCCTCCTTCTCCACAGTGTCCACCTCCTCCACAGTGTCCACCTCCTTCTCCACAGTGTCCAGCTCCTTCTCCACAGTGTCCACAGTGTTTGAAAGGTGTTTATTACATTCTTGACATTTTGAATTTGCTGCTGTGGGAGTAAATGAAGACACGATTCTCTCCGTTTCTACACGAGACTGAAGACAATTATCCTGACGACGTGACGAGTGACTTACTGTGGGAATGACCGTCTAATTTCAGCCAAACAGGCCATTTGCCGTCCCGCTCTAACAATGATCAGGGCAAAACCCGGTCACAGATATTGGGGACAAAATGGCAACTCCATTTTAGAAAATCTCCACATACCTACAAGTCCATAAAACACAATGGCTGCGTCTGAAACCATCACATTGTCGCCTCTAAGCTCTAACACTGGCAACTAACTCCTTAACCTTTCATGGGGTCGACTGTTAGATCTGTGCAGTTAGTGAACTAGAGCTTCAGCTGCATTTTGAACAATCCGTCCGTCCTTTAACAGGGGTAAGGGAAGTGACTTCTTCTTCTTCTTCTACTTGCTTCCGGCGGGCGACGCGCGGGAATGCGCAATGCTGCCCCCCACCGTCAGAATCCAAAACACTAACCTACATTCTCATCAAAAGGCCAGTGCGGCGAAGGAACAGAAGAATGGCTTCCTCCACCTGCTTCTCTCTCACAGAAAAAATAGTCTTTACCGAAAAAACAGAAAACCCCAAGTCAGAAAGCCGACCACACATCTGCCGCCTCTCCTCATCATATTTATTACAAGACGGCGTTACATGACCCACACTTCCCACACTTCCACACTCACACAGTCCTGAACAGACACGCCGCGAGAGCACAGTTGGCCGACCCGGCTCTGACACAGACGGCTGACAGGAAAAGTAATGCCCCCCTCGCCTCTCTGCGCCCCACTCTCTTTGCCACTGATCACTTAGGTCCTCATTACAGACACTATAACACTCCTGCTTCCCCAGCGGCAAAGTCCACTGAGGCCCTCCCCAGTGACTCCTCTGCCAGCTTATCCGCAACTTCATTTCCCTCAATTCCGGCATGTCCCGGCACCCACACAAACACTACACCTGTCTTTCAACTCTGCTAAGGCACGACAGAATATAAAAAACTCCCTTTAAAAAGTTTCCCTTCACCCACAGACTGTGAGGAGGTTTACGGTTTGGGTAAAGCCGAACTGGAGAAAATGCACTCTGATAAAGTGGGGATTAAGAACCTTCATATTGTGTCCTGATTAGAATATTATGTCGCAACAGGGAACAGATGTAACGCTGCAGATATAAACATAAGAAAACAAACATAAGAAGCGCTAGAACATATAACTTGTACTTTTACCAACTCCTTTTCGGACATTTTTTTTTATTATAACAACTGTATAGCTAAATAAGGAGTGAACCCAGTGACTCCAAGATGATGATTTTTTGATTTTTTTTACAAAATTTACCTGAGTTAGAAACCCCCTACTTGTATTATAGACAAAAAAATGTCTTGCAATAAAGCAAAAGTTGCGTACCCCGCTGTAAACATTCAACAATCTATAATGTGTTTCCATCCCTGACATTATACCTGACCTGCTCGCCACCCCGAGATTGTTTTGTAGATCCGCCCCCGACAAAAAGTAAATAACTCTAAAGAACAAGGAGCACCCGGACGATCGACATCAGTTTTATTGATCAAAAATAAGCTTTTGCCGCTTAAACATACACTCCTGGGACCTGGAAAAAGTACAACATTTCTCATTCAAGTAAGAAAAATATACTTCTTTATATTTTTACTCAAGTAGTAAAAAGTACCGTTTGATAAAACTACTCTAAGACGTACAATTTGGACAATGTACTTGAGTAAATGTAACAGAGTACTGCCGCCTCTGGATATGTAAACAGAGCATCCAGAAAAGCTCAAAGTAACAAAGCTGCTATGAGTGACATAAAAGATACTATGGGTTTAGTTGGTCTTAGCTTTCAAATGAGGCGTTACACTCCTATAGTCTGTAAACTCCACTCAAGAAACTTTACGATTTGGGTAAAGCTGAACTGGAGGAAATGAGCTCAGTAAAGGCGGGGATTAAGAGGAAAATCACTCGTTCAGCCGCTGGAAGGTCAAACAAACACCTACATTAACTTTGATTTTGTCACTAAGAAAGTGCATAATGAACCTGTTGTAATAATTTCCCAAATGATATGTAACCTCTGAACCCTCACCTGAACCAAGAGCATTTTCTCCAGTTTGACTTTACCCAAATCTAAAAGCTTCTTTGAAAAAACTTCAATATAGCAATGAAAATGCAACAATATAATACAACAAAAAAGTGTCTGGAGAGCGACAAAGAAGAAACCAAAAAATGTTGAAAAAGAAAAAAAACTACGGAAAAAAAACTACAAAAGCGCGTTAGGATCTGATTTGTAGGCCTTAGCTTTCAAATGAGGCGTTGCACTGTCGCTCTCCTGTCGAGTAGAGTTTAGATTTGGGTAAAGAAAAGGCACTCGATTCAGGAGGACTTCAAAACACTGAGAGAGAATATTAAATATTGAGTCTAGTGAAAAGTGTCAATGAAAGAAACAAACCTGTGAATGATTTTATAAAATTGTGTATTTTCAAACAAAATATGATCCAGTTCAAACTTTTCCAACATAATGCCACAAAGATGTTCATATTACAAACATTCAACAGGCAAGTTACACATGAGCATTTCATCAAGGATTAAAATAACACTAGCTCTTTATACAAAATCAAAAAGAGAAAACTGACCACTAAAATTTCCCTCATAAATAGAACGTTTAAAAAGTAGTTTCTCGAAATTCTACATTTTAAGAGGTAGATATTGGTCAAAAATCAACCTGTAACTTAGAACCATTCGGGTCCTTAATAAATAAAACTTGCTTAAGTCCTTTCAGGTCAGAAATGAGTCTGATTTAGTGCCTCGTCTAAAGTGTGAGTCGAGTCTTAACAGTGTCCAAAAGGCACCGTGTTCCCGCTCGGCAGGATTCGTCTTTGTTCGTAAACCGTTTTAATCGTTTCTCTCCTGTTTCCGTCACTCGTCGCGACGCTGAGGTTAACGTCCTCACAGTTCTCCAGAGTCCGTGTTATGCCTTTCACGTTCAGCACGACCTTTTTTGTTTCCGTCCGGTAGGCGTAGCTCTTCGGACCGACTGACGCGAACTCCCGGATGGCGTCGCCTGCTAGCTGAAGGTGAAGACGGTCGCTAACACGTTGTCTGTGTTCTTCAGGGCTGGCTTGGCGTTTTGGTTTGGCATCAGCTGAACGAGCGCGGTTTTGTCGCCGAGTATCTTAAAGGACTCTACTTTACGTTCATCGGAAAACACCAGCTTCGAGAAATCTGCGTCCTTGCTCACGGTTTGGTTCTGTAGTTCCACGCTTCTGTCGCCAAAGCCTCGCCAGAATTCGTCAAGAGAGCTTTTGTAGATATGTTTTCTAGCGGAACCAGAACTCTCCTGCTTTCCTTTGGCAAAATCACTGACGAAATCTTCAAAAAGCGTGCTGCTTTTTTCCTTAAAATGCCAAACTTCAACGATATGTCTCAACTCGTAGCCCATTTCCAAGGCTTTGTTGAACTCCGGGGTCACCCACACTCCGGTGATCGCCCTTTCCTTCCTTGTGTGATTGCAGGGGGTCTGTTGGTTCGAATCAGCGCAGGTTCGGCAAAGCGTGAACACCGTCTTCCCACTGGCGCTTTTGTACGGTAAAACTGGAAACAGCAAGTCTTTAGGAGGGGAGACAACCGCTTTGATCAATCCGAAGTAGCTCTGCGGGGGGACGAATTTCTCAAAGAACAGCCGAGGATGTCCAGTGGGGTAGGGGTTGTTGGCCATGACGTACGGAAACAGGGAGTCAACCTCAGCAAACATGATTCTCTCATCGGACGCTGCGGCGTGCTGCAGTTTGGCGACTCCGTTCATACTGGCGAAGGATAATTCGTGTAGCGCTAGAGGCTGCGGAGGCTTGTAATTCTTCAAGGCGCTAACTGCTGCTTCCGATGTCTTAATCTCGTTCCAAGCGTGTTCTCGTATCACGACGAGTCTAATGTTGGCTGCATCGGAAAAGGATTCAAGTCTTGCTAATCTGTCTTTGCACCACCTCCTGCGCCCCCTGTTGTCAGCGCCGGGGAAGCAAACAGGGCAGCCATTTTCTTTGCAGTCGATGAACTCCCAAATGACTTTATCACCGTCGGAGTAGCCGTCGAAGAGCAGCAGATCTGTGGTTCTTTTGCTGCCGTTACAGAAAAGCTGTCGTTTTGACTTTGGTCTCTTTCTTCTGATTCACTCATTTCATTGTGGACGGTCTGGTCAAAGGTTCACTTGGAATGTCATGGTCACCAACCTGCATTTCATCCTCGGACTCTTCTTCGGATTCACTCATTGTGACGTTCTGGTTCAAGAGCTCACGTTGGTCATTGTCTTGGCCTCCATCTTGTGTTTCATCCTTGGATTGTTCTTCAGTTTGACTTGTTTTATTTGTGTCAGTCTGGTTTGGGAGTTCACGTCTGCCATTTGTCATGTCTTGGCCGCCATTTTGCACTTCATCCTCAGATTCTTCGGATTCACACATTTCACTTTTGATGCTCCGGCTCAAGATTTCACCATGGTCATTTGGAAGGTAATTGCCGCCATCTTGTGCTTCTTTGTTGGATTCCTCTTTGGATTCACTCATTTCATCTGTTCTGTTTGAGAGTTCACGACGGCCATGTTGTGTCATTGGTTCAGTGGAAGAATGTGGACGTTCTGTAATGGACTGAGAAGCTGGATGAGCATTTTCTGGCAAAACTGGGGTTGGGTCCTTGCCCTCTTCTCGGACAGAGAGTTGACTGTTAAGCTGTTGGACATTTTGATTTTGTTTGTTGGATGTTTCGGCGGCCTCTGTTTGCAAACGTTCTCGCCTCCCGTCTTCATTTTGTTGTTGGCGCAACCTCAATGCTTGCATTAGCTTCTCAACGTTCGACAATAAACGATTACGTGACTCACGCAAACGATCCAAATGGTCATTCACAAGGGGTTCAAGGGACCTGTCAAACGGAGTCATTTGCCACTCATTCTACAGACCTGTCATTATTTTGTTCCGGCGTAAAAAATTGGTCAAGTTGTTCAGAGTCATCGCTTTCATTTTGTCCATATTGCACGTTTGGAGGATTTGGAGTTCCTTGCTGGATGGCTTGAGAAGTTTGCGCAGTATTTTCTGACAAAACAAGCACTGGCCTCTCGTTTCTCATTTGGCGGACATCTTGGTTTGGTTCAATAGACGTTTCCTCAGCCTCGGTTTGCAAACGTTCTCGTCTCCTGTCTTGACAAGATTCACGCAAACAGTCATGCATGATTTGTTCAATGAACCCTTCTTCAGCCTCTGCTTCGACAAACGGAGACATCTGCCCCTCATTCTCAGGGCCGTCATCATTTTGTTGAGAGCCATCGCCAGCATTTGTCAGGAAGTTGCTGGAGAGTTCATGTGGAGGATTTGGAGTTTCTGACAGAACAAGCACTGGCCTCTCATTTCTCATTTGGCGGACATCTTGGTTCAGTTCCATAGTCACTTCCTCAGCCTCACTTCGCACATTTTCTTGCTCGATTCTCCTCCTTCGCTCCCTTCTGTGCTGTTTTATTTGCTGCAAGTGGGTAACAGCGCCGACGAGTCTTGAGAACACTTCACGTAAGCAGTAAGTTCTGTTTGCGTTCTGTTCATGCATTACTTGATCAATGGATATTTCTTCATCCTCTGCTTTGACGATGTGAGATGTGATCGCCTCATTCTCTGGTTCAATCTGCGATGCTTCTCCTTCATCGTCAGCGACTGGATCAATAGACATTTCCTCATCCTCTGCTTTGACGAGTTGAGAAGCTTCCACACTTTCCTCCTTTATTGGTCTCACTTCCTCGTTCTGTTTCTGTAGAACTGGTGCAAGCTGGGAGAGCGAATCCATCAGCTCAGACACTGCTTGATCATCTTGTGGCGCAGCTTCTACAGACACTTCCTCTTGTTCTTGTTTCACAAATTCATCCAAATTTTCTTCAACGACTGGCAACAATTGATTGAAGCTTTGGTTTAAGCGTGGAAGCTGATCCTCTATGTCCTGCTCGTCGTCTGTGTCTGGATCAATGGCCATATCCTCACTTTCTGCTCTGATTCGCCTCTTTTCTCCCCTTTGTTTCCGAATTACTAGCACTCCCTGGATGATGGAAGACACCAGCTGAGAACAGGCTGCAAGCGAACTTCTGTCTGGACTTTCTTCTTCTTTGACAGATGTATTTCGGTGTCCACTGTACTGACAGGCCGAAATAGGAAAGGAATCTTCTGTCTCTTCTTTAACAGCTGAAAGTTTGGGAATTTCTTCGACTTGTATAATCGGACCATCAAATTCAGTTGAATCATTTATTGGCTCTGACTTGATTCTTTTTCTCGGTGGTTCACAGGACATCTCTTCATCCTCCTCTTTGACAGGTCGACAGGTTTGAACTGCAATTTCTCGCACATCTGGCTGCGGTGGTTCGATGGGCATTTCTTCAGCCTCAACTTTGAAAAACTGAGAGGTTTGCACCGCCTTATCTCGCATATCTGGAGGAGGATCCTGGTTCGCCGGAGACGTGGATGAAGGATGTTCTTGTTGGAACGAAAAGTCACGAGCTGGCAACACGCTTTGCATCATCAAAGATCCACATTGACCTTCAGAGATGGAGCTTTCCTTGCCCATTTTACGATTCGACAACTGGCAGCAATTGATTTAACTCGTATAGTGGTCGGTGAGTAGTGATTTTACCCCGTCATTGTGGCCCTGTGCTTTCTACAACTTTGCACTGATTAAAATGTTCACAAAAAATGAATCTCGACAGAGATTATAGTCTAAGGAGAGGATCCCGTAGATTTGAAGAGTTTTCAGGAGTCGTCCCCTTGTCCAGTCTCTTGACTTCTGTAAAAACAAAAGGATTGATTTAGTTTCATGTGATTTGGATACTGATCTGAAGGAGTAGATGAACCAATTTAGAAATCCCTTTACCTTCTGTGTTGTTGTCTATAGTTCCATCCTCTCAAACGCAGATCTGTGAAGGCCTTCGAGTCCTCACTGAAGAGAAAGAAACAGATTTACAAACACATACTTTTCCACCTCATCTTGCAGCAGAGTCAGAGAATAAACCATGAAAATCTACTGTCATTATCAAATATGCCACTCAAAATGACTTAATATGACACATGTTGTACTAAATTTGGTATCTTTGCTTTGTTAAAGGGATGTTTCAGGATTTTTGACAAAGGCCTCATTTCCTAGTTATCCAGAGTGTTGCTGATATCTGGAGATATTTTTTTGTATTTCATGCAGTTCTTATATTTGAAGAGTTTCGTGGGGCTAGGCTAATGCAAGGCTAGCGCATGTCTATGGTATCAGCTAGCCTGCATTAAAAACAGTCTGACCCGCTCCACAGTGAAGGCGGGGGTTTAGAGGTTAAAAAATGTCTTTGTGGAAGTATGATGTAAATGACAGGATTTAAAACAGAAACAGGCAAACTGCATTATATCAATTAACACACGGTTGTGGAAACACGTATTAGAGAGGGACGGGGACTTTCTTTTACATGTTGCCTTCATTTGCAATTGTACACATGTTTATAACTCATTATGTGGATGTTAGATTCTATATCAATGACAATCATGTATTATTCCAAACAAATGAAACTAAAGAGCAGAGATGATCCAGTGCAGGTGAGACACGTGTCTAACACAGGTTAGTCTCACTGAGTATCTGTGTCCAGGTCACTCCAGTTACAGCTCTTCACTTTAAAATAGATTATATAATATTACAAACGTGACTCAAACTGAACAAGAAACTCTGATCCACCTGTTTTATCACTTACAGCCAAAACCAAGTGTCCCATAAACAACAGCTTATCCAGAACAAAGCTGGTCACGTGATCCGCCTCCGTGGAGACGTTTATTTAGATCATCTAATTATCCCTGATGACCTTTCCCCCAAACACAAACATCACATTCACAAAACTAAGAGGCACAAACTCAATCAGCGCCTCGAAACAATAAAGACCATCTACATTCAAATGCAGCCTGCAAATCGCCTCTGCTACCACATTAACAAGGATCTGAGGAGGGAAAAGTGAGAGGCCAACATGTACAACAGCTGCTCAGCAGGGACGGGACAGGGCCGCGGAGCCCACTTTGAAACCACCGCTCATGTGTTTTTCAGTCGCAGATAAAAAAATGAATCAGCACAAAGACTCTGCATTCTGCGTCAAATATCTCAAATATCACAAATATCTCAAATATCTCAAATATCTCAAATATCTCAAATATCACAAATATCTCAAATATCTCAAATATCACAAATATCTCAAATATCTCAAATATCACAAATATCTCAAATATCACAAATATCTCAAATTTCTCAAATATCACAAATATCTCAAATATCTCAAATATCTCAAATATCACAAATATCTCAAATATCTCAAATATCTCAAATATCACAAATATCTCAAATATCACAAATATCTCAAATTTCTCAAATATCTCAAATATCTCAAATTTCTCAAATTTCTCAAATATCTCAAATATCTCAAATATCTCAAATATCTCAAATTTCTCAAATATCTCAAATATCACAAATATCTCAAATATCTCAAATATCTCAAATATCACAAATATCTCAAATTTCTCAAATATCTCAAATATCTCAAATATCTCAAATATCTCAAATATCACAAATATCTCAAATTTCTCAAATTTCTCAAATATCTCAAATATCTCAAATATCTCAAATATCTCAAATATCACAAATATCTCAAATATCACAAATATCTCAAATTTCTCAAATATCTCAAATATCAGACATAAACGCACGTGAGGCGCTACGTCACTAAGCAGCTGATCTTTTCTCTTTAAATCAGGCGCATTTGGACTTACCGGTGCGCGGGATCCTCGGCCCGTGTCCCGGCTGTGGAGGCTCAAAGTCCGGTACGAATCCTCCGTGGACGCGGCGGGTCTCTGCGGGTCTGAGCAGGAGCGGATCTGAGCGGGTCTGAGCGGGTCTGAGCAGGACCAGAGCGGGTCTGAGCGGGTCTGAGCGGGTCTGAGCAGGAGCAGAGCGGGTCTGAGCGGGTCTGAGCAGGAGCAGAGCGGGTCTGAGCGGGTCTGAGCAGGAGCAGAGCGGGTCTGAGCGGGTCTGAGCAGGAGCAGAGCGGGTCTCAGCGGGTCAGAGCGGGTCTGAGCGGGTCTGAGCAGGAGCGGAGGTTTGTGTTGAAACTCTGTCGCTGCTGCGGAAAAGTGAGAGATTTGTCCTCGGGGCGCGCGCTAGATCAGGCTGGGGGCGGGGCATGTGGGACGGACACAGCCAATGGGAGAGCAGCTCCATCGAAGACAAAAGATCCTCGATACTCGCCTTTCATCATGTGTTATCAGGGAGACACTGGGCAGGTGAAGACCCGGCCCTTTCTTCACATGTTTGTAACAGTTATATTTCCTTTACCTTCAAATGTCTGAGTTTATAACAGAGGCTAAAGGTCCAGTTATATAAAGCAAAACTCAATAAATCCAGCTATAAGTCAGACATTAAAAAACCTGAACAAGGCTGTGAAGTTTGGAGTCTGTAGCTCCTAAAGTGGAGACACTGACTCATCCATGTGAGAGAAATGAGCCTTAAATTAAAAAGCTCCAAAACAAATCTATAAATACAAAAGTTAAACATGTTTTTTGTAAAGATCAGTTTGTTGTTTTGGACCAAACTGGCCCAAAACCTAAACATCAGTTCCATAATTCTCATTTTATTTCAATGAAGCAGCGATTTGAATGAAGAAAAGTTATTTTTATGTGACTTTTGAAGCTCCTGACAGAGACACGTAGATAAAGGTAAAGTTCAGAGCCTTTGACTCATTTCCCACTGACATCACATGGTCGGCACGGCAACAGATTCACCTTGTTTACAAAAAGGGCCAAACTAAAGAAAACTGGAAACAATCTTTAGAAAAATCTTGAACATAATCGTGTTTGTTTTAGCAGAAAGTGTGTCTAATGTGTCAAATGCACTTTAAAAAGAAATCGGCCTAAACTCTTGATCTGTTTTAACCCTAAACACTAGAGCAGATCCATGTGTGTGATGTTCCTGATCTGAGTTTATCTGAGTGTCCTGGGTCTCTGTCTTGGACGTCTCTGATGTTCTGGGTGTTTCTCCTACAGCCTCATGTTTCCATAGTGATGAAGGTCGGAGACGGTCAGTGTATTTGTGTCTCCGGCCTCACAGTAAGTGAGAAACACAGAGTTATTTATATTTAGCTTCTCTCTCCTGAAGGACACTGAGCTTCACCAGAGACGTCTCACACATCCAGGAACGGCTGGACCAAAAAAACAACTTTACATTTTTTGTTCCCAGATTTTGGATAGTTTTTCTCTGGTCGTCTCATGAGGCTTTTCTTTCTTTTTATCAGACATGACACAGTTTAATATAAAAGACTCACATGTGTCGTGTATCGTCATGTTTTGATTCTTTTTATCGGGTGGATTATCTTTATAAAAATCACCCGTGTTAGTGACTGGATTTAGTGATAGTCTGGGATTAAAACCCAACAAAATGACCAACATCAGAAACAAAAAAAGGACCAAACAAAGTAGGTTATATTTACGGCCATTTTTTTTTTTGAAACTATAATATTACATAAAATAAACTTCCCTGGTGCCTGTTTTGTAAATGCCAGTGAATGTGTTTGTTTGAGTCTGGGCGGGACCTCGTCAGGGCTGGTGTGGGATGTGTGTGGACGTGTCCCTCAGACTCTGGGACAGTATCACCGATCGTTCACACCTTTCCCTCCCGAGTGATTAAAGACCAGAGGAAGCCTGAGCCCGGCCCCCCAACGACCCCCCAAACCTGGCCCCCACACAGCCCCCAAACGGCCCAAAACGGTCAGAATCAACATCAACAATCCTCAGGTCTTTGTTTTGAGAATCACGTTTAAACAGAGACACAGATGATGAAGAACTTTAACCAGACGAGGAGGAGACGCCCAAATATACAAGTAAAAGTAAAAAGTACTTTCTCTGAGTAACTGTTTGAAGAAATGTTTCAGTCGTGAATAAACGATGAGAAACAAAACTTGTAACAAAGTGAAAATCCAAATGTTTCCAACGAAACACAAACTACAGATGTTTAAAGTCGACGTGAAGCTTTTGTAACTTTAACAGTGACTCACAGTTATTACAATATTACTGAAGTAAAAGTAAAAAGTACTGATGATAAAACTACTATAATAAGTACAGCTTCTTCACAAAGTTTTGTTGTACTCGTGCAAATGTGAAATAGGCGGTTTATTTGTGGGGGGGGGGGGGGGGGGGGGGGACATTGAAATTTCGCCTTGTTTTTTTTAAAGGTATACAGGAGGATTTTCCCGAATTTTAGGAAAGAACCGCCCTCTCCACTTTTAAAAAAATGCGCATGCGCAACGCTCTACCTGCCTCTGAGGAGGAAGAATCTCCCAAAAACACTCTGGTCTTGTTTCTCTTTTCTAAAGCCTTTCTCTTCTTCTCATACACTTCGAAGACACTTTTTCTCTTGACCCTCTGCCATTTTCAAACGACTCTGTGCTTCTGCAGCAGCAATGAACGGCTAACAGCGTAACTCACATAGGCCTGAAAGTGCTCATGCGCAGAAATGAACAAGGGGCGAGCACGCATGGCGGCCTTACGTAGGCATATCACCGCTTGTTGCACAGTGTGGCTATGCTAGTTCCTCTGACCTGAAGGTGTGAGCGCCTGGACTTCCTGTCTGTTTTCTTTTCCTGGAATAATAATCATATTTTCTAAAGATTATGTTGTGGGCGGTGAGTTCCCGGTAGATGATCATTTGCTGTGTTCAAATCATGATGAACAAGTTCAGATCGGAGACGCCTGTGATCATGAAGGATTGATAGTTTGTCTTGAAGCTAAAGGCTAACATGCTATAAAAGAATATATATAAAGGCACTATTTCAAGTTGTGTAATGCATTAACCGCTTAACTTCCACCTGAACCGAGCACATTTTCTCGACGGAAACAATGATGGAAAAGTGGCAAAAATGTCACAAAAATGTCACAAGAAATTGACAAAAAATTGAAGAAAAATGACAAAAATGTGACAAAACATGACAAAAAAAATGACAAAATGTGACCAAAAAATGACAAAAAAATGACAAAATGTGACAAAAAAATGACAAAAAATTGAAAAAAAATGTGATAAAAATTTGACAAAAAAATGAAAAAAATAAAAAATGTGACGAAAAAATGACAAAAAAGTGACAAAAATGATCAATCACTGATCCTTACAAACATAAACGTCTCCTCTATGGAAATATTTCTACCAGAAACTCACTGGTCTGAGCTAATCTTAATGGAAATGAATACAGACAGGAAGTGCTAGCGCCCACAGCTTCAGCTCAGAGGAACTAGCGTAGCCACATTGTGCAACAAGCCGAAATAGAACATCCTCCGTGTGCAAATTTCCCTGCTCTAACGCGCTGTACCTTTAAGGAACAGCTGAGCTCCTCACGTCACTGCTGCCTCCCAATGACATGCGCACTGCTGCCTCAGGTGTTCGCAGAGGGAGCGGTAGGAGTGAGACGGCGTTTATGAATCTGTAAGTATGCTGACTGTATTTACAATTGTTGCTACTCGTTCTGTGTGTGCAATAGCATGTATAGAGGCAACTTCATATATATACTTGTACTTTTGCTAAGTTCAATTGTTTTGCCTCACTCTGTCCGCCATTACACACGAGAGCCGAGTCATAAATCCCTTATCAGCATTGCGCAGCCCTTTGGCGCCCTCTTGCGGATTTACAACGCAACAACAGACACATTTCATCAATTATATTCGTGTGCTTATATAAATGCAGTTAAATAACATTTTGATATGTTAATTGCCCATGTTATATTATAATAAGTTTATTTGACATTGTTTAATGGGTAACACATTCTAATTGCATTTATTTTGTTCTTTTATAGGTAACCACACACTAACACACACACACTCACACGCCAACAGACTTTATATATATTGCACCTGTCTTGACACACCCAGCTACTACTCATCTGTACTGTACATTCATTGTGGACATTATTAAAGACAAACTCAACCCTTTGGATCTGCTGCAGTCTTTCTGACCGAAGACTTAGGCCAGACTAGTGTAGACCCAGTAAACATCAACAATATTTCACACTCCGCTAAACCTTTAATTCAAAACTCAATAAATCAGATTAAGTTTTCTGGAAAACCTTATATCACCTCATTGTTCAGTCCAAGGCTGTAAAGTTTGTAGGAGCGACTACAGTCAGATAATTGTCGCAGCAATGAGAGAAAAATAAAACTTCCCAAAAACATTTATGGAGAAACATTAATCAGTGAAAAGTTAAACCTGTTATTGTGAAAGTTTAAATGTTAAGAGACACAGTTTAACCTGAAGAGTTTCTGGCACAATCCCTGGAGGATCATATGTCAGTAATGAAGTAAAAAGTACACATTTGAGGTACTTTTACTTTACTTGAGTACCTTTTAATGATGACTACTTCTTACTTTTACTTCATTATATTTCAGAGCAGGTTTGTGATCTGGAGTCAAAGTTAAAGTGAACTGATTTAAACACGTTCTCTCACTCAGTTTATCCATAGTTAAGTCCTGGTTTAGTCTTGGTTTAGTCCTCGTTGAGCCCTGGTGTGGTCTTGGTTTAGACTCATTTTACACCTGGTTTAGTCCTGGAATACTTTTTTTAATGTTTTGAAATACCTTTTACTTCTAAAGCACCTTTGCAAGTGCATACTTTTTATAATCTGAGATTTTTCCTTCTTAAGTAAACGTGTAGCTCATATCAGTACTTTTACTCAAGTAATTAAAATGAGTTCTCCTCCCACCGCTGTGTGTGAATCTAACTTCACTGAACAAGTGTTTCCAGGTCAAAGTTTAAGAGACACAAACCTGGACATTTAAAAGAATCCTTTAGTGTTTTTCCCTTTAGGGCATTTGAAAGTTGAATCTTTTGCTTTAGTTTTATGTTTCTTCTGTTTCTCCTATGTCTGTGTTTCCACTTCAGCTCTGGGTCTCTGGGTCTCTGAGTCTCTGAGTCTCTGAGTCTCTGGGTCTCTGAGTCTCTTGCTGTGTCCGAAACGAGCAGATTGGTAAGAGCTCTTACGCCAAACTGGATGTGCGTCAGCGTCCGCCATGACAAGATGCTTCCGAATTGGTCTGTCAGTTAGGAAGGAGTTAGGAAAAAGAGCCTTGATGCTAACTATCATAGCCACTTTAGCATAGGGACCTCTGATGCTAACTATCATAGCCACTTTAGCATAGGTACCTCTGATGCTAACTATCATAGCCACTTTAGCATAGGGACCTCTGATGCTAACAATCATAGCCACTTTAGCATAGGGACCTCTGATGCTAACTATCATAGCCACTTTAGCATAGAGACCTCTGATGCTAACTATCATAGCCACTTTAGCATAGGGACCTCTGATGCTAACAATCATAGCCACGTTAGCATAGGGACCTCTGGTGCTAACTATCATAGCCCCTTTAGCATAGGGACCTCTGATGCTAACTATCATAGCCACTTTAAAAAAGGGAACTCTGGTGCTAACTATCATAGCCACTTTAGCATAGGGACCTCTGGTGCTAACTATCATAGCCACTTTAGCATAGGGACCTCTGGTGCTAACTATCATAGCCACTTTAGCATAGGGACCTCTGATGCTAACTATCATGGCCACTTTAGCATAGGGACCTCTGATGCTAACTATCATAGCCACTTTAGCATAGGGACCTCTGATGCTAACTATCATAGCCACTTTAGCATAGCTACCTCTGATGCTAACTATCATAGCCACTTTAGCATAGGGACCTCTGATGCTAACTATCATAGCCACTTTAGCATAGGGAACTCTGGTGCTAACTATCATAGCCACTTTAGCATAGGGACCTCTGATGCTAACTATCATAGCCACTTTAGCATAGGGAACTCTGGTGCTAACTATCATAGCCACTTTAGCATAGGGACCTCTGATGCTAACTATCATAGCCACTTTAGCATAGGTACCTCTGATGCTAACTAACCGGTGATTAGGAGCTATGTGCCATCCCATAAGCCACTGCGCCAAACCCCCCACCCCACTCGCCCCCACCCTCCAGTGATTCATGCGCAACCACTGTTGATTGACAGGAGCACATTTAATAATAAAAATAATAACAATAAAAAAATTAGATTTTGCACAAGCCAAACTTTATAAAAGTGATAAATCCATGTTGTCGTCCCCACAGCTCAGTCACATGTCAGTGTTAAAGAGTAAACTCAGGAAACGGGTTAAATGCTTTTGTTTTCATTTAGTAGTGAAGAATTATAAAATTTATTTGCGAGCTTTTCGTTTATATGGCTCTTTAGCGTATTATATTACAATGTATGCAAAGTGTTTTTGAGTTCTCTGTTACAGTCAAGGTCCAGTGGAAAATACCAAAGATAAGTGTGTGTGCGAAGTGCCCAAACATCAAGGCCACAGTGTGGGAAAATGAGATAGGTGCACCCAGCGACTTACAAACTGCCACGTCGCCCCCGAGAATGGAATGGCGGAGTCATGTCATAAAATGGTTATGAGGGAGGAGCTACAAAATTACCAACCAATGGAAACAACCACACGTAGCCTAGGCTCATGAATATTATGAATACTCTGACTTCCCTATCGCACTCAGTCTACTCCGGTGCGGCGGATGGCTGGTAGATTCAAGTGTCAGGGACCAGGGAAGCAGAGCTCTGTATTAGATGACTTGTTAGGGAAATAAATCTTCTTGACTTAATCTCCTGAATCCTGGTCATCTATATCTCTGGTATGTGTTATTAGCTGATAGTGCAGTATCGTTGACTTCCTGACCTTCCTGAACATGCAGTGAAGTGTGTTGTTACGACGGAAGGTAAAGACAACAGGAAATAGTACACGAGGTTTATACTTGTTTATTATTTTAAGGTGACGAGTGGAAAACAGCACATTTTTTCAGTAGAAACTTAAGCCACATGGATCATTTGCTGCTGTAGCTTTAAGAAACAGCTGTGGACATAAAATAAGACTAAAGGGAAATGTTTGGATCGTTTGGATTTTATTTCTCCTACTATGTTGTTGTTGACACTGGACACTAGGGGGCGACATGCGCTTTTGTTTGGCCTCACTCCACCAATAACTTTAAAGAAGAAGAAAAGCAGCTGTTGGTGATGTCACTTCCCCTTCCCCTGTGTAAGGACGGACGGATTGTTCAAAATGCTGCTGAAGCTCTAGTTCCCTAACTGCACAGATCTAACAGTCGACCCCATGAAAGGCTAAGGAGTTCGTTGCTAGTGTTAGAGCTTAGAGGCGATAATGTGATGGTTTCAGACGCAGCCCACGTTTCTCCACGTACGGTTGCCGCATTTGACCGTGTTCGGGGCATGCGCACTTTGAACATTTGGCCAAATCGGGCAGACCTTCATATCGGGTCACAACGTGTGCGTAACGTGTTTGACTCCGGGGATATTACACGGGTGACGTTTCATTCATTCTTTATGAGGCTTTTTGACACATTTCAACATGTCGTTTGTTGTGTTTGACTTTTTATTGTCTGGACTAAACAGAACGAGCTAATAACACACTCTAGAGTAAGTTCAACCTTTTATTTCGCTCGGTGTCGGCGCTAGTGTGATGCTAACGGCTAACGCGAGGTTAGCATTTAGCAAAACAACCGCCGGACATGAGTTTCTACAAAAGCAGCGACATTATAATGTGAAACTTGTTAAAAGACTAAACAAGAACAACATTGAGACTAAACTAGGGAGGTCTCATCTATGTCACTGGCGACGTTTACTGTCATTCATTTACTTTGAAACTGTAAACGAATGTGTTCAGTCTGTACCGTTATGGGTGCAACATCCGGGAACTCTTGCTGAGCCACGTCCTCTTTTGGGGGAATCAAGAGTTTAAAATGAAAAAGTCGTGAATAGATCAGATACAGGAGCACATGAAGCATCATCTGAATGGGGTCGTTTCAGCCACAGTCTGAACGTAGCCTCATCATCAATGCTATTTTCCCAAGTTCCTCAAAACGCTTAAAATTCAGACTCCAACAAACACATGTCCCATAAGGAGTTCTTCTTGTTGCTCTCAGTCTGATGAAGTTCTAATCTCTCACAGATGATGGTCACATGTGGTTCGAGCTGAGCCTCATTGTTTTCTCTGTCGTCTCTGTTTTAGGCTGAAGTCGCCTCCACCGGTTTGTGACTTTGTAAAATGTCTGGTGCCCAAACGCTGAGAGCTCTGGTGAGTGAGCGTCTGGCTGCGGCGGCTGAGGAGATCTGTGAGCTGGTGGAGAGGACGATAGCGGAGTATGAGGAGGAGCTGTGTCGCTCCAAACGGGAGAACCAGAGGAAACAGCGGCTCCTGGACCAGGTTCTGAGCCCGAGGGTCCAGCTGGTCAGAGTGAATGTCCAGAAACCACAGAGTCCTGGCCCCGAGCTGAACCAGGAAATCACAGAGACTCCGCGAGAAGAGCCGGAGGAACAGAGTGTGAAGCGGGAGGAAGAGCAGCTGCCAGCGTAGGCTCCATGTCACACATTTCACTCACACAAACTGACAGCAGAGTTTAAAGCTAATCATATTTAAATCATGTTTTCAGGCCGGTCCCAGAGTCCAGTGCTGTCTGTGTGAAGACTGAAGAGTCCTCACTGCTTCAACAAAGACCAACTGAGCACCGAGAGGAAACGCAGGGAGAGGACATGAGCTCAGAGACCGAGGGACACACTGAGCACTCGTCTGACACTGACAATGACGACCACTGGGAATCACCCAGCTTTCCAGGTCAGTTCCCCAAATACAAGTCTGCTCCAGAGACCAGTGTCCACAGTGGAGACATGACAGGAGCTGAGGGGAAGCACCAGTGCTCTGTTTGTGACAAGAGATTTGAGACTCAACGTGTTTTAGTAACACACAATAGAGTTCACACAGGTGAGAGACCTTACAGCTGTTCTGTTTGTAATGTAGTGTTTGCCCACAACAGTCATTTAAGTTCACATAGTGACACACACAGGAGAGAAACCTTACAGCTGCACAACATGCAAGAAAACCTTTGCACGGAAATATATTCTAGATGCACATATGAGAGAAAGACCTTACAGCTGTACAGTCTGCAACAAGACTTTTACCCAACACAGTCACTTAAAGTCACACATAAGACGACACTCAGGAGAGAGGCCATACAGCTGTTCACTATGCCAGAAAACCGTTGCTCAGGCATCTTCTTTAGCTTCTCATAGAAAAGCACATGCAGGAGAGAAACCTTTCAGGTGCACAGTCTGTCCCGATGCATTTTCCAAAAATCTGTCAGCCTTTCACAGACGTGGCCACAGAGAGTTTATACATTCACTCCAGACTCCTTTCTAGCTTCAGTTTCCCCTGGGGGAGACTGACAGAAGCACAAATCATTCATTCTCTCACACAGGCCTATTGTACATGTTTTAGTGGTCGGAGAAACCGTAGCACCCGGAGGAAACCGACACAAAATGGACACAATTCATGGACATGTTAATGTTAAGAAATATTTCATTATATGTGAGAGATTTCAGGCCTTAAATGGGCAGTTTGACAGTTAGAAATATGTTTGTCATTAATGTTTCTCGTCGTCTCCTGCAGACGTCCAGACCCAGTGGAGTCCAGAGCCCAGTCTGAAGCAGGAAATCCCCGAGACTCCACAGATTAAAGAGGAACCAGAGGGACCAGAGGAACCAGAGGAACCAGAGGAACCAGTGGAACCAGTGGAACCAGAGGAACAGAGCGTCAAACAGGAGGAAGAGCAGCTCCCACAGTTCACTGAGACGTCACCAAAGAACATCATCATCACCAACGTGCTTTCACTTTGTGACGTCAGTGAGAAACATTCAGCAGAACCCTTCAGCGGTCCAGAAACAAAGCAAGAGTTCAAGGAAGAAGGAAATCTCAACACTCCCACCACAGACTCGTCTTCACTCCCCCCTCTACGACCCGCGGAAAAGAACATGAAGACGGACGCAGAGACTGGAGCCGCTGTGAGGAAGAAACATGAGTGCAGTGTCTGTAAGAAGAGACTGACCACTAAACAACAGTTAATAAGACACACGAGGATTCACACAGGAGAGAGACCTTTCAGCTGTACAGTATGTGAGAAAGCATTTAAACAGGATGGTAATCTCAGAGCACATATGAGAATTCACACAGGAGAGAGACCTTTCAGTTGTGCAGTATGTGAGAAAGCATTTAAACAGGGTAGTTATCTCAGAGTACATATGAGAATTCACACAGGAGACAGACCTTACAGCTGTACAGTTTGTCCGGCAGTGTTTACCGTTCAGGCTTATCTGAAATCTCACATGAGACAACACACAGGAGAGAAAACGTTTAGTTGTCCAATTTGTCAGAGAGCTTTTAACAACAAGGGCTGTCTCAGAAAACATATGAAAACTCACACAGGAGACAGACCTTACAGCTGCTCTACATGTAAGAAAACATTCACCAGAAAAGCAAGCCGAGATTTACACCTGAAAACTCACACAGGAGACAGACCTTACAGCTGCTCTACATGTAAGAAAACATTCACCAGAAAAACAAGCCGAGATTTACACGTGAGAACTCACACGGGTGAAAGGCCGTACGTTTGCTCTGTATGCACTAAGAGATTCATCACTAAACCACACTTAGTAAGACACGTGAGAACTCACACAGGAGAGAGGCCTTTCAGCTGCACAGTCTGTCCGAGAACGTTTATCCAAAGAGGACATCTGAACGCCCACGTGAAATCTCACAAAACTGAGTGACTCAAAGCCCTGAAGAGACACAAAGGGGTTTAACTCAGTTTCACCTTCAGTTCAAGGCAGTCACCTTCCGGTTCGCCCTGTCGGTGCTTATTTTCCCGATAATGACCAGCGTTCTATACATTATCCCTTACGTAAGAAATAGAGCCTGATAAGTGCAGTTCTTCTTTCTTTTAAAAACCTTTGCCACAGAGTTGGTTCCAGCTTCCTGCAGCGAAGCCTCAACTGTTTCTTTTTTATTCAAATTGTTCATTAAAAAACATTTCTGTTTGGTTTGGTTTAATGAGGCTGTTTTCAGTTGTGTCAGTGCAGAGTCAACAAAACTAATGATCGTGGACAGAAAGTGGGAAAAACGAGCAACAAAAGCGGAGCTGAGTAACTGAATGGTGTTGGAAAGATCACAAAACTTTGAGCAGCAAACGACAACAAGACCCTCTTCATGTCCAGCTCCTTCTCCACAGTGTCCAGCTCCTTCTCCACAGTGTCCACCTCCTTCTCCACAGTGTCCAGCTCCTTCTCCACAGTGTCCACCTCCTTCTCCACAGTGTCCACCTCCTTCTCCACAGTGTCCAGCTCCTTCTCCACAGTGTCCACAGTGTTTGAAAGGTTTTTATTACATTCTTGACATTTTGAATTTGCTGTTGTGGGAGTAAATGAAGACACGATTCTCTCCGTTTCTACACGAGACTGAAGACAATTATCCTGACGACGTGACGAGGGACTTACTGTGGGAATGACCGTCTAATTTCAGCCAAATATGCCATTTGCCGTCCCGCTCTAACAATGATCAGGGCAAAACCCGGTCACAGATATTGGGGACAAAAAATGGCAACTCCATTTTAGAAAATCTCCACATACAAAGTCCATAAAACACAATGGCTGTGTCTGAAACCATCACATTGTCGCCTCTAAGCTCTAACACTGGCAACTAACTCCTTAACCTTTCATGGGGTCGACTGTTAGATCTGTGCAGTTAGGGAACTAGAGCTTCAGCTGCATTTTGAACAATCCGTCAGTCCTTTAACAGGGGTAAGGGAAGTGACTTCTTCTTCTTCTACTTGCTTCCGGCGGGCGACGCGCGGGAATGTGCAATGCCTGCCTGTCTTTACCGAAAAAGCAGAAAACCCCAAGTCAGAAAGCCGACCACACATCTGCCGCCTCTCCTCATCATATTTATTACAAGACAGCGTTACATGACCCACACTTCCACACTTCCCACACTTCCACACTCACACAGTCCTGTTGGGTGCTTTCCCACCCTGAACAGACACGCCGCGAGAGCACAGTTTAAGTTTAAGTTTAATGGTTTGTATGGCCCAATATCACAACAGAAGTCGCCTCACAGCTGCACCAAACATTAAGGCAAGAAAACAGAGCAATAAATATGACAATTAAAAGTTCAGGTGAATCCAGGCAAATATAATGTCCAATAGGAGGTGGCGACGAGCGGCGTGGGCGTCCCCCGTCCTTAGACTCTCCAGCACGGCGAGGAAAAACTCAAAAACCCGGCAGGAGAAAAGAGAAACCTTGGGGAGAACCACAGAAGGAGAGATCCACTCCCATGGACGGACAGGCTATAGAGACCCAGGGCCAAAGGATCCCTCAGCAGACGGGCCAAGATCACAGACCGTCCAGTCCTCAGATTCCAGAATGCAGGTTCCTCCATTCAGCCGAGCTCCTCCGTTGGATCGGAAACGTGTTGCCCTGACGCTCCGCAGACCCTGCATCGTTTTATTTTGATATCACAAAGATCTACTTAAATCAGCAGAAATGCTTCAGAGTCTTCATATTTGACAGAAAGTGCCCGTGTGTTCAATATATGGCCTACATTTAAATAAGCATAAGTTTATTATTCTAATCCTAAACTGTAAGAGGAGAGTCTGTTATTTTAGCTGTAGTGATGGGGCGTCTGGTGTGTGGGAGAAGCAGAAATGTGAGTCACAAACTTTAACAGTAGTTTTATTCCCAAACTCTTTCTAACAAACGCGAGACGCTGCGTGACCTGAGGCTCCTCTCTGTTCTCGGGGCTGAGATGTGTCTGCCTTGATTAGAGGCGCCTTTCTTTGGCATCCGCACAGTAAAGTGAAGATTACTGCGCAGTAAAGTGAAGATTACTGCGCAGTAAAGTGAAGATTACTGCGCAGTAAAGTGAAGATTACTGCGCAGTAAAGTGAAGATTACTGCGCAGTAAAGTGAAGATTACTGCGCAGTAAAGTGAAGATTACTGCGCAGTAAAGTGAAGATTACTGCGGGATTCCTGGGTTCACTTACTTATTCAACAATGCCCTGTGAATGTTTACATGTAATGGCCAATAAAAATATGCAATTTCTTGGGTGGTCTCAGTTTAAGCAGATACTTTTTAATCATTCTTGTGATTTTAATAAAGATCAGACCACATTTTATAACCAATTTAGAAAGAAATGTGAGACAATCCAAAGCGTTAGCATACATTTTCCTCCCACTGTAGATATAGATCAAATTCAGGACCAAACTATTGTACGGTCGACTGTATCCCAGAGTTTCTGAACAGAGACCGGACCTTATTACCTGGACCTTATTCTGTTCCTCTTCCTCTTCTTCAGAGTCCTCTTCACTCACGGCCCTGAACTCCTCGTCGTCGCTCCCGCCTTCTCCTCCGTCGCTGCAGCTCTCCTCTGTGGAGCTCACTTTGGAGGCCACACTCCTGCGTTTCCTCTGTCCTGGCTTCACTCGCTCCATCTCCTCCTCATCCTCAGATTGGATTTTTTTTTTTTTTAGGCTTTTTTCCTCCTCTCTGCTTGTTCGCATCAGAGGAGGGTCTCTTGGATCCGGGAGAGACTTTGGGACCAGTGGGACTCGACGCAACCAAGCTTTGTTTGCTCTGGATCTTGGTGTCTTTGCCCTGTAAAGTAGAACGTTCATATTGCTTGGGAATAGAAAGGGCAATTAAGATCAAAATGTATATATCTTCAATGCACAGGGATTAGTGTATTTGTAGCACACTCAAGGCAAGCTCCAGTCCCTCTGCATAAACACATGTTTGATGAAGAATAAATATCCATTTTATAATAATCCTGTGTCTTTACCTTTGCAGCAGATGGAGGTTAAAAAGGCAGAGGTTGCAGAGACAGAACAAGTGGACAGAAGAGCTGAGGGACCTGAGCACCAGCAGGAACAACTGCAACACCAACACATCATCATGTTATTATTGATCACTTCAAAACTGGTTAAAGTAATCACTACATAGAAGGTGGCGGAGTCATGTTTTGGCCTGGAATCATGGGGCGAGAGCTGGTCAGCTCCTTCAGGTGGACTTTCTGATTTACCACTTTCTTACATGGTACAAAAAGAAAAGCCGTGCTTTCCCGAACAAAATCATCTTCATGCATTGACAACGCACCATGTCCTGCTGTAAAGAAAACCTCTGCATCACTGGCTGCGATGGGCAGCAAAACATCTATGAGGGTGGAATCCAAGAAGAAACTCTCCAAAAACTCACAAGTTTAATGGATGTTAGGGTGGTCCATACATTCTGACTTTTAAAATTTCATCCTCCCAATAGATTCTCCCTCAGTAGAAACTTATTTCTACCAAAATATCTCCATGATTGGTCAATATTTAGTGTTTGCTCAAAGCGACTCAAGGTTCAATATTAGGCGCACAAATAAACGGCATCTTCATGTTTTCATGTTCTAATATAAATTGCTTTTAAACACAATGAAAGTGCTGGTTAAAGTCATCAGTAATGAAAGAGCTCTAAGCAGTGTTCTCAAGAACTGTCAGTGATAGTTCAATAGAGCGCTGGCCAAATGTTCATAGCCCAACCGCTCTATCAAGTCAAATCAAATGTATTTATATAGCACATTGAAAACAACTGTTGTCGACCAAAGTGCTTCACAAAAAGGTCTACAGTACAGAAAAATAATTATAATAATAATAAACAAAACACAATATACAAGCAGCGACGCACTAACAGCTCAGATTTTGGTCAAGATATGTGCTAGACAGTGTTAAAAGCTTTTGAATAGAAGTGTGTCTTAAGCAACGATTTAAAACTGTCAAGTGTCTCTAATGCGTCGTTTAATGACGTGGAAACAAGACCCTTGATAACTGTTGCCTTCTTTGATACAGTTTGCAGTGTTCTGCGTCGACCTGTAGGACAAACTGTCTGTTTCTCATCTTTGGTCATCAAGGCATTGTGCTCCTGCATCAGTGCGACTCCTCGTTCGGCAGTATCGTTGACAATGCGAAGTTTGCGGATCACTTCTTCAGCCTTCAGATAGTCAGCGTTTGATTCCCAAGTCTCTGGATCCAGGAAAGAGTTGGGGAATGAAAGAATCTCAAAGAAATTGCATGTTGCTGGTAACAAAATCCCTCATAGTCAGGGACCCAAACTCTCAAAACTGGGTTGAACCTGACATGGTCTATGTTTTATTTGTGGTTTTTCTGTTAACTTTGACCCTAAGGACCAATAATCGGAGGGTCTGCTCTGCTGGAAATATCGCGGGGAAAAAATGTGGCCATTTTAGTGTATGCACCCTGTATTTTTATCAGAAAAATGTGAAAAACGACTTTTTTCCCTCAAATCCTCAGTGGGTTGAGTAGGCTGTCAATAAATGCATTCCAGATACACAGAACACATGTGCTGATAACATCCACTGAAAAAATATCAGTCTTAAAACACATTTCTACACATTTTTGCATCAATTTAATGCAAAAAAATGTGTTGTTTTCTCACTTTTTTCCAATATTTGTATCTTTACGTCATTGGCAATCAACTATTCCACCCAGTTATGGCATCAGTCAATATGCCATTATTTTAAACAGACTGTAGATACATTCTACTGAAAAAATGATCAAAATCATTGGATCTGTGATAACTTAAAGACCAATAAGTGATCAACAGACTCAGAACCTCAGAACTGTCAAAAGTCACTTTTGACACTGGTCCATATTTTGGTTTAGGCCATTTCCAGCCCATTAGATAATGATTTACACCAATGTATTTGGCATCATTGGAAAGAAGACATTGTCATGTTTCATTTGAGCCCAAAGGTGCTACTCTGTAACAATTACCGTGGTAACCATAGCTCCTCAGACTCAAATGTGAGGACATTTTTTCACAATTTACACAAAAAAATGTTTTACTACGTTTAACGCTGTTTCTTCCAGGAACATCACAGACACAAATCTCTGATACTGAGCAACTCTCTAGACTCTGAGGGTTCAGGAAATGTACAACATGTCAGTACTTTCTCAGCTTAAGGCCTCACTGTGAGCCATGAAGTAAAAGAATGTCCACCTCATATGAGCCTCTCCCATAGAAATAAGCCTATATCTGCCAGGTTGGAACAGCTGGACCAGGACAGGCCCAACGTAACTTGAAATTACATTTATAAAAATTATAATTGTTCTGTATCATATAAGCTGTATCTTAAATTGTAAAAGAAAAAATATATATCCGTATTCTGTAGCCTTTAACAGTACAGGTGAAACTCGGAAAATTAGAATATCGTTCAAAAGTTCATTTATTTCTGTAATTCAAGTTAAAATGTGAAACTAATATATGATATAGACTCATGACATGCAACGTTGCATATGTCAAGCTTTTGTTTGTTATCATGATTATGGTATTTTCAAAATATTGTAATTTTAGGAGATTTTTAATTAGTGTTTTTTTACAAGCTGGGCCATAATCATCCAAAGTATAATGAATAAAGGCCATACATGTCTCACTTTGCATGGAATGAGTCTATCATATATTAGTTTCACAGTTTACAGTATTTTTCGCACCATAGGTGCACCTGATTATAAGGCGCGTTATCACTGATAATGTTTATTTTCATAAATAAGGCGCACCGGAATACAAGGCGCACTAATTAATGCTGGTTTACCTGTAAACCTGTAGGTGTGTCAACACAGACAGAAGTTGATACAAAGGCGCACCAGGATATAAGACGCACTGTTAAAATTAAAGGCTTTCATGTGCGCCTTATAGTGTGAAAAATACAGTAAGTTGAATAACAGAAATGAATGCACTTTTTAACGTTATTCTAAAAGAAGCTACTATATACTATTATAACTGCATTATGAAGTAACTTCACTTATTGCTGTGACATTTATATTTATTTTACTGCTAATGTTGCATGAGCACAGAGAGGGGGCGGAGTTAATTGAGTCCAAGTGTCTTGTCTTCCGGGTTGGAAATATAACCCCAGAAAATACTTATATTTCTCACAAATAGAGATACAATATATCATAAAAATGTTTATAGTTTACTTTGGAATGAGTAAAATAGCATGATGCAGGTCCTTTATAACCAAAACTGAAATAGATGAATATATATTTTTTTTTTAAAAGTGTGACAATTTTCACATGTACAAAGAACTTAAACAACTTCAGAAAAGCGAAGACAAATGGTTTAATCCAGTATGGACTGTTTTGTTCAGTGCCACTGTGATTTAGTCCTGGACGAGCCCTAAGCTTTAGTTTAGTGGTGACTCGTCCTGCATTAGTAATGTAGTAAACCAACTTTAGTGAACGGACTACATCAAATTATTTACTTTATTAATTTACTAAACAGTAAAAAGGCTGTTGTTCATCGTAAACATGTGGTTTATGGAAACTCCAGCTTCAGAGCAGCTTTCCTCAGCAAATACATTACCAACCACATTACTATCTAATGTATAACAAATGTGTAGTATTTTAGCCATAACCATGTGGTGTCTACAAAGACACACTGTTGGAATTATCTTGGATTCTTGAGGATTTTTTTTTACAGATTTAAAGGGATGTATATTGGAGTGAAATCAACAGATGTATATTGTGTATATGGCATAGTAAAGGATAGATAAAGAGTTACATAATATAAAAAATAGATGAACAACTTTATGTAAAAATACAGAACTGCTGTTCTCCATAAATGTAATTTCAAGTTACGTTGGGCCTGTCCTGGTCAGAAAGTCCCACCAGCTGTTCCAACCTGGCAGATATAGGCTTATTTCTATGGGAGAGGCTCATATGAGGTGGACATTCTTTTACTTCATGGCTCACAGTGAGGCCTTAAGCTGAGAAAGTACTGACATGTTGTACATTTCCTGAACCCTCAGAGTCTAGAGAGTTTCCCAGTATCAGAGATTTGTGTCTGTGATGTTCCTGGAAGAAACAGCGTTAAATGTAGTAAAACATTTTTTTGTGAAAATTGTGAAAAAATGTTCTCACATTTGAGTCTGAGGAGCTTTGGTTACCACGGTAATTGTTACAGAGTAGCACCTTTGGGCTCAAATGAAACATGACAATGTCTTCTTTCCAATGATACCAAATACATTGGTGTAAATCATTATCTGATGGGCTGGAAATGGCCTAAATCAAAATATGGACCAGTGTCAAAAGTGACTTTTGACAGTTCTGAGGTTCTGAGTCTGTTGATCACTTATTGGTCTTTAAATCATCACAGATCCAATGATGTTGGTTGGATTTTGATCATTTTTTCTGTGGAATGTGTCTACAGTCTGTTTAAAATAATGGCATATTGACTGATGCCATAACTGGGTGGAATAGTTGATTGCCAATGAAGTAAAGATACAAATATTGGAAAAAAGTGAGAAAACAACACATTTTTTTGCATGAAATTGATGCAAAAACGTGTAGAAATGTGTTTTAAGAGTGATATTTTTCAGTGGATGTTCTCATCACATGTGTTCTGTGTATCTGGAATGCATTTATTGACAGCCTACTCAACCCACTGAGGATTTGAGGGAAAAAAGTCGTTTTTCACATTTTTCTGATAAAAATACAGGGTGCATGCACTAAAATGGCCACAATTTTTCCCCGCGATATTTCCAGCAGAGCAGACCCTCCGATTATTGGTCCTTAGGGTCAAAGTTAACAGAAAAAACACAAATAAAACATAGACCATGTCAGGTTCAACCCAGTTTTGAGAGTTTGGGTCCCTGACTATCATATCTGTGGCCACTGAAGAGGAAGCGTTGCTGCTGTATGAGGAGTTGGTCTCACTGTGTTCTAGAGGAGGATTTACTCTCACAAAATGGATGAGCAATAGAGCAGCAGTCTTGGATGTCATCCCTGAAAATCACAGAGCAAAGGGCATGGAGATGCTGAACATGGAATTTGATTCTGTGCAAGTGGAGAGAGTGCTGGGAGTCGAATGGTCAATCAAATCGGATACGTTTAAGTTCAGAGTCCAGATCAAGGAAAGACCACTCACCAGAAGAGGAATGCTCTCGACCATTGCCTCCATATATGATCCCCTTGGCATGCTCAGTCCTGTGATTCTAACTGCCAAAAGGATAATGAGAGACCTGTGCAGGAGAGAAATAGGATGGGATGATCATGTTGCAGAATCCATCGCAAAGCAATGGTTAAAGCTAATACAACAGCTCCCTCTGCTGGACAAATTTGAAGTGGACCGGTGCCTGAAACCACCACACTTTGGAGATGTCTGGACAGCACAGTTGCACCATTTTTGCGATGCAAGTGAAAATGGATACGGAACAGTCACTTACCTGGTATCAAGAAATCAAGACTCAGAACTGCACTCTGCTTTCGTGATGGGGAAATCTCGTGTGGCTCCCCTTAAAACAGTGACTATTCCCAGGATGGAACTCATAGCAGCAACAATGGCAAGCAGAATGGATGTGCTCTGGAAGAAGGAGCTGCAGATGGAACTTGTCAAATCAGTATTTTGGACAGACAGCGAATCAGTCCTTAAATACATTCGAAATGAGACTTCGCGATATAAAGTGTTTGTGGCTAACCGGGTCTCGCAGATATTGAAAATTTCCAGTGCTGCTCAATGGAGGTATGTGGATACTGCCAGCAACCCAGCAGACACAGTGTCCAGAGGGGTAAAGGTCGAGGCGTTTGTCAAACACGCTACGTGGCGGTCAGGACCTCACTTTCTTTTACGTCCGGAGAGTGAGTGGACTGTCAGTCCTCAGGACCTTGGACAGCTCCCGCCTGAAGATCCCGAGCTGAAGAAAATTGCTGTGGTGAATGCTGTGCAGACAGAAGAAGAGCCCGTTTCGTATCTGATCCAGTACTTTTCCTCCTGGACACGCCTTAAGACATCAGTGGCGTGGATACTGAAGTAAAAACTGGCTTCTTTTCTGTGTGAGGAAGAGGAGATAATTACACCAGACGCTTACACAGTCGGTACTCACGAGCAAGCAGCAGAAATCCTCTGAGGACGAGGAAATGGAAAGATTCAAAAGGACCACCGGTGCCCACATACTCTCAGTGGAGGATTTGGAGAAGGCTGAATTGGCCATTATAAGGTACTGCCAGCAAAGAACGTTTCCAGAGGAACTGGCAAGTCTGGAGAAAGGACGGCCAGTAAAAGCTGCTAGTCACCTTCGTAAGCTCTGCCCGCAGTTCCTGGATGGAGTCCTGAGAGTTGGAGGTCGTCTCAGCAAACTATCTATGCCTGTGGAGATGAAGCATCCAATTATACTGGCCAAAGGTCTCCATATAACAGAACTCTTACTACAGCATGTACATGGTCAAGTGGGGCATGCAGGCCGTAACCACATGCTATCAAAGCTGAGAGAGCGATACTGGGTAACAGGAGCCAGTACTGCAATAAGGAAGGTGCTGTCAAAATGTGTCACCTGTCGCCGCCTGAATGCTCTGCCAGTTCACCAGCAGATGGCGGACTTGCCTCATGAAAGAGTTGTTCCCGATGAGCCACCCTTTACTCGTGTGGGTGTAGATTACTTCGGACCTTTTGAAGTAAAGAGCAGAAGGAGCCTGGTGAAGAGGTATGGTGTCATTCTTACCTGCCTGGCCATCAGAGCCATACACATTGAAGTCGCTCCATCGCTCGACACTGACTCGTTTATAAATGCACTCAGTTCGAGAGCTCCGTTCAGACAATGGCACCAACTTTATAGGAGCAGAGCGGGAGCTGAGAAGTGCTATGGAGCAATGGAATAAGGAGCAGATCAATCATGTCTTGCTGCAGAGAGGAATAAAATGGAGTTTTAATCCACCCACCGGCTCCCATCATGGAGGGGCATGGGAGCGGCTCATAAGATCAGTGCGCAAAGTCCTTAACTCCACCTTGAAAACTCAAAACCTGGATGAGGAAGGACTACAAACGTTGCTGTGTGAGGCTGAAGCAATCATCAATAGTAGGCCGATCACTAAAGCCTCTATGGATGTTAACGATCTGGAAGCATTAACTCCTAATCACCTGTTGCTTCTGAAGAACTCCCCATCACTGCCACCAGGAGTATTCCAACCCGCAGACATGTATGCGCACAGGAGATGGAAGCAGGTCCAATACATGTCGGACTTATTCTGGAAGAGACGGATTAAGGAGTGTTTACCTCAGCTTCAGGAGCGCCAAAGATGGACAGGAAGGAAGAGGGATCTCACAGAGGGAGATCTCGTCCTCATTATGGATAATACAGCTCCACGGAACTCATGGCTGGTTGGACGAGTTGTGCAAACCTTCCCAGACCGAAGAGGACTTGTTCGCCAGGTGAAGATCAAAACACGGACTCGCTGCCTGGACCGGCCCATCACCAAAGTCTGTTTGCTGCAGGAGGCTGAGGCAGATTAGGTGCCGATAGTGCTAGGCCTCAGTGTGGACTTGGACACTTTTTTGGGCACTTTGGATTTCTTTTTTTTGCTCTACTCGATTTTTTGTGGATTACTTTTATTTGTGACTCTGACACAGACTATGAACATTTTTTTTTGGTCACCTGGACGTGACTCTCTAACTCTTGACTTTATTATTCCGGAAGATTTTAAATCGGACTGTTATGGACATTTAATGATTAGTTATTTGTGGTAATTATTCTTGCTTTCTCGCTTATGTCTCCTATGCTAGTCAAAGTGTTGTTGGTAATTATTGTGTAATAATTAAGGGGCTGGTTGTGACGTGCGGGGTTCGAGGTCACGTGTTCACGGGCGAAGTTTTCTTAAGGCGAGATGAATAGGGAAAAAATTTATATTTACAGATATCAATTTGAAACTGTTGCTGTCGATCACTGGCATAAATGTGAGAAATAAAATACATGGCAAGTTTTCTGTCATTTTATCTTTTCATATAAGAACAAGGTGTTTTATGCCTAAAAATGCCCCAAATTTCCCATCTTTTCGGCGACGAAAGCTGAATAATGGATAGAGCTACATTCAAATTTATGGTTTCATTTTATTGATAAATGAGTTGCCAAGACTTTCTCAGAGGGGATTTAGGATTTCTTGTTTAGTTTTGAAATAAGCTGTTTTTTAGTGGAAAAATTTGTAAAAATGTAATTTTTGCCTTATTTTTTGACATTCAAAACTCAATAAATGGGGCTTAGGGATTAAATAATAAAAAATTCCTCTGAAAAAATCTTCCAAATATTGCTCAGTCCAAGGCTGGAAAATGTGAAGTCTTTAGGTCCGACTGACGTGGACATAGTGTCGCCACAATGACAGAAAAATGTGTTTTGAGAAAAAGGCCCTTGAAATTGCATTCTCCCATATAAGTCTATGGGGGAACATTGAATCAGCGCAATATTTAAACATGTTATTGTGAAGATTAGTCATATTTTCTGTTTCCGGGTGAAAGCTTATATGTTCAGAGACCAATTTGGCCCAAAACCTGAAAACTGAAAAAAAATGAGTTTTGCCAGTAGTGTCTCCCCTTAAGGCGCTCACCTCTTTTTTGTAAATGAAACCAGTAGTGGAGAGAGGGGGGCCGGGGTCGCCGTAGTTTTTGTTGACCGTTCGTTCGTTTGTTTAATACATTATTTCACCTGGATTACATGCAATACGTGCGCACTGTTACATCTGCTTTGTATGTGAATCAAAGTCACTCTTTTAATTAAATGCAACCGAAACGCATTTGGTTGAACTCTGCTTCTGTGCTACCCAAGCAGCGCGTCACACAAATAGACCGAACCCGAGGTTTTTCCTCTCCAGCGACAATAGGACTTTGAGTCGCTACACACCTGTTATATAGACACAGACGGTCGTCATAGAAGGGGGCGTGGCTTCGCCAAGGGGGAAACTAGAGTCGTTAGAGAAATGGACACAGACATTTATATGGTTAGTCTGGTGTTTTAAGTGATTTGCCTCAGGTGCTCTGTGGAGCGGGTCACACTGTTTTTAATGCAGGCTAGCTGATACCATAGAAATGCACTAGCCTTGCTATAGCGGCCCAGTGGAAAGATGAGCCTACAGGTGGTTTTCCTTTCCTTTTACCTTCTATTTTTCGTACCTTCCATTTCCACCGTAAAAGCTAAAATTGTACAAACAGCAGCAATTAGGTTACAGCTTTTTACAATTTTTACAAAGCAAACCTTTTTTCCCCTTCCAACAAGGCGCTATGAACCGCGGTAGGCTTCACACCCGCCATGATACATTTAAAAACAGGAAATGGTGATACCGTACCGGATGAAAGCCTCCAAAATAAAGCTCTGGGTCCATAACACTTGCACTAGCCTAGCGCCACGAAACTCTCCAAACAGAAGAACTGCATGAATTACAAAAAAAAGAAATATCTCCAGAAATCAGCAACACTCTGAAAAATCAATGAACTGTGAATATGAAATGAACAAATTATTTTTATTTGTGCCTTTAAACATTCAGGTCAAACAAATAAACAATAATCCTCCAGTTTCAGGGTCTCTCCTGTTTCTGAGCAGATCCATGTCTCACACTGAGTCAAACCCTTTGTGTCTCTTCATGTGGACTTTCAGAGTTCTCTTCTGTGCAAACGCTCTCTGACAGACTGAGCAGCTGAAAGGTCTCTCTCCTGTGTGAGTTCTATGATGCCTCCTGAGATGTGAACTCTTTGCAAACGTCTTTTGACAGACTGAGCAGCTGAACGGCCTCTCTCCTGTGTGAATTCTCATATGTGCTCTGAGAGTACTATCCTGTTTAAATGTTTTCTCACAAACTGGACAAATGAAAGGTTTCTCTCCTGTGTGAATTCTTGCGTGTGATTTTAAGTGTTGTTTAGTGGTGAATCTCTTCTTACAGACACTGCACTCATGTTTCTTCCTTCGCTCTGCTCCAGTCTCTGCCGTGAGTCCGTCCCTCACAGCTGGACTGGTGTCTTGTATCTGGACTTGGTGGGCGTGGTCTCCATCAGCCTCTGTCTCCGTCAGTGCGGCTGAAGCGCTGGCTGGAGGTTCCCAGTCTTCATCATCGTCATAGTCACAGTCGGGTCGTAGAGGGGGGAGTTTCTCACTGACGTCGCAAAGTGAAAGCACGTTGGTGATGATGATGTTCTTTGGTGAAGTCTCAGTGAACTGTGGGAGCTGCTCTTCCTCCTGTTTGACGCTCTGTTCCTCTGGTTCCTCTGGTTCCTCTGGTTCCTCTGGTTCCTCTGGTTCCTCTGGTTCCTCTGGTTCCTCTTTAACCTGTGGAGTCTCGGGGATTTCCTGCTTCAGACTGGGCTCTGGACTCCCCTGGGTCTGGACGTCTGCAGGAGACGATGGGAAACATGTTAATGACAAACATATTTCTAAACATTAAAGGGGCTGGAAGCAAGTTCGCCATTTTATACTCACTACTGCCACCTCAGGCCATATGTGTAACTGCAGCTTCTATATTAAGCTCGTGCATGACGGCAATTCGGGCCGAAGTGACACATTTTTGAGTGACCGTACAGGATTTTAGAGGCAGTATGGTGAACAGGTCTGAGCTCATTCTACACATTAGGATATGGCTGGAACATGTAGGGGGAGGAAAATACTTAATGTTAACATTTTTAAACTCCTTATAGTCCCCTTAACAAGTCCATCTTTTCTGCACCATTTATATGAACTTCCTTTTGCTCAGGTAAGAACTAAGGACTAAAGACCTGGGTTAAAAGCTGCCTGTGAGCACATGCCTCCAAACCGTCACATGACAAAGAAACAAAGAAACGTCAAAGGCTGAAAAAAGATCTCGTGAGCAGAGCACGAAGGACAAGTAGAGATTGAAGCTCTTCCATGAACTTTCATTCTTACGCGGCGCTTCCAGTGCTGACCACGTTCTGCCCCCAGAGTCTCAAACCTCCTCCCCTGACGCCCAGAAAGGCAAGTCAGAGGGAGAGCTCCACTTACCAAAATGGAAGCACTGCCACCGAGTGAGAATTCAACCTGAAAAGACTCACAGAAACGGAATGACGGTATGAGTGTTTTATTAACGAACATGAATTATTATTGGGGCTCAGACCCCGGCGGAAGACTGAACGAACGATATGGAATGCATGGCTTTGACGAATGATAGCCATGATCTTTCCCCCAAAAGAGGTAGCCGGGGTCTGAGCCGAGATCACAAGTGAATGTTGACTGCTGACGACTCGCTTACCACGATGAGGAGCGAGGTAATGGTTGAAGGTACGAGGTAACGGCAGATTGAAATGAATGAACGGGCCGGAAACAAGACTAGCTTAGAAAAGAGGGGCTGCCGTGGTAAGAATTAGAGGCGACGCGGTGATCGGTGATTAGACCGTAGCCAAAGTGATCGGGAGACTGAATACCCCTCCGCAGTAGTGAGATGCAGGGACAGAAGCCCTCCGACGAGGGCAGCAGGCAGAGACAGGAGCAGAAACGGGAACCCTCCGACGAGGGCAGCAGAGCAGATGCAGAAACGGGAACCCTCCGACGAGGGCAGCAGTGCAGATGCAGAAACGAGAACCCTCCGACGAGGGCAGCAGAGCAGATGCAGAAACGGGAACCCTCCGACGAGGGCAGCAGTGCAGATGCAGAAACGAGAACCCTCCGACGAGGGCAGCAGGCAGAGACAGGAGCAGAAACGGGAACCCTCCGACGAGGGCAGCAGAGCAGATGCAGAAACGGGAACCCTCCGACGAGGGCAGCAGGCAGAGACAGGAGCAGAAACGGGAACCCTCCGACGAGGGCAGCAGAGCAGATGCAGAAACGAGAACCCTTCGACGAGGGCAGCAGTGCAGATGCAGAAACGAGAACCCTCCGACGAGGGCAGCAGTGCAGATGCGGAAACGAGAACCCTCCGACGAGGGCAGCAGTGCAGATGCAGAAACGAGAACCCTCCGACGAGGGCAGCAGTGCAGATGCAGAAACGAGAACCCTCCGACGAGGGCAGCAGTGCAGATGCGGAAACGAGAACCCTCCGACGAGGGCAGCAGTGCAGATGCAGAAACGGGAACCCTTCGACGAGGGCAGCAGTGCAGATGCAGAAACGGGAACCCTTCGACGAGGGCAGCAGTGCAGATGCGGAAACGGGAACCCTCCGACGAAGGCAGCAGTGCAGATGCGGAAACGGGAACCCTTTGACGAGGGCAGCAGTGCAGATGCGGAAACGAGAACCCTCCGACGAGGGCAGCAGTGCAGATGCGGAAACGGGAACCCTTCAACGAGGGCAGCAGAGGCAGGGACAGCGCCCTCTGACGAGAGGGACTGGGAATTGTTGAAATTCCTCTTTGGGTTTTTGATCGTATGGTTAGCAGATGATACACTTTTGTCATGGGAGCTTGTCATGGGAGCTTGTCGTGGCGGTAGTCTAAACGTCAGACTAGCTAGCACAGTTTAGGGAGCAATGTTATGTACTGGGCTGAATTGAAAAGCTGATTAGGTGGAAGGAGACGGCCAGCTGTAATGAAGTACCCGCGCTATATCCCTGAACATTTGCAGCGATGAACAGATAAGATCGGGGTTAACTCGTCCACGGGAGGAACTGGTTGAAGATGAGTGATGGCTGAAGGACCTGGCGTATGACTTGTTGCAATAATGAGGCGAAATGGGTTTCTGAATTATCCCCTACAGCTAAAGCTAAAGAATGAATTTGCAGAGTGGGGAGTACTCTGAGGTACCATTTTTTGCAAACCATTTTCCATTTTTTGGAACCCCCCCAAAACCGGATGGGGCACATCCGTAAAGAACGAGAAGAAAACGTCCAAAAAAAAACAAAAAACAAACAAACAAAAAAAACAAAAACAAAAAAAACGAGCAAACGACTCGTCAACATGCGCAGCAGAGCGACAGCAGCGTTGCAGGGCAGAGCGACGGCGAAGGTGAGATGTCCGGGCCAGCGCGACAGTGAGCACGGCGTCGGGGCAACGGTAAACGAGTAAGGCAGCCCGATGGCCAGCGTGCGAGGCAGGGCGACGGCGAAGCATCAGAGGCGGGGCGACGGCGAAGCATCCGAGGCGGGACGACGGCGAAGCATCCGAGGCGGGACGACGGCGAAGCATCAGAGGCGGGGCGACGGCGAAGCATCCGAGGCGGGACGACGGCGAAGCATCCGAGGCGGGACGACGGCGAAGCATCCGAGGCGGGACGACGGCGAAGCATCCGAGGCGGGACGACGGCGAAGCATCCGAGGCGGGACGACGGCGAAGCATCCGAGGCGGGACGACGGCGAAGCATCAGAGGCGGGGCGACGGCGAAGCATCAGAGGCGGGACGACGGCGAAGCATCCGAGGCGGGACGACGGCGAAGCATCAGAGGCGGGACGACGGCGAAGCATCAGAGGCGGGACGACGGCGAAGCATCAGAGGCGGGACGACGGCGAAGCATCAGAGGCGGGGCGACGGCAAAACGTGCGATGAGGGACGGCAAAGGATCTGAGGCGGGACGATGGGCAGCAAAATTCGCAAAGCAAAGCAACGTGCTCAGCAGGGCGACAACAAGACGTGCGAGACAGGCGACGGCGAAACATTAAAAGCAGGGCGACCGCAAAACAAGCGAAGCAATAGCAAAAAAAAAAAAATCAATAATAATAAAACGTGCGAAACAGGGCAGTGTGCGACGGTGAAACGTGCGATGCAGGCGACGGCGAAACATGAGAGGCAGGAATATAGCAGCACAGAATGTGCGAGCCAGGCGATGGCGAAGTGTGCAAGGAAAGGTAACGGGAAGGAGCCAAACATGCAAGGCGGGCAACAGCAAAATAGGCGAGGCGGCGTGACAGCGAAACCAGCGAGGCAACATCGAAACAGGCGGGGTGACCGCGAATCGTGCAGGGCAAAGGCAAAAAGCACGAAATGCGAGGCAACGGCGCAGCGTGCCGAGTGGGGCAACGGCGAAACATGCGAGGCGGGGGCGACAGCACCAAAATACGAGGCTGGGCATGGGTAACGCGAAACATGCCAAGCGGGCAACGCGAAACATGCGAGGCGGGGGCGACAGAAAGAAATACGAGGCGGGGCAACGCGAAACATGCGAGGCGGGGCGACAGCGAAACGTGCGAGGCGGGGCAGCACGAAATACGAGGCTGGGCAACTCGAAACATGCGAGGTGGGGCAACTGCGAAACATGCGAGGCAACAGCCAGGTGGGGCAACAGGAAAACAGCGAGGCGGGGCAACAGCGCAAACATGGCAGGCGGGTTGACAGCACAGCGAAGCGTGCATGGCAGCAGAACAGAATGCAGCGAAACGGGCAAGGTACGTGGGGCGACAGTGAAATGCGTGAGGCAGTGCGACTGCAGCAGCAAAACTTGAGAAGCAGAACGACTGCGAACGTGCGAGGTGGGACAACAGCCGCCGTGTAGCACGGAACAGGAAGCCAGCGGCCTACGTCGTAGAGCGGCCCTGCGATGGACAAAAGCACAGCTGAAGATGCCTACGTGAGAGCACAACGCATATAGTGACGCGAGACAGAACCACCACCAGGTATTTGCAACGAAATTTCACGACCAAAACGGCTAACATGTACACTAGTGGATACTCACGAGTATCACTCGAGCAGGACACTATTTGGGCTAAATCGGTCCATGTCATTGATGACGCATGAATGGCACCCCAAGAGAGCGAGCCTCCCCGACGTGAGAGGCCATAATATGAGAGAATGGGACTCATGAGTGCGCGTGTGGGTGCATACGTCTCACCTGGAAAGCCCCCTCCGACCGGAATAAGGAGCAGGCGCGGAGTACGCTTGACGAGCGAGCGCTGACAGATGCCCAAGGAAGAAACGGATTCAGACGAGGTTTAATATAATAGATCCATGGACGAGCCAGAGGAGGGAACCACGTGAGAACCGGACAGCGACACGAGGGCAAGTCGTGGCTACGCCCGCCCACAGCACCGGGGCGGCGTGCGGGGGGTCCAGAGGCGCGAGCGCCGGGTGACGCACCATCGAGGAAGCGAAACGGATCCAGAACAAACTGGGAGACGGAAACACGAGGTCCAGGCAGCAGCGACAAACGAGGGCATGACCGTGAGTCCGAGACGACAGCCGCAGCACCTGGGCTCCAGAGCGAGGAGTTAACAGGAGGGCACCCGAACGAGGAAGAGCGAGCTCACGGGTCGAGATGGCGACAGCGCCCGGAGATATCCACTGTAGAGACAAGCAGGTGAACGGAGCCAGACACGACGACGTCCCAGGTAACTCTCGCCAGGACAGGCAGATTCGTAGCACAGCTGGCAAGCGGCTGAGTGATTGACCAGGAAGCTTAAAAAGGGGATCCTGAGCGATGACAGGCTGCTGAGGGGATGAGCAGCTGCGGTGATTGGCTGTTGTGAAGGTGCGGCTTGATCGGAGTCCGTGATTGGATGATTGGAGTGCGCTGCCGGTGATGAGGTGATGAATGAATGCAGCTGGTAAGTCTTCCAGGTTGAATTTGCGCATAAGCTTCATAAGGAAAACGATGGAAAGACAACAAAGAGAAAGGAGAAGATCTGAGGAAGAAGCTGCTGCACATGTGCCGCTCTGTTTACCCAAAGGCTTCTGGATCTGATCCTCCTTGAGAAAGTCACGTGACCAGATGTGACTGAAAGAGGCTCCGACACAAAATAAATAAGTAAACTAAATAAGTTTCTTCTTCCCGCTCCCTTTCAGGTAGTCAGCTTTCTGGCGCTCAGTGTGTTAAACCAAAACTTACTGGAATTTATAATGTAAAACGCAATCGCGAGTAGGGCGGGGCTAAGCTCCATAAGGGCGCCGCCATGTTTATTTCCCAGAAATCCGCACGCGGCCCCCACGTGACGGTCCCTCCGCTAGCGGGCATTGGCCACGGGTCCATATGGACCGCGGTGCTGCTGTCCGAGCACAACCCGGCGTCACAACAACGCGAGTGCACGAGGTCTGACTGCCGTGCGTGTGCGCGCATGTGTCATCGTCACTCACGCTAAACTGCAGCTGTAGACGCTCCGCACCGGGACAGTCACATCCTCCAACACACATGACATCTGTGTCTGTGACTAAGTCTCTCCTGCAGTGACCGAGGCTGTGCTTCATTATAGATCCAGTGCTGCGTAATGTCAGAGGCGCAGACACATGCCTAAGATCCAATCCTGGCCATATTCCGTCTCCAAAGCTTTGTCTCTGAACAAAAGTACAGCAGAAAGTTGTCCAACAGCTGCTCAAACACCAGCTTCAAATCAAACGCGCTGCTCCGAGAGCTTCAGCCTCCGTGTGCGGAAAGCGGAAATGAAACTACCACTTAACGAGCGCATGGCCTGCACTGTGATGCTTTTTTTTTTTGCTGCTTTGATGCTTTATTATAAAGCAGCTTTGAAAGCATTGCCAATTTTATTCTAAGGTTATAAAAACTGTCTAATAACGATCATTATTTCATTTCAAAACCTACTTATTATTTTTTAGATTGCACTTGCACCGTGATGCACCAAACCACGAGACCTGCACCGTGAACCGAACCGTTAAGGTGCGTACACACCAAAAGCGTCCACGCCTCCAACTTCCAAGTTAACCCTATGTAGAGGCGCTTCAACGCGCTCCGAAATGCAAGCAAAGCTGTCTGTGCATATTAAGCGTAGCAAACGCGAGCGGATGAGGAAAGACGTGCAGACGTCAAAGCCAGGGAGAACAGCGCGGTGAGCGAACAGAGAGGCCACGCCCACTGCTTCATGCACTCAAGTAATCCAATCTACACGTGCGTTCATTTACGCCTTGTTAACCAATCAGGGACACTGACTGGGCTCAGGCGCCACCTGTTACCTGCAACATGGAGGACAAGGTGATCGTCGCGGTAAAGGAATAGACAGAAACTTGGAGTGAGGTGATATCTTGTACCAAAGCATTTTTTGTGTCAGTTTTAATGAACCTGCCCTGTGTAACCATGTGTAACCATCAAATACCACTTCATTTGCATTGCATGTTGGAAACATACAGTAACTGTAATATTAGTGAACACATTGTAAAAAATATATAGATTTTTTCAGCGGAGGTGCAAAAATAAGTGGAAGAGTTTGAGGGATACCTCCTCCTTCTTTCAAGAAGGGGCCAACATGAGGCAGGAGCGCCTGTGTCCCAATGCGGGACAGCAGGTCATCGAACAGGGCCCAGGGCCAGAGCGCGGCTCGGTTGCTCGTGTTTGCGCACACGCACGGATACAAGCGGCCGTTGTATGGGCGGGTGCATTTGTCACGTAAAACAGTGAGAAAAGACAGAGCAGCGGCTGCCTCGCTCTCGTCTCCCCGGCCCCCGACCGCTTTGCTCCCGGGCGGCTCCCCGGACCCCCGGCCACAAACCGCTCGTCTCCCCGACCGCTCACTCCCGACGCCCTGGACGCTTCACGCACGTCTCGGGCTGACTTTACGGGAGCGGCTGCGCTTCTCCCGCCCTGTGTCCGAGCTTCTCTGCTGCTGTACCTGGTTTGGCCGCAGGCTTTAGTGGGACAGATAAAACCTGCGGGTGCTTTTATCGCTTGTGATTTTGGTGCGTTCGTGTTAAGTGCTTTGTCGTAACGTAAAGCGTAGACTTCAGGAGTTCACCAACATAAAGCTGTTTAACCAGTGGCCGAAGCAGCAATGAATGACATAAACTGAGCGTCAGATCTTCTGTTCTCGTAGTCTTTTTTGAAGGCTGTATATGACTCCAAAGAAAGGCTCAGAGCGGCAGGTGCTGCTTCACCCCCCGCCTCAGCTGAGCGGGACAGAGGGACGCGCACTTCTCTATTTCTCTGCTTTATTAAAATCGACTATTATATTCACCATAGCCCTTTTTGTTAAACTGTAGTAAAATGCAAAGAAAAGTGGAGTGAAGAGATTTGACAGGGCTCATAGACATTATTTCACGCTTCAGCTGTTTAAGTTTTTTTTCTTCCGCATTATGTTGCGCTGCTGCTGCTCACGTGCACTTGTAAACAACTCCTCGTGTTCGGCCACGGCTCGGTTCGTTTGTGTAAGTGTGAGCGCGGGCCGTTCGGGGCATCCAGGCCTTTCCTCAAACGAGCTGGAGAGTGGCAGGTTCGGATGTCAAGTGTGAGTGCGCCCTGAGTCAACAACCGGTGGCCAGACACGCCTCCTATGTGACACTTGCAAAACTTCACGCGCAGCAAACAGGCGTTTGTCACGTGTGTGAAGTACGTGAAGCGGCGTTGTTTGGCGTCCAACGAGAGGCAGATGGGGCGTGGACGCACGTTTGGTGTGTACGCACCTTTAGAGCTGAACCCCTAATATTTATCCAGAAATATGCCACTGTCTCTTGAATTCTATTCCCTGAGTTAATTGAACATATTGTGGTTGTAGTAAATAAGACAGGAGTACGGCTGCAACAAATACTCCAATTGCAGTTTGTTTGAAATTATTTTTAGCATTCATTATTTTAAACATTTGTAGTGGCCATAGTTTTTGGAATGAGTTGGGAACCACTGGTTTATTTCAGAATATCAAATGTGGAGACTGGCATTTTACTAGAACATAAACTGGAAACAAACTGGACTTTATCATTTCAATACTGTATAAATGACACAATAAGAGAAACTCATTTTAAAATCCTCCATAAATATTTTCCGAGTCACTAATCTCCACATTTACAGACACCGACTCCAAATGCAGTTGAAAATATGACCCACCTGTTCTTCACATGTTCAGAACTAATGCTTTCTGGAAACAAGTTGAAACTTGTCACAAAAACGATCCACTAGTAAATCGTTTAATATGGAAATATCAAATCCACAAAGCAACATTTTCCCAGTAAAAAACAATATTAAAAGTACTTTTAATCAAAATAAAGAACTACATGGACTCACCTCTGGAACATGTACGAGGACCAGGCTGACCAGCTGCTCCTTGTCGCGGGCCCAGAGCCTCCAGGAGCCGCTGGTTCCTCTGGTTCTCCTCTTTGGAGCGACACAGTTCCTCCTCATACTCCGCTATGGTCCTCTCCAGCAGCTCACAGATCTCCTCCGCGGCCGCGCTCAGCCGCTCCGTCACCAGAGCTCTCAGAGTCCGGCTCCTCTTGGACATGTTTACGAGCCGCTGTTAGCACTGAGCTAACGACAGGAACCATAGAAATAAAGGCTAAATGTCTCGTGCGCGCTGCTGGCCAATAGAGGGCGACGTACGCACGCGGCGGCCATCTTGCCGCAGGAGCGCGCTCATAACAGTGTGTTTTATGGAGCCTGTACTTTTTAAATAACCAGAACTTGCTCATTTTTCTACCGATTTTCAAACGGTTTCGTTTGTTTTAAACGTCAGAGATGTAGTTATGACACTGCAAACATATGAATAACAAAGAAAATCTGCAATTTCAACATGTTCTAGCATTCAGAATAGAGCTCCACAGTCCCGCCTCCTCTCTGGTCCGGAAGTAAAACTCCCCTTGCTTTGAGACCGGATTGATTTGGAATAAAGTCTTTAACTCCGTAACTCCGTCAGCCTGGGCTGAATCCAGCTCTGTGGTTCTAAAGCGACCGCAAAGTCAGACGCAGGTGAAAAAAGCACGTATGAGATCCATCTAGTTTACGAAAAAATACAGTTTAACTGCGAGCCTTCGTCCTAGAACTACATTACCCAGGAGGCTCGGGAGTCCCATGATCTACTACGAGGCTTTTGATTGGTGGAGCTTCACGTTCCCACACGTATTTATTTTATTGTAATGTAGACGACATATTATAAACATTGTATTAAAACATAATGCAGGCAGATAGTTGACGTTTTATCCAAATCTAACACTGAGAGTAAGAAAAACGTCAGATGGATCAAAAAAATGTTCCCAACGATCCAATTAAACGAACCACCGATCATTTTTATTCCAATTAGCAGGATTCAGATTGTTTAATAGTGAAATAATATAGAACTTTTGTCGGCAAAGTAAAAGAAACTCGCCGTGTTTGCTGAAAACCTGGTTGCCTTGACCAGCGGGCGCGATGTCGCAATGGTTCTTGGGATACGGAGTTTCTATAGTCAGGAAGTGAATGATGTCACAGCCTTGTACCTTTGCCTTTTCTTCAACATGTCGTCTTCTTTTTGGATTGAAATGAAACATTTTATGGTCACGAATTGCTACATAGCTGATTAGCTTTTGCGGTGACGTTAAACTCTTAATATTTGAATTTTTGGAAAATCGACGGTCGTGTAGACAGGGATTTTTTGCTTCCGGAGCAACAAGACTGCAAGGGGCCGCCATCTTAAAATTCTTAATAATTGACTTTTTTGAAAAGTCAGAGCTAAAAATACATGAGATTTTATTGTGTCGGACCCGACATGTGACCGGGAGTGGGCGGGACTGTGCAGCTCTACAGACCCTTTAATGGTTCATTCCGGGCAGGAAGTGAGATTCCTGTCTGTTTCCATTGGAGCTGTTTTTGGAAATATCAAATAAATCTTATTTAATCGTCTCAAATGTCGTTCCTCTTGGTCTGGCACCTTAAGCCACAACAGGACCACATGTTTTGTTGTAGTTTTACACTTATAATCACTAGTTTTACTTTAACCTCTTACCACCCGCCTAAACCGAATGCATGCTGACCTCTTTGGCTATTATATAGGCCTGTGTTACACCTCATTTGAAAGCTAAGACCCGCAAAACTGATTTTTTCCATTTTTGTCACATTTTTGTTGAATTTTGTCATTTTTTTGTTGCGTTCACATCCTTGTTTTCTTCTCATTTCTTTGTGGCTGTTTTGGTGCTTTTTTTCCCCAAGAAGCTTTTTGATTAGGTTAAAGCCAAACTGGAGAAAATGGGATCCGTTCAGGAGTTAAGAGGTTAATGTTATTTCTCTTGATCACTTCCTGCCTCCAGATGATGATGTCAACAGTTAAAGGGTCTATGTAAGGGATAATGTATAGAACGCTGGTCATTATCGGGAAAATAAGCACCGACAGGGCGAACCGGACCCCGACGCGAAGCAGAGGGGTCTTGTTTCGCCCTGAAGGTACTTATTTTCCCGATAATGACCAGCGTTCTATACATTATCCCGCTTATTATACGGCCATTTGCCAACTGAACACACACAACATAAACTTTGTACACTTTTATGAAGGTCGAAAGGTTTATTTAATGACTTCTGCGACAAATAGTTCCCAAAAGTTTGCGCGTTGCTCGGCAACGTTTTGCTAGGCTAGAAGCAGCAAGGCTAGTAGCTAGCCTAGCTACTTAGCTGAAGGCGCAGTTGGAGGAATGATGGTGAATCTCTGGGTAAAGTTGAAAGTCAGACTCACGCTAACTTCACGAGCAATTCCCCCAACTTCTCTCTCAGTGACGGGACAGAGATAGTGTCGCTACTACGTATGCGCTAGCTGATACCATAGACATGCGCTAGCCTTGCACTAGCCTAGCACCACGTAGCTCTTCAAACAGAAGAACTGCATGAAATACAAAAAAAAAAATAACGAGGAAATGAGGCCCTATGTCAAAAATCCTGAAACATCCCTTTAAACTAAACGTGAGCTCTTTGACAGAGAAGATTCTTGTGAACACGTTTCACAAACTGTTCAGCTGCAGGGTCTGTGTCAGGGTGAAGGTTTTCTTCATTTACTAAACATAATAAACTCAACAGTCGTGGCTGTTCCTGTTCGGCCACGTCATGTTTGTAAATGCAAATAAGTTCTCAAATGTTTCCAGGTTCATAAGGAAGAAAAACAGAAAGAAGGAGAAAATCACATGAAAAGAACATTTTTAATGAACAATCAATGAACTGTGAAGATGAAACGAACAACTGATTTTTTTGTACCTTTAAACATTCAGGTCAAACAAATAAACAATAATCCTCCAGTTTCAGGGTCTCTCCTGTTTCTGAGCAGATCCATGTCTCACACTGAGTCAAACCCTTTGTGTCTTTTCATGTGGACTTTGAGGATAGTTTTGATCTTCTGGGGACAGAGTCACCCAGTTTTGTGAGATTTCATGTGGACTTTCAGAGTTCCTTTTTGGATAAACCCTCTCTGACAAACTGTGCAGCTGTAAGGCCTCTCTCCTGTGTGAGTTCTATGATGCCTCCTGAGATGTGACCTATATGTAAACGTTCTTTGACAGGTTGAGCAGCTGTAAGGCCTCTCTCCTGTGTGAGTTTTCATATGTGCTCTGAGATGGCTATCCTGTTTAAATGCTTTCTCACATACTGAACACCTGAAAGGCCTCTCTCCTGTGTGAGTTCTCATGTGCATTACAAAGTGTGGTTTAGTGATGAATCTCTTAGTGCATACAGAGCAAACATACGGTCTTTCACCCGTGTGAGTTCTCAGGTGTAAATCTCGGCTTGTTTTTCTGGTGAATGTTTTCTTACATGTAGAGCAGCTGTAAGGTCTGTCTCCAGTGTGAGTTTTCATATGTGCTCTGAGAGTACCATCGGTTTTAAATGCTTTCTCACATACTGTACACCGGAAAGTTCTCTCTCCTGTGTGAGTTCTATGATGCCTCCTGAGATCTGAACTATGTGTAAACGTCCTTTGACAGGTTGAGCAGCTGAAAGGTTTCTCTCCAGTGTGAGTTCTCCTGTGTCTTTCTAAGCTTGGTTTAGTGGTGAATCTCTTCTTACAGACACTGCACTCATGTTTCTTCCTTCGCTCTGCTCCAGTCTCGGCCGTGAGTCCGTCCCTCACAGCTGGACTGGTGTCTTTTATCTGGACTTGGTGGGCGTGGTCTCCAACAGCCTCTGTCTCTGAAGCGCTGGCTGGAGGTTCCCAGTCTTCATCATCGTCATAGTCAGAGTCAGAGGTGTCGTCCGTTTCTCCGTCCGTCTCCGTGTTCTTCTCCGCGGGTCGTAGAGGGGGGAGTTTCTCACTGACGTCACGAAGTGAAAACATGTTGGTGATGATGATGTTCTTCGGTGAAGTCTCAGTGAACTGTGGGAGCTGCTCTTCCTCCTGTTTGACGCTCTGTTCCTCTGGTTCCTCTGGTTCCTCTGGTTCCTCTTTAACCTGTGGAGTCTCGGGGATTTCCTGCTTCAGACTGGGCTCTGGACTCCACTGGGTCTGGACGTCTGCAGGAGACGATGGGAAACATGTTAATGACAAACATATTTCTAAACATTAACAAGTCCATGTTTTCTGCTCCATTTATATGAACTTCCTTTTGCTCAGGTAAGAACTAAGGACTAAAGACCTGGGTTAGAAGCTGCCTGTGAGCACATGCCTCCAAACCGTCACATGACAAAGAAACAAAGAAACGTCAAAGGCTGAAAAGATCTCGTGAGCAGAGCACGAAGGACAAGTAGAGACTGAAGCTCTTCCATGAACTTTCATTCTTACGCGGCGCTTCCAGTGCTGACCACGTTCTGCCCCCAGAGTCTCAAACTAGAGGTCTGCGCGGGTCAGATTTTTCAGTCCCGCGCCCGCCCGCCCCCGCATGGTGCAGTACCGCTCCCGCCCGCAAATCCCGCAAAATGGGGACGTTTTCATCACCAAATATCCAAAGGCATTCACTCCACAGCAGAGAGAACAGGTGCGCAAAAGCCGCTCCACCGTGGCGCGTTGCGGCCTCTTTACCAGCAGGCTGACCCAGAATTGCACAAATTATAAATTAGTATGTAGGTTGAAGGCGTCTCATAACTAAATCTTTTTGGGTTATTATATTTTGCCTTCCTCCTCCTCCTCCTCGCTGTGTTTGAATGAGAAGAGACGCGCGCAGTTCGGACTGGAGCAGGCCTTTCCCATCGCGCACCACCAGCTATTTAATAGCCTTTTTTATAGGGGGGCTTTACTATCAATAATATTAACTGTATCACAGACAATTAAATTGATTAAAATCCTACACTGTGTACTGAGTGCTATTTAAATAACAAGCAATATGCCTAGGATTGTACCTGCAACAGGTTGTTGCTGAATGAGGCTGTGGGTCAGAAGCCAAAGTGAAAATTGAAATGAATACCCAGACCCCACACTCTGATCAAATCAGCTGACTCTTGCACTGTTGAGCGAGCGCCTGCACACATACCCCACGCGCGCTGCTTAGTGGAGAAGGACTTGTTTTAGAAAATGTTTTGAATGAAGGGGAGCGCACGCTCGGTCAGCGCTGTGAGGGGCACATCCACTTTTCAGTCTCTTTCAATCCTTCAGCGACAGCTCCAGTGTCTGAGCTCCAGCAGGCTGCAGCGCTTTGTTTTCAAATACAGAGTAGACTAGCCCGCACCTGTCACTGCCTTTGCCCAAAGCCGCTGCAGAGGAACGGACGAATGCGCATAGATGGGCCGAAAGCGGGAACTCTCAGAACGGGGATGAGCTGGGAAGGTGGCGTTGGGGAGATGCTGAGCTGATGAGGATCGTTAATAAGCTTATATCATTATCAGCTACTCTCGATTGTTTTTTTGTTGTCTTTCTGTGCCCAGACAACACGGGAGTCGCGCGTAATTGCGCACGAGCGCAGCTTAGATGGAACCCTGTCATAGAGACAGAGAAAGAGGGATGAGATGAGATCTCTTTTGTTTGATCTGTACATTTTACACTCGCTTGCTGTTGTTTTAATTGTCCTTTTCTTTAATTGTTATAAGTCTGATTCATCTATGTTATGTTTTACCATTGGAAAGCACTTTGAACTACCCATCGGTATAAAAGGTGCTCTATAAATACAGGCTTTCTACTTAAATTACCATCTTAAGTTGGAGATGATTCCATCAATTAAACTGAATGATTTTCGATCTTTTAGTCCTAATTGTATTTGTCATATATCATGAACAAAACAAAACAAAAAAACATGCGGACATAATTCTTTGCTTGGTAGCATGTTTATTGTTCAGCCATACCAAAACATAATAGGCGTCAATAACTGACATAACAACATTTGTAAAACATATACTTAATAAGAACAATAAGAAATAAAAATCGATATTATATGTGTATCATTCCTTAAACTATTCTGCAAACTATGTAGGCTTGTTAAACTGAATATGCCTATACCTTGTTTGAATAATAATAATAAAAATAAAACTTTGTACCAGCATCTAAATTAAAATAGGCTTAATCAAAATACAGGTAAACGAAAACAACTGTTGCTTAAGCTATCGGGTTCTTTGAACAACTATGAAGGAAAAGTAAGTTGTTGACTGTTGAGGCCTTCAGCATACTGCGTCTCTCCTCCAGTATGCGACCACATATGCTGAACGCACGCTCGGACGGTGCGCTGGAGGCTGAGATGCAAAGCACAAACCGTGCCAGTTTGGCAAGTGTGGGAAATTCATTGCGATGCTTCTTCCACCACATGAGGATATCTTCGGGTTGGTGTGATTCAGATTCATCCAGTTTGACTTTAAAATAGTCCTCTATCTCTAAATCTGAAGACTGCGAGTCAGCACCTGTAGCACCTTCATCCTCCCATTCTTCAAAATCACGAAAAGTCACCTTTTTAAGTGGAGGTGGCCCTGCATTTTCCTCAGTTTGGACACCATCAAACCTCATTTCCTCAATCAGCTCTTTTACAGCTTCAGTCACGCATTTTTTCTCATTTACATTAATCATCCTAAGATGACGCAGTTTTGGAGTCAGGAAAGTTGCTACTTTATAGAGCATGTTAATGCCATTGGGGACAAGGCGGTTTGGTGACAACAGCTCGTCTAGGCGTTGCGTACAAGCAGATGCGATGACATTGAGTATGGGGTCAGCCTTGGCCACTTCACAATGCTCTCTTAACTTCACGGACCAAGGCAGAACAAGCGCCGCACTTAACGCCGTATTGTCTGACTCCAGGGCGTTCGTTGCATCTTTGAAGGGTTTGAGAAACGCCACCAGGGTTCCAAGGATGAGTTTATCGATGCAGCCTATTTTGTCATACTGGTTTTTATCCAGCAGAATTGTTGTGACCTCATCATACTGCTGTGAGACAGAATCGAGCATATCCACAGTGGATTCCACCTCGTCTCCACTGACTGTTTGAGAGACTTCGTTAGCTTGACTTGCAGACCAGAATGTTTAAAATAGCTGACCAGTTTCTTCACGTTGGTGATAAGCTGGGCCACTTCAGGGACTTGGTCCAACACAGCACTCGAGAGGGCATGTGAGAGTACTGAATTCAGTACATGAGCACTACAGTTAAGTCGTGTGAACCCACGTAAGGAGGCCACCATGTTCGCTCCTCTGTCCGTGACCAACACAATTTTCTTCCCCAAAAGTGAGCAGTCAATTCCAAACAGTCTCAGATTTTGAAACAGTAATGCCCGGATATTTTCGCCTGTTTTAGTGGTTCCTGCTTCAAATGGTGCAGAAAATAGCACTCTTGACTGCAATTTGTAATCCGAATTTATGTAGTGTATGGTGGCTGACAGGAAAGATGTTTTACGATATGTTTCAGTCCAAATATCCGTCGTCACAGCACATCCATATTTCCCAATTGTCTCGCTTATGTCATCGACAACATCCCTTCTAAACTGGAGTGCCCGATCATCTACATGACATGACACAGTTGTTGGATGGGACAGAATCTCTGTCACATTGAATTTGCCTATTGCGGCTGCCGTGTCAACCAAGTGTTGGGCCAATTGAATGAATCCTTGACCAGCGATGCTGTCATACGGACGGAGGTCCGCTGCAACAAAATCCACACATTTCTCCACGGTCTTTGCCTTTAGAGCATCTGTCACTTTCGCGCTGTTTCCTCTGAACTCCAACACTTGTTGTCCTTTTAAGACACTACATACATGGCGCTTCAAGCCTGATGTGCCTGATTTATGGCCGCTGTATGCCAGAATCTTTTGGCATTCATCACAACATGCAAAGGGCAGCTGATTTCCCTCTGCGTCGTACACAAGCGAAAAAGTTTTCCAAATGTCTGATTTCAAGTTTCTTGTTTTTTTAACGGTGCATGTACCTCTCTTTAAAGCAGCACTTACTTCTGAAGCACTGTGAGAGGTGGGCTCACTGCGCTGTTCTTCTGCCATGTCTTCAAAGTTACTAATAAGCTCTATCAAACGGGAGCGCAAAGGAATTGTGTAAAATGCGCGCGAGATGACAGCACATCCGCATTAATCATTTAGCCTAACACTCATTATTTTATAAATTGCAACTTTTCTGATATTTTATAAAGATGAAAAGAGCATGAATGAGTAAATGAAATGAAAATGAAAAATATAATTTATTTTGCGGGACAACACTTCAACACATCCAACCGCCCGCTCCCGCATTGTGCAGACCCGCCCCCCTCCCGCGCCCGCAATGAGCTTTTAAAATGCGTCCCGCGCCGCACTGTTTTGCGTTGGGTCCCGCGAGTCCCGCGGGATTACCGCGGGAGTGCAGGGCTCTATCTCAAACCTCCTCCCCTGACGCCAAGAAAGGCAAGTCAGAGGGAGAGCTCCATTTGTATAATATACTTAAGCCAAACAAAGAATGTCACGAGGATCTAACACGACAACAAAGACCAACAAAGCTGAAGAGTTGAGGAAAAACTGTGAGTTCATCTTCCAGGAGCAGGAAGTAAAATCAAAAACGACCAAAATGGAGGCACTGCCACCGAGTGAGAAAAGGAAAACGATGGAAAGACAACAAAGAGAAAGGAGAAGATCTGAGGAAGAAGCTGCTGCACATGTGCCGCTCTGTTTACCCAAAGGCTTCTGGATCTGATCCTCCTTGAGAAAGTCACGTGACCAGATGTGACTGAAAGAGGCTCCGACACAAAATAAATGAATAAACTAAATAAGTTTTCTTCTTCCTTTTCAGGTAGTCAGCTTTCTGGCGCTCAGTGTGTTAAACCAAAATGCAAAACTTACTGGAATCTATAATATAAAACGCAATTGCGAGTAGGGCGGGGCTAAGCTCCATAAGGGCGCCGCCATGTTTATTTCCCAGAAATCCGCAGGCGGCCCCCACGTGACGGTCCCTCCGCTCGCGGGCATTGGCCACGGGTCCATATGGACCGCGGTGCTGCTGTCCGAGCACAACCCGGCGCCACAACAACGCAAGTGCACGAGGTCTGACTGCCGTGCGTGTGCGCGCATGTGTCATCGTCACTCACGCTAAACTGCAGCTGTAGACGCTCCGCACCGGGACAGTCACATCCTCCAACACACATGACATCTGTGTCTGTGTCTAAGTCTCTCCTGCAGTGACCGAGGCTGTGCTTCATTATAGATCCAGTGCTGCGTCATGTCAGAGGCGCAGACACATGCCTAAGATCCAATCCTGGCCATATTCCGTCTCCAAAGCTTTGTCTCTGAACTTAAGTACAGCAGAAAGTTGTCCAACAGCTGCTCAAACACCAGCTTCAAATCAAACGCGCTGCTCCGAGAGCTTCAGCCTCCGTGTGCGGAAAGCGAAAATGAAACTACCACTTAACGAGCGCCTGGTCAGCACTGTGATGCTTTTTTTTTTTTACTTTGCTGCTTTGACGCTTTATTATAAAGCAGCTTTGAAAGCATTGCCAATTTTATTCTACGGTTATAAAAACTGTCAAATAACGATCATTATATTTCATTTCAAAACCTACTTATTATTTTTTAGATTGCACTGGCACCGTGATGCACCAAACCACGAGACCTGCACTGTGAACCGAACCGTTAGAGCTGAACCCCTAATATTTATCCAGAAATATTCCACTGTCTCTTGAATTATATTCCCTGAGTTTACTGAACATACTGTGGTTGTAGTTTATAAGAAAGGAGTACGGCTGCATCAAACACTCCAATTACAGTTTGTTGGAAATTATTTTTAGCATTCATTATTTTAAACATTTGTAGTGGCCATAGTTTTTGGAATGAGTTGGGAACCACTTGTTTACTTAGTGCATAAAATCCTCCATAAATATTTCCCGAGTCACTAATCTCCACATTTACAGACACCGACTCCAAATGCAGATGAAAATATGACCCACCTGTTCTTCACATGGTCCAGAACTAATGCTTTCTGGAAACAAGTTGAAACTTATCACAAAAACGATCCACTAGTAAATCGTTTAACTTTTTATTTCATATGTAAAATATCACAAAGCAACATTGTCCCAGTAAAAAAACAATATTTTGATCGAAATAAAGAACTACATGGACTCACCTCTGTAACACACACGAGGACCAGGCTGACCAGCTGCTCCTTGTCGCGGGCCCAGAGCCTCCAGGAGCCGCTGGTTCCTCTGGTTCTCCTCTTTGGAGCGACACAGTTCCTCCTCATACTCCGCTATGGTCCTCTCCAGCAGCTCACAGATCTCCTCCGCGGCCGCGCTCAGCCGCTCCGTCACCAGAGCTCTCAGAGTCCGGCTCCTCTTGGACATGTTTACGAGCCGCTGTTAGCACTGAGCTAACGACAGGAACCATAGAAATAAAGGCTAGATGTCTCGTGCGCGCTGCTGGCGAATAGAGGGCGACGTCCGCACGCGGCGGCCATCTTGCCACAGGAGCGCGCTCATAACAGTGTGTTTTATGGCGCCTGTACTTTGTAACCTCTTAACTCCCACCTGAACCGAGCACATTATCTCCAGTTTGGCTTTACCCCAATCAAAAAGCTTCTTGGGAAAAAAGCAACAAAACAGCCACAAAAAATGAGAAGAAAACAAGGATGTAAACGCAACAAAAAAGTCACAAAAACTCAACAAAAATGTGACAAAAATGAAAAAAAAAAAAAACATACAAAAGGTGACTCAACACAGCAACAACGAGAGGAAAAAGATCAGTTTTGTGGGTCTTAGCTTTCAAATGAGGCCTATATAATCGCCAAAGAGGACAGAATGCATTTGGTTCAGGCGGGGGGTAAGAGGTTAAATAACCAGAACTTGCTCATTTTTCTACCGATTTTCAAACGGTTTGGTTTGTTATAAACGTCAGAGATGTAGCTATGACACTGCAAACATATGAATAACAAAGAAAATCTGCAATTTCAACATGTTCTAGCATTCAGAATTAAAGCCACGTAAATAGAGCTCCACAGTTCCGCCCACTCCCGGTCACGTGTCGGGTCCAACATGAAAAATCCCATGTATTATTAGCATTGACTTTTCCAAAAAAGTCAACGATTAAGAATTTCAAGATCGCAGCCCTGGTTAATTAGCTCTGTGCTAACTCACAGACATGAAACACACAAGGTACAATTCAAGATTTGTCTAAAACTTTATAAACTGCAATATTATAAATGTAATTTAGTTGTATTTTCAAGTATTTTTTGTTTCTTTCTTGTAAAATACCCGCACACATCATTTATTATAACTTATATTTGAGCAGCATCAGCTTCGTGGTTGTACACTGCGTTCCAAATTATTATGCAAATGACATTTTTCTAAGATTTTCTAAATTGTCAACTCAAATGAGAGTCAGCATAATTATTAAGTCTTTAACTGGTAGAGGATCATTTAAATGTGGTGGAAAAAATTTCCTAGTGACAACAGTATTTTTTTTCAAAAATAAATATAGTAAAAACCTCAAAATCCACTGTTCCAAGTTATTATGCAACTCGTCGTTTCAATACATTTTAAAGCTTGTAATTAACTGAAAATGGTCATTTGTTGTATTTGTAGCATTAGGAGGTCATATTTACTGAAATCAAAAGCTATTTCAATCAAAAAAATATTAACAGGTCAAGTTATATCTTAACATAGGAGCCCTTGTGTGATAGCAGCTTCAAAATTCTTAAATCCATTAAAATGGTGAGTTTTTGGACAGTTTCTGCTTGGATTTGTTTGCAGGATGTTAGAATAGCCTCCCAGAGCTGCCGTTTGGATGAAAACTGCCTCCCACCCTCATAGAAGTGTTTTTATGTTGAGGCTCCAAAGGTTCTCAATAGGGTTGAGGTCAGGGGAGGAGGGGGTCCACATCATGAGTTTCTCTCCTTTTATGTCCATAGCAGCCAGTGATGCAGAGGTTTTCTTTACAGCAGGACATGGTGCGTTGTCATGGTGAAGAGGATTTTGTTCGGGAAAGCACGGCTCTTCATTTTGTAGCATAGAAGACAGTGGTCAGTCAGAAACTCCACATATTTTTCAAAGGTCATTTTCACACCTTAAGGGAGCCTAAAAGGGCCTAAAGGGGCCGACCAGCTCTCTCCCCATGACTCTGGCCCAAAACATGACTCCGCCACCTCTTTACTGACGTCACAGCCTTATTGGGACATTGTGGCCATTCACCAACTATCCACTACTCCATTGATTTGACCATCCAGGGTCACACGGCCTCATCAGTGAACAAGACTGTTTGAAAATAAGTCCTCATGTATTTCTGAGCCACTGCAGCCGTTTCTGTTCATCAGCTTCAATTAAACGTTCAGGGGAGGCCCGGATAGAAGGTTTATGCACAACTGCAGCCTCTGGAGGGTCCTACACCTTGATGTTTAGGGGACTCCAGAGGCACCAGCAGCTTCAAATACCTGTATGCTGCTTTGTGGCATCTAATCTCCTAATCGGATGTGTTTGTCTGGCAGAAACCGTCCATATTGTGCCTTTATCGGCACAAAACGGAGAGTGCTCTGAATCATCCACAAATCTCTTATCAGTACGATGATTACACTTAATCTTTCATGAAATATCGAAGGTTTTCATACCTAGACCAAGGCATTCAACTATTTCACGCTTTTCATCAGCAGAAAGTCCCTTTTTCTTTCCCATATAGCTTGAAAATGATGATCTGCTTAATAAAGTGGAACACCCTTTTTCAGCAGTTTTTCCCTTAACTGGGCTTAACCTGAAAACTAATCATCCCAGGTCTCTCAGATTAATGTCAGCGATTCATAGAGCCCCAAGACACGATACCATCCATGAGTTTCATTATTATTGTTTTTTTTTTTTACCTTTTTGACACAAAAATCCAATTTGCAGAATAATTTGGAACGCAGTGTATAAGCTACGCAGCGGCGGAGTGATCTGCTAGAAAATAGTCCCTCAAAATGCGATCATTCATGTGATGCAGGGCAGTTATTTTCCAAACATGATTCTATGGACACAGACATTTATATGGTTTGTCTGGTGTTATAAGTGATTTGCCTCAGGTGCACTGTGGAGCGGGTCACACTGTTTTTAATGCAGGCTAGCTGATACCATAGACATGCACTAGCCTTGCACTAGCCTAGCGTCATGTAACTCTTCAAACAGAAGAACTGCATGAATTACAAAAATATCTCCAGAAATCAGCAACACTCTGGATAACTAGGAAATGAGGCCCTATGTCAAAAATCCTGAAACATCCCTTTAAACTAAACGTGAGCTCTTTGACAGAGAAGATTCTTGTGAACACGTTTCACAAACTGTTCAGCTGCAGGGTCTGTGTCAGGGTGAAGGTTTTCTTCTTTTACTAAACATAATAAACTCAACAGTTGTGGCTGTTCCTGTTCGGCCACGTCATGTTTGTAAATGCAAATAAGTTCTCAAATGTTTCCAGGTTCATAAGGAAGAAAAACAGAAAGAAGGAGAAAATCACATGAAAAGAACATTTTTAATGAACAATCAATGAACTGTGAAGATGAAATGAACAAATGATTTTTTTGTACCTTTAAACATTCAGGTCAAACAAATAAAACAATAATCCTCCAGTTTCAGGGTCTCTCCTGTTTCTGAGCAGATCCATGTCTTACACTGAGTCAAACCCTTTGTGTCTCTTCATGTGGACTTTGAGGATGGTTTTGATCTTCTGGGGATAGAGTCACCCAGTTTTGTGAGATTTCATGTGGACTTTCAGAGTTCCTTTTTGGATAAACCCTCTCTGACAAACTGTACAGCTGTAAGGCCTCTCTCCTGTGTGAGTTCTATGATGCCTCCTGAGATGTGAACTATTTGTAAATGTCCTTTGACAGGTTGAGCAGCTGTAAGGCCTCTCTCCAGTATGAGTTCTCATATGTGCTCTGAGATTACCATTCTGTTTAAATGCTTTCTCACATACTGAACACCTGAACGGCCTCTCTCCTGTGTGAGTTCTATGATGCCTCCTGAGATCTGACCTATTTGTAAACGTCCTTTGACAGGTTGAGCAGCTGAAAGGTTTCTCTCCAGTGTGAATTCTTGCGTGTATTTCCAGGTTTCGTTTAGTGATGAATCTCTTCTTACAGACACTGCACTCATGTTCCTTCCTTCGCTCTGCTCCAGTCTCTGCCGTGAGTCCGTCCCTCACAGCTGGACTGGTGTCTTGTATCTGGACTTGGTGGGCGTGGTCTCCATCAGCCTCTGTCTCCGTCTGTGCGGCTGAAGCGCTGGCTGGAGGTTCCCAGTCAGAGGTGTTGTCCGTTTGTCCGTCCGTCTCCATGTTCTCTGTGGGTCGTAGAGGGGGGAGTGAAGACGAGTCTGTGGTGGGAGTGTTGAGATTTACTTCTTCCTTGAACTCTTGCTTTATTTCTGGACAGCTGAAGGGTTCTGCTGAATTTTTCTCTCTGACGTCACAAAGTGAAAGCACGTTGGTGATGATGATGTTCTTTGGTGAAGTCTCAGTGAACTGTGGGAGCTGCTCTTCCTCCTGTTTGACGCTCTGTTCCTCTGGTTCCTCTGGTTCCTCTGGTTCCTCTGGTTCCTCTTTAACCTGTGGAGTCTCGGGGATTTCCTGCTTCAGACTGGGCTCTGGACTCCACTGGGTCTGGACGTCTGCAGGAGACGATGGGAAACATGTTAATGACAAACATATTTCTAAACAACCAACTGATTACACCAGCCAAACCTAAAACGTATATTTAAAACTTCACTCTGTTAACATGATCAGATTAACATAAAAAGCACAGGAAGAAATTAACTCAAAATAGAATCACAGTTTTCCTTGGGCTTGTGTTAAATGGATTGTTGTTGTAGTTTGGCTGTTGGAAGTTTATTCTAACAGAGAAGAAGTGCAGCCTGTAGCTCGAGCTTTAGTGTAACACGCTACATCACACGTCGAAAGCCCTCGCCTCCTGTGTGCGCCTCCCTGCATTGCGGCTCTCTCCAGTGGCGTGCACAGACATTTTGAGGGGCAGGTGCTCAACCAAGACAAAAGGGCACAACCCCCCCCCGCCCCCGAAAAAAAGACAAAAAAGTGATTTTTCTGTAATTAGTGACACTAACAGACCATTGATTAACACAGCAACAAAAAATGGCCAACTATGTGGACCTAATAGTAAACTACATAGACTTTAAAGGACGATGTAGGACTATCACAAGGCTCTGCACTTAAAGGCACACTGCGTAACATGACCAGCTCGAACACAGATAATGCTGTTACTGCAGTGTGTAATAAAAGAATGGATTTGGATGTGAAACTAACCTGTTTAAATCTCAAATTCTACTGCCTTTAGTCACATCTCCATGGAGACGAGCTGGAGACGTCCCCACTCCCAGTAAAGTTTACAGCCATTAGGCGGGGTGAGCCTCATAGATGTTTGTTTGAACAATTCTGAGGTATTTTCAATGATCAAAATAATGGTCATAAAATAAATGCTTGTATTTCAATTTTATTTATTGGGTAAAATTCTACACGGTGTGGCTTTAAGTCTAGCACAAATAAATGATGCAAAGGTGCTATAGCCTACACTTAAAACATCTGCTTTGTCAATATCATGACATGGATATTTTTGTCCATGTCAAAAATATGTTAAATAACAATAATCCTGGGCTGTTCATGTTCCTGTGCTCCTCCCACAGACAACAGTGTCCAGAACCCAGGCACCTCCTCACCTTCTCTCTCCTCCTCACCTTCTCTCTCCTCCTCACCTTCTCTCTCCTCCTCACCTTCTCTCTCCTCCTCACCTTCTCTCTCCTCCTCACCTTCTCTCTCCTCCTCACCTTCTCTCTCCTCCTCACCTTCTCTCTCCTCCTCACCTTCTCTCTCCTTCTCTCTCCTCTGTCTCCTCCTCACCTTCTCTCTCCTCCTCTCCCCTCTGTCTCCTCAGCTCAGCTCACTCTGCTCTGACCCTGGTCTACGCTCAGCCCTGACTTCGTCTGAATAATTGTAATAAAATATTTCAGAACATTATATAGCGCGACAAACAGAATCCTAAAGTGACTGACTTTTTACCGCGGGCTTTATCTGGGCGGTCTCGACACGCGCGGCGCTGACAGTCTCGCCCCGACGGCCCTCTCGTTTCCTTTCCCCTTAAAAATCCAGTCATGTCACACTGGCTCGTTCATAAAGTTACCGAATTTACTCAGTTTACTTTACTCCCGCGTCTCACGGAGATGGGCTGTACCATCTTACGGGGAAACGCGGGGACAGCACAGCTGACCTTTATTGATCAGGAGCGTCAGCGCCGCCGCGGCTCGAGAGGCAGAGGAGGAATGAAGCGCGATTTGAAGTTGCTGAACATTAAAACTGTATTTTCAGCACATGTTGGCTTAATAGGGTAAATATCTAAGAACAATAAAATAAATAATACTTAAAAAAAAAAAAACTGGTCTGGAGAAGGGCACTTGACAGAGGGGCAGGTGCTTGAGCACCACCTGGGCTCTATCTGTGCACGTCCCTGCCTCTCTCTGTTCCTCATTAAAGAGGGGGTATTCTGCTTTTTTCAGTCACATAGCTCCAGTCTATATCACACTACAATGATGAGCAAACCTTCTGTTGGTCTGTAAATGCAGTAAATTAGAATAACTGCCTTGTATAAAATGTCTCTCTCAAAATGGCTGTAGTGAATGTCTTGAAATAGGCCTCTGTCTCTTTAAGAACCTCTGAGCCTTTAGACACGCCCCCTCCACACGCTGTCTGTGGCATCAGTGGGGAGGGGGTTCTGCTGAGGAGCAGTGGTTGGTTACTCGGCTGGTGACGAAAGCTCGGAGGCGTCTCCAGGAGGTGGGGGCGTTCCTAGGAGGACTCAGGCAAACCTATCCCTAAAATGGCCGCCATCAGAGTTTTTACAAATTACTCAAAAATACGTGAATGTGCCAAGGCAACACTTCAGGCATGTTTTTAATGAGGGAATGACAGAATAACATGATGTAAAGCTTGAAAAAGTCTATTTTGCATAATACCCTTTAATGTGTTTTATACCCATGTTTTCTTTCTTGAATTAAAATAACAAAAGTATTGAAAAAAACGTAGTTAAGGCAAAAGCAGGTGTCGTTTAAATCAGGGGTGGTGAAAAAGCGGCGTCTGATGAAGCACATGATGTGAAGCGCGACATCGAAACGCGGAAATACACAAAGTCATGACTTTTCTTCCACATGTTGTAACTGTAACAAATGCAACGTAAAACAGACTCTCAGTCGTCCAGAGGCTCCTGATTAAAGTTTATGAACTTTGTGCAGCCGAGAGTCGTTCTCTGCACAGTCCAGTCAGAACCTGTAGGCACAGAGCCACAGGGGCGGAGCAGAGGAGGGGGCTCGGTGGGCAGGGCCCCCCACACAAACACACCCCAGCATTAAAAATAAAACAAATCTAATTCTGTCCCAGTCAGAGCAGAACAAAATGTCACTTTATTTAATATACATTGATTTCTATTTTGGTGACGAGGAAAACCAATAAATCTAAAACAATTATTGAAAAGAAAAGAAAAGAAAAGAAAAGAAAAGAAAACAAAAGAAAAGAAAAGAAAAGAAAAGAAAAGAAAAGAAAAGAAAAGAAAAGAAAAGAAAAGAAAAGAAAAGAAAAGAAAAAGGCTTAAAGTTATAGTTTATTGTGATTAAATAAAACGGTCACATTCTATTTAATCACAATAAACGACCGCCCTGGATCTCGCGAATGGTCGATGCCTTTGTGGCTCTTCACAGGATCAAGGTTGAAAATGTTGGCTCTTCGTCTCTGACTTGTCGCCCCCCCTGGTTTAAAAATGAACGGTTCCCAGTCCCACCCAGGACCCACCTGTTCTGTGGAGCAGGACCTTCGGGCTCAGAGCCTCCAGGAGCTGCTGTCTCCTCTGGTTCTCCTCCAGGAGCTGCTGGTTCCTCTGGTTCTCCTCCAGCTGCTGGTTCCTCTGGTTCTCCTCCAGGAGCAGCTGGTTCTCCTCCAGGAGCAGCTGGTTCCTCTGGTTCTCCTCCAGGAGCTGCTGGTTCCTCTGGTTCTCCTCCAGGAGCAGCTGGTTCCTCTGGTTCTCCTCCAGGAGCTGCTGTCTCCTCTGGTTCTCCTCCAGGAGCTGCTGGTTCCTCTGGTTCTCCTCCAGGAGCTGCTGGTTCCTCTGGTTCTCCTCCAGGAGCTGCTGGTTCCTCTGGTTCTCCTCCAGGAGCAGCTGGTTCTCCTCTTTGGAGCGACACAGTTGCTCCTCACACTCCGCTATCGTCCTCTCCAGCAGCTCACAGATCTCCTCCGCAGCTGCATTCAGCCGCTCCGTCACCAGAGCTCTCAGAGTCTGATTTCTGTTGGACATTTTTACAAACTGCTGTTAGCTTTAGCATCGAGCTAACACTGGCTACGACCAACACGCCTCCTCCTCTTCGCCTCCTCTGCCTCGACTGAAGCTGAAGCTCCTGCTGTCGGCCTGAAGGAGAAACACCAGAACACCGTGTGTTAATGTTATTAAAGCAACACTTTATACATTATATAAATATCACAGTGATTGTTTTTCACTTCATTGGTTTTGGTTGTTTTGGGGAATATTGGGGAAACGCTGTGGATTTAAAATGACAGATCTGTCACAGGAGGAGGAGAAATGCTCTCCATCAAAACTATTATTATTGAACAGAGGTCGATCCATGTGGGTTTTTCTCAGGCCGATATTATAATCCAATAATCCTGTGTGAAGCTTCTAAACTGTGTCACTATTGAACTGTGACAGCAGGGGGCGCTTTATTAAAGGCCTAGGGCTGATTTATTAAAACATTCCTGTTTAGTCGGTACTAAAGATGCACCGATCCAGGTTTTCTGCTTCCGATACCGATACTGGGGTTTGAGTATCTGCAGATATGAACAAATACCAAGAGACTTTCTTCAAAGTGTTTTTCTCTGAGTGAAAAAGTGAAGGATCCTCCAGGGTCAGATCAACACAGGCTTTATTTTTATTACAAATGACACGTTTCCATTGATCACTTTTATCAATGAATAAAATAATAGAAGAACATGAAACAAAGATCTCTGGACTAAATATCCTTCAGTTCATCTCAGGCTTTCAGGTCATATTAATATTAACAACTGATCGTTACAAATATGTCACATCAGATATTTCATAAACTAAAGTACAAATACTTGTCGCTCCAGCAGAGGCTGATTTTATTTCTTTATAGAGTTCGGGAATGTGACGTCCGTCATATCGCTAAGCATTATGGGATGAGCAGCAATTGTAAACTAATGGAGATTTTAGAAGTTAAAATACTGGAGTTGTTGTTCACATTAAAACACTTGGACACCACAGTGAGTTAGATGTTTTTACCAGCAGTAACTCAGCAGCTAACGGAGCTGTTCCACGGCTTTTTTCTCCACTTTATAAACTGTTTTTAGCTAATGTTAGTCAATGGAAATGTATGCTAACAGCTGCAAAGATGGCCGATCTCCATGGTAACTGTAGACTGTCCCGAACTCTATATGATCCAATCTAGTTTTACTGTCCCAGCCTTGATTAGCTGCCGTTAGCATTAGCATACTGCCGTTAGCATTAGCATACTTCCGTTAGCATTAGCATACTACCGTTAGCATTAGCATACTGCCGTTAGCATCAGCATACTGCCGTTAGCATTAGCATACTGCCGTTAGCATTAGCAGCTTAATCATTGGGCCGGTCCTGAAGCTACAAACAGAACTCCCTGAGTTTATGAATCAAACTTAAAATTCCGTTTTCATTTCTCTGTAACTCAGATTTGTTTCTCGCTCTTGTGCATTTCCGGGACTGAGTTTGTGACATTTACCTTGAACCAAACTCAAACTGGATCTGGTTCGTTATCGGCCGCCATTTTGTATTGACAGCAGAAGCGAACTCACTTTTGACTCCTAAACCTGTCAGATATGTTGATCTCATTTGACTCTAACGTCCTTTACAAACATTTTCACGTTTCTATATCATTCACATGTCGCTTCAGACCAGTTTACCCGCGAAAGGAACAGAAGTAAACTTACCACCGGAGTTTGATCTGATCACGTGACTGAGCCTCTTCTACAGCGTCAGATACAGATGCCCAGAGCAGCAGGCGCCCTCTGCTGGAGGAACCCGGTGTTGCATCTTACTGTAGATCATAATAAACCTTCTATAGGCCACACAGAAAGAGCATTTTCACTCAGAGTTTTAATGTTCAACTGTTTTAAAGCATAAACCACAATAATATTCATGAAGATCAAGCTCCAAGTTTTATCTCACATTTGGTTTAATGTTTGTCTTGAATGTAATAATATGTGACTCTGGTTTGGAATCGGTTCAAAGGCTTGGTCAGAACTTCCCTCAGACACAGCTCAGATCCTCTCCTCACTGTCACCATGTTCACACTTTATTACAGAATCTGCTTTATTATGATGATGATTCAGCTCTTTAGTCTAATCTGTGAGTGAGTCTGTCTCTGTGAGCTTCACGTCTCTGAGCTTTGTTAAAGGAAAGAAAAAACAAATAAAGGGAATAATTCAGACATGAAATTTAACAAAAAGTTTAATGAACAATTTGTACTTATTTGTAACTTATCTCTAACTTATTTAGAGACATCGACGTGAAACCATAGATCAATGACGTTAATGAGAAACAAAGTCTATTGTAAGTTTTTGTCATTTTAGATAGATAGATAGATAGATAGATAGATAGATAGATAGATAGATAGATAGATAGATAGATAGATAGATAGACATTTTGTCATGTTTACAACCCTAAACATAAGGATTTTATTTAGATTTTTTTACTGAACGTTCACACACAAGTAACAGACAACTGTGAAGTGAAAGCAAAATGATACATGATTCTGTTATTTTTCAAAAAATAGAAAAGTGAAAAGTCAGGCGTGCATAAGTATTCATAAAGCATTTTCTGAGTGCATTAAATTGCCTTTAAAACATTCCTAATGACTCAAGAATGTTCACTCCTTGCCCTAACCATTAAATAGAGGCACCTGTGTGTAATCTACTCTCAGTATAATTACAGCTCTTCTGTGAGGGCCTCAGAGCTGTGGTCACTAAACAACACCATGAAGGTCAAGGAGCACCAGAGAGGTCAGGGATAAAGCTGAGGAGAAGTTTAAAGCAGCGTTAAGTTATACAAAGATTTCCCAAGATTTAAACATCTCTCGGAGCAACTGTTCAATCCATCATTCAGAAATGGAAAGAGTAAAGCACCACTGCAGACTTACCAAGGCGTGGTCGTTCACCTAAACTAACAAACTGAACAAGGAGGACACTGGTCAGAAATACAACCAAGTGCCCCATGATAACTCTGGAGGAGCTGTGAAGTCCTGCCGCTGAGCTGGGGGAATCTGTACATGGGACAACTATAAGTCGTATTCTTCACACATCTGGCCTTCATGGACGAGTGGAAGAAGAAAGCCATTATTGAAAGGAGGCCATAAGAAATCCCGTTTGAAGTTTGTAGAAGTCACATGGAGGACACAGCTCCATGTGGAAGAAGGAGCTTTGGTCAGATGAGACAAAAATTGAACTTTTTGGCCCAAATGCAAAACGTTATGTATGGAGCAAACCTAACACTGCTCATCGTCCTGAGTGCACCATCCCCAGTGTCAAATATACGGGGGGCATCATGCTGTGGGGCTGCTTTTCCTCAGCGGGGACTGGGGAGACAGTAAGAATAGTTGGGAAGATGGATGGAGCCAAATACAGAGACATTTTGGAGGAAAAACTGCTGGAGTCACAAGAGAACTGAGGCTGGGGCGGAGATTCACCTTTAGCAGGACAATGACCCTAAACACAAAGATAAATCTACAATGGAATGGTTCAATAAAAACATATTAATGTGTTAGAATGGCCCAGTCAAAGTCCTGACCTAAATCCTATTGAAAATCTGTGGAAAGATCTGAAAACTGCTGTTTACAAACGCTCTCCTTCTAATGTGACAGAGCTGGAGTTGTTTTGTAAAGAGGAATGGACTAAAATGTCAGTCTCTACATGTGCAAATCTTGTAGAGTCAAACCCCAAAAGACTTGCTGCTGTTATTGCAGCTAAAGGGGGTTCCACAAAGTATTCATGCTGTATGAATACTTATGCACGCCCCACTTTTCACTTTTCTATTTTTTGAAAAATAACAGAATCATGTATCATTTTGCTTTCACTTCACAGTTGTCTGTTACTTGTGTGTGAACGTTCAGTAAAAAAAATCAAAATAAAATCTTTATGTTTCGGGCTGTAAACATGACAAAATGTGCAAAAGTTCAAGGTGTATGAACACTTTCGAGAGGCACTTTAGATAGACAGACAGACAGACAGACAGACAGACAGACAGACAGACAGACAGACAGACAGACAGACAGACAGACAGACAGACAGACAGACAGACAGACAGACAGACAGACAGACACAGACAGACAGACAGACACAGACAGACAGACAGACAGACAGACAGACAGACAGACAGACAGACAGATAGATAGCTTTGAGTCAGTCCGTTTTGTGACATTTCATGTGGGCGTTCAGATGTCCTCTTTGGATAAACGTTCTCGGACAGACTGTACAGCTGAAAGGCCTCTCTCCTGTGTGAGTTCCTATGTGACTTTTGAGAGCACTACTTTGGTTAAATGTTTTCTGGCAAACTGAACAACTGAACGGTCTCTCTCCAGTGTGAGTTCTCACGTGTGACACCAAGTTAGATTTAGAGGTGAATCTCTTATTACAGTGAGAGCAAACAAACGGCCTTTCACCAGTGTGAGTTCTGTTGTGTTTTACCAAGTTTGGTTTAGTGATGAATCTCTTAGTGCATACAGAGCAAACGTACGGTCTTTCACTAGTGTGAGTTTTCATATGTTTTCCGAGATAGCCCTTGTTGTTAAAAGCTTTCTGACAAATTGGACAACTAAACGTTTTCTCTCCAATGTGAGTTCTGACATGAATCTTAAGATTTGAATTCTCTGTAAACTCCCTTTGACAGGTTGAGCAGCTGCAAGGTCTCTCTCGAGTGTGTCGTCTCGTGTGAGTTCTCATATGTGCTCTGAGATGACTAGCCTGTTTAAATGCTTTCTCACATACTGTACAACTGAAAGGTTTCTCTCCTGTGTGAATTCTTGTGTGTCTTTCTAAGTGTTCTTTAGTGGTCAGTCTCTTCTTACAGACACTGCACTCATGTTTCTTCCTTCGCTCTGCTCCAGTCTCTGCCGTGAGTCCGTCCCTCACAGCTGGACTGGTGTCTTGTATCTGGACTTGGTGGGCGTGGTCTCCATCAGCCTCTGTCTCCGTCTGTGCGGCTGAAGCGCTGGCTGGAGGTTCCCAGTCTTCATCATCGTCACAGTCAGAGGAGTTGTCCGTTTGTCCGTCCGTCTCCGCGGGTCGTAGAGGGGGGAGTTTCTCAGTGACGTCACAAAGTGAAAGCACGTTGGTGATGATGATGTTCTTTGGTGGAGTCTCAGTGAACTGTGAGAGCTGCTCTTCCTCCTGTTTGACGCTCTGTTCCTCTGGTTCCTCTGGTTCCTCTGGTTCCTCTGGTTCCTCTGGTTCCTCTGGTTCCTCTTTAACCTGTGGAGTCTCGGGGATTTCCTGCTTCAGACTGGGCTCTGGACTCCACTGGGTCTGGACGTCTGCAGGAGACGATGGGAAACATGTTAATGACAAACATATTTCTAAACATTAACAAGTCCATGAAACACAAAATACGTCTGTTTTAAATGTAGTCGTAGTTCATGGTAGTTCGTTTTCACTTTGAGGACATTTGCAGCGATAACATCAGGGATTGTGATGATCCGAGTGAAGTCGCTCATTAGTTTGTTGGTGTTGATCCTCTAGTGCAGGGGGAGGCAGGTTTGTTTGGCGGAGGCCGATTTTCTTCATTGTAAAAAGACCAAGGGCCTTTAAAGCACCATTTTGCCAGCATTGTCTGGACATTATGGTCATACCGTTAAACGATGGAAACAAGTTTCGCTTCTACTGAGATCTAAAGCTGTTACCGGAAAAAAAGCTTTTGATGCCGTTGGTCCAGGGACGACATTAAAGGAAATGACTTTGTTGTTTCAGCTCAGATCAAATGATTTGTTTTTCCATCTTTTTTCTTTCCATTTTTTAATTTCTCGCCCAATGTTTGCCCCATTTCACCCAGTGTTTTTTTCTTAGTAATATTTTTCCCCAATTTTTTTTTCACAATTGTTTTTCCTTCTTACTCATTTTTCTTACTGATTCCCTATTTTTGCCCATTTTTTCCCTAAAACAATTTTAACACGATTTTCCCTCATTTTTAGCCACATTTCCCCCAAAATTCAAAGTCATTGGAGATGAACCCGATATTGTAAATGTGCAGATCACACATTATTGTTCTGTTTTCTGGTTTTTGAGAATAGATCTCGGATAAAGCACCGCTCAGATGTTGCCGATATATGACCTACTTGGGCGTTTTGTTTAAAACTTTGAAAGATTTGACTGTATTTTGCACATTTTGAGCGTATTCAAACAGGCATTCTGGCTCTGATTTGAGTAATAACATCATCTTCTAAATCATCCAAATCATCCTGAGGGCCAGAGCTTCTGTGCTGGAGGGCTGGATTTGGCCCTCGGGCCTGACGTTGCCGACCCTGCTTTAGTGCGGCGGCGCTGGTGTCGCTCAGATAAAGGCGTCACTTTGACTCCAGATCGTGAGGAGGTTTGGTTTCACTACACTCATAAAAAGCACTCACTTTGGGTGAACAAATAAGACGAGACTCGGCCAAGATGGCTGCCACGTGAAGCAGGCAAGTCAGAGGGAGAGCTCCACTTACCAAAATGGAGGCACTGCCACCGAGTGGGAAAAGGAAAACGATGGAAAGACAACAAAGAGAAAGGAGAAGATCTGAGGAAGAAGCTGCTGCACATGTGCCGCTCTGTTTACCCAAAGGCTCCTCAGCGTCGGGGGAAGTTCCTGGATCCACGTTTGCCACAGAGCGAAGAAACATGACGACAAATCCAGGCCTGTCATCATCTGTTTCAACACCAGAGACATGAGGGACCACGTCTGGAATCGCTCCAAGGAAACCCAGGATCTGGTCCTCCTTGAGACGGTCACGTGACCATCACGACTGAAGAGGGAACTGGAGGTGGGATTAAATAAGTTTCTTCCCTTTCAGGTACAAATGGATCCTCATGTTGACAGACTGTAGACTGTCCTTTCTGGCCTCAGTGCGTTAAACCAAAATGCAAAACTTACTGGAATCCATTTTACTAGAACATAAACTTTATCATTTCAATACTGTATAAATGACACAATAAGAGAAACTCATTTTAAAATCCTCCATGAATATTTTCCGAGTCACTAATCTCCACATTTACAGACACCGACTCCAAATACAGTTGAAAATATTACTAGGGATGCACCGATACCGATACCAGTATCGGGTATCGGGCCGATACCACATGCTTGTACTCATACTCGTACTCATTCATGGTCCCTATATCAGAAACCGATAACATTTGACGTGCGGCCAGAGCAGCTACGAGGCGCAGCTACGAGGCGCAGCTACGAGGCGCAGCTACGAGGCGCAGCCACGAGGCGCAGCCACGAGGCGCAGCCACGAGGCGCAGCCACGAGGCGCAGCCACGAGGCGCAGCCACGAGGCGCAGCCACGAGGCGCAGCCACGAGGCGCAGCTCTCAGCTGAGGAGAAAGAAGAAGAAGCAACAAACTGGAGAAGAGTTTAGTGTAAACACAATAATCCACATAGAGCTGACTTTATTACAGACTGCGCTCTCTAAACCAGAGTCTGAGCTGGATTTAACCAGAGCTTAATGTTGTTCGTGCTGCAGCGTCTGCAGTGTTTACAACATACAGGCTAACGTTGCTAACTCGCGGCTAGCAGTTTTGGCCATTCTGACACCGTTTTATGCCCAGGGGTTTATTCATCTGAAAACTAACCCAGCGACTAAAAAGTCCTCAGAAAATCCAAATTAAAGACATACAGCATGTTTATATTGAGGGAAAATGAGCTGCAGCAGAACAATGAAAACGCTGTAGCTTCTCGCTAAGTTACTACAAACACACGAGAAAATCTACAGGAGCTGAAGTCAAGACGAAAAGAGACCATTTAAGTAACATCTCAATACTATTGTTGAATAAAAACACATAAATGAATAAAGCTCAGGCATTGGGAGCTTTAGGACATGGGCTTTTCTGTCTATGATGGACAGAGACATAAAAATAAAAAATTATATTGAATGAAAATAAAATAAATAAATGGCATCAGCACAATTCTAATATAACTGCTCTTAAATGTGTCGCCTACTTTACTTAAGGAAATGTACATGAGTAAATTTACTAATTACAAACCAATCTGTGAAAAAAGTAAGAATGAAGAAAATGCCTTGTACTCGTATCGGTATTCGGTATCGGCGAGTACTTAAATCCAAGTACTCGTATCGATTATAGAAAAAGTGGTATCGGTGCATCCCTAAATATGACCCACCTGTTCTTCACATGGTCCAGAACTAATGCTTTCTGGCAAGAAGTTGCAATTTATCACAAACACGATCCACTAGTAAATCTTTAACCTCTTACCACCAAAACCAAATGCAAATGTCTCTCCTCTTTGCCATTGTCGTCACTTTTATTTCCCTTATGTGTTTTTGTCACTTTTTTATGGCACTTTTGTTACTTTTTTTTGTTTTGTTTGATGCATTTTTAACATTTTTTTTTGCTGGATTTTTGTCACTTTTTGTCAATTTACATCCTCATTTTCTTCTCGTTTTTTGTCGCGAATTTGAAGAAGTTTTTAGATTTGGAGAATTTGGAGAAAACATGTTCAGGTGGGAGTTAAGAGGTTAAACTTTTAATTTCATATGGAAAATACCAAATCCACAAAGAAACATTTTCCCAGTAAAAAAAACAATATTAAAAGTACTTTTAATCGAAATAAAGAACTACATGGACTCACCTCTGGAACACACACGAGGACCAGGCTGACCAGCTGCTCCTTGTCGCGGGCCCAGAGCCTCCAGGAGCCGCTGGTTCCTCTGGTTCTCCTCTTTGGAGCGACACAGTTCCTCCTCATACTCCGCTATGGTCCTCTCCAGCAGCTCACAGATCTCCTCCGCGGCCGCGCTCAGCCGCTCCGTCACCAGAGCTCTCAGAGTCCGGCTCCTCTTGGACATGTTTACGAGCCGCTGTTAGCACTGAGCTAACTACAGGAACCATAGAAATAAAGGCTAGATGTCTCGTGCGCGCTGCTGGCCAATAGAGGGCGACGTGCGCACGCGGCGGCCATCTTGCCACAGGAGCGCGCTCATAACAGTGTGTTTTATGGCGCCTGTACTTTTTAACCTCTTAACTCCCACCTGAACCGAGCACATTTTCTCCAGTTTGGCTTTACCCTAATCAAAAAGCTTCTTGGGAAAAAAGCACCAAAACAGCCACAAAAAATGAGAAGAAAACAAGGATGTAAACGCAACAAAAAAGTCACAAAAACTCAACAAAAATGTGACAAAAATGAAAAAAAAAAAAATACATACAAAAGGTGACTCAATACAGCAACAACGAGAGGAAAAAGATCAGTTTTGTGGGTCTTAGCTTTCAAATGAGGCCTATATAATCGCCAAAAGGACAGAATGCATTTGGTTCAGGCGGGGGGTAAGAGGTTAAATAACCAGAACTTGCTCATTTTTCTACCGATTTTCAAACGGTTTGGTTTGTTATAAACGTCAGAGATGTAGCTATGACACTGCAAACATATGAATAACAAAGAAAATCTGCAATTTCCACATGTTCTAGCGTTCAGAATTAAAGCCACGTAAATAGAGCTCCTTAGTCCCGCCCAATCCCGGTCACGTGTCGGGTCCAACATGAAAAATCCCATGTATTATTAGCATTGACTTTTCCAAAAAAGTCAACGATTAAGAATTTTAAGATCGCGGCGCCGGCTAATTAGCTCTGTGCTAACTCACGGACATGAAACACACAAGTTACAATTAAACATTTGTCTAAAACTTTATAAACTGCAATATTATAAAAGTAATTCAGTCGCATTTTCAAGTATTGTTTGTTTCTTTCTTGTAAAATACCCGCACACATCATTTAAAATAACTTATATTTGAGCAGCATCAGCTTCGTGGTTGTATAAGCTGAGCAGCGGCGGAGTGATCTGCTAGAAAATAGTCCCTCAAAATGTGATCATTCATGTGATGCAGGTCAGTTATTTTCCAAACATGACTCTATGGACACAGACATTTATATGGTTAGTCTGGTGTTATAAGTGATTTGCCTCAGGTGCTCTGTGGAGCGGGTCACACTGTTTTTAATGCAGGCTAGCTGATACCATAGACATGCACTAGCCTAGCACCACGAAACTCTTCAAACAGAAAAACTGCATGAATTACAAAAAAAAATATCTCCAGAAATCAGCAACACTCTGAATAACGAGGAAATGAGGCCCTATGTCAAAAATCCTGAAACATCCCTTTAAACTAAACGTGAGCTCTTTGACAGAGAAGATTCTTGTGAACACGTTTCACAAACTGTTCAGCTGCAGGGTCTGTGTCAGGGTGAAGGTTTTCTTCATTTACTAAACATAATAAACTCAACAGTTGTGGCTGTTCCTGTTCGGCCACGTCATGTTTGTAAATGCAAATAAGTTCTCAAATGTTTCCAGGTTCATAAGGAAGAAAAACAGAAACAAGGAGAAAATCACATGAAAAGAACATTTTTAATGAAAAATCAATGAACTGTGAAGATGAAACGAACAACTGATTTTTTTGTACCTTTAAACATTCAGGTCAAACAAATAAACAACAATCCTCCAGTTTCAGGATCTCTCCTGTTTCTGAGCAGATCCATGTCTCACACTGAGTCAAACCCTTTGTGTCTCTTCATGTGGACTTTGAGAGTTCTCTTCTGTGCAAACGCTCTCTGACAGACTGAGCAGCTGAAAGGTCTCTCTCCTGTGTGAGTTCTATGATGCCTCCTGAGATCTGAACTCTTTGTAAACGTCCTTTGACAGACTGAGCAGCTGAAAGGTCTCAGTCCTGTGTGAATTCTCATGTGTATATCAAGATGGTCTTTTCTGGTGAATGTTTGCTTACATACTGAACAACTGTAAGGTCTCTCTCCAGTGTGTTGTCTCATGTGAAAGTTCAGAGAAGCCTGAACGGTAAATACTGCCTGACAAACTGTGCAGCTGTAAGGCCTCTCTCTTGTGTGAGTTCTCATATGTGCTCTGAGATAACTTTCCTGTTTAAACGCTCTCTGACACACTGAACAACTGAACGGTCTCTCTCCAGTGTGAGTTCTCATGTGTAAATCACGGCTTGCTTTTCTGGTGAATGTTTTCTTACATGTTGAGCAGCTGAAAGGTTTCTCTCCAGTGTGAGTTCTCCTGTGTCTTTCCAGGTTTCGTTTAGTGGTGAATCTCTTCTTACAGACACTGCACTCATGTTTCTTCCTTCCTCCAGACTCTGCCGTGAGTCCGTCCCTCACAGCTGGACTGGTGTCTTGTATCTGGACTTGGTGGGCGTCGTCTCCAACAGCCTCTGACTCCGTCAGTGCGGCTGAAGCGCTGGCTGGAGGTTCCCAGTCAGAGGTGTTTTCCGTTTGTCCGTCCGTCTCCGTGTTCTTCTCCGCGGGTCGTAGAGGGGGGAGTTTCTCACTGACGTCACAAAGTGAAAGCACATTGATGATGATGATGTTCTTTGGTGAAGTCTCAGTGAACTGTGGGAGCTGCTCTTCCTCCTGTTTGACGCTCTGTTCCTCTGGTTCCTCTGGTTCCTCTGGTTCCTCTGGTTCCTCTGGTTCTTCTGGTTCCTCTGGTTCCTCTGGTTCCTCTGGTTCCTCTGGTTCCTCTGGTTCCTCTTTAACCTGTGGAGTCTCTGGGATTTCCTGCTTCAGACTGAGCTCTGGACTCCACTGGGTCTGGACGTCTGCAGGAGACGACGAGAAACATTAATGACAAACATATTTCTAACTGTCAAACTGCCCATTTAAGGCCTGAAATCTCTCACATATAATGAAATATTTCTTAACATTAACATGTCCATGAATTGTGTCCATTTTGTGTCGGTTTCCTCCGGGTGCTACGGTTTCCCCGACCACTAAAACATGTACAATAGGCCTGTGTGAGAGAATGAATGATGTGTGCTTCTGTCAGTCTCCCCCAGGGGAAACTGAAGCTAGAAAGGAGTCTGGAGTGAATGTATAAACTCTCTGTGGCCACGTCTGCGAAAGGCTGACAGATTTTTGGAAAATGCATCGGGACAGACTGTTGACCTGAAAGGTTTCTCTCCTGCATGTGCTTTTCTATGAGAAGCTAAAGATGATGCCTGAGCAAAGGTTTTCTGGCATAGTGAACAGCTGTATGGCCTCTCTCCTGAGTGTCGTCTTATGTGTGACTTTAAGTGACTGTGTTGGGTCAAAGTCTTGTTGCAGACTTCCCCTCAGCTCCTGTCATGTCTCCACTGTGGACACTGGTCTCTGGAGCAGACTTGTATTTGGGGAACTGACCTGGAAAGCTGGGTGATTCCCAGTGGTCGTCATTGTCAGTGTCAGACGAGTGCTCAGTGTGTCCCTCGGTCTCTGAGCTCATGTCCTCTCCCTGCGTTCCCTCTCGGTGCTCAGTTGGTCTTTGTTGAAGCAGTGAGGACTCTTCAGTCTTCACACAGACAGACCTGGACTCTGGGACCGGCCTGAAAACATGATTTAAATATGAATATCTTTAAAACCTGCAGTCAGTTTGTGTGAGTGAAATGTGTGACATGGAGCCTACGCTGGCAGCTGCTCTTCCTTCCGCTTCACGCTCTGTTCCTCCGGCTCTTCTCGCGGAGTCTCTGTGATTTCCTGGTTCAGCTCGGGGCCAGGACTCTGTGGTTTCTGGACATTCACTCTGACCAGCTGGACCCTCGGGCTCAGAACCTGGTTCAGGAGCCGCTGTTTCCTCTGGTTCTCCCGTTTGGAGCGACACAGCTCCTCCTCATACTCCGCTATCGTCCTCTCCACCAGCTCACAGATCTCCTCAGCCGCCGCAGCCAGACGCTCACTCACCAGAGCTCTCAGCGTTTGGGCACCAGACATTTTACAAAGTCACAAACCGGTGGAGGCGACTTCAGCCTAAAACAGAGACGACAGAGAAAACAATGAGGCTCAGCTCGAACCACATGTGACCATCATCTGTGAGAGATTAGAACTTCATCAGACTGAGAGCAACAAGAAGAACTCCTTATGGGACATGTGTTTGTTGGAGTCTGAATTTTAAGCGTTTTGAGGAACTTGGGAAAATAGCATTGATGATGAGGCTACGTTCAGACTGTGACAATATTCCACATAGAGCTGACTTTAAAACAGACGACACTCCCTAAACTAGAGTCTGAGCTGGATTCAACCAGAGCTAATGTTGTTAGTGCTGCAGCGTTTACAACATACAGGCTAATGATGCTAAGCTAGTCTCTCACTAACAGCTAACAGATCTGGCCATTCTTACGCCGTTTTATTTTTACTTTTTAATTTTAAACTCTTGATTCCCCCAAAAGAGGACGTGGCTCAGCAAAAGTTCCCGGATGTTGCTCCCATAACGGTACAGACTGAACACATTCGTTTACAGTTTCAAAGTAAATGAATGACAGTAAACGTCGCCAGTGACACAGATGAGACCTCCCTAGTTTAGTCTCAATGTTGTTCTTGTTTAGTCTTTTAACAAGTTTCACATTATAATGTCGCTGCTTTTGTAGAAACTCATGTCCGGCGGTTGTTTTGCTAAATGCTAACCTCGCGTTAGCCGTTAGCATCACACTAGCGCCGACACCGAGCGAAATAAAAGGTTGAACTTACTCTAGAGTGTGTTATTAGCTCGTTCTGTTTAGTCCAGACAATAAAAAGTCAAACACAACAAACGACATGTTGAAATGTGTCAAACAGCCTCATAAAGAGTGAATGAAACGTCACCCGTGTAATATCCCCGGAGTCAAACACGTTACGCACACGTTGTGACCCGATATGAAGGTCTGCCCGATTTGGCCAAATGTTCAAAGTGCGCATGCCCCGAACACGGTCAGATGTGGCAACCGTACGTGGAGAAACGTGGGCTGCGTCTGAAACCATCACATTATAGCAGCTCTAACACGAGCAACGAACTCCTTAACCTTTCATGGGGTCGACTGTTAGATCTGTGCAGTTAGGGAACTAGAGCTTCAGCTGCATTTCTTCTTCTTCTTCTTTTTCTTCTTCTTCTTTTTGTTTTACGGCGGTTGGCAACCAGCTTAAAGGAGCATTACCGCCTCCTACTGTTCCGGAGTATGGGTCAGCCAATGAGCTTACACACTACAGCCGTTGTACATGAACAAAGCAAAACAATGGAATAAAAAAAAAAAAATACACTCTATCAAAAACCCCTATATCCTTCAAAAACCCCACCAGTTCCCTTTTCTGTGCCCCGACACACTCCAGCACACTCTCCAGTGAACTCCCTAATGCCCAGCTCCTTCATCCTACTCTTCAGAGCTTCTCTCTCCACAACATAACCCTCACACCTCAAGATGACATGCTCTACAGACTCCTCCTCCTGCTGGCACACTCCACAAAGCCCTGTCTCATGTTCTCCTACCATCTTCAGTGTTTTGTTCAGCCCACAGTGTCCCAGTCTAAGCCTGGTAACGACCACCTCTTCTCTCCTACTTCCCCTATGCACCCCAAGCCCTGTCACCTTCTTCTTCACACCGTACAAATGCCCACCCTTACCCCCAGAATCCCACCGCTCCTGCCACTCTTTTACAACCTGCCTCCGAACCACACTTTTTGCTTCTGATTTGCTGCTCTTAATTTCCATCTCAATCCTACTTTTACTCAAAGCTCCTTTAGCCAATCTATCCACTTTCTCATTTGCATACTCGAAAGGACAGCTGCTGAGTCAGAACACACTACTACTTGTCTTAGTTTTGAATGCTCTGTCCACTTCAACGCTACCAAAATTGCTCCCATCTCCACTGTGTACACTGCCAGTCCATCCGAAGTCCGTCTGTTTATCTCGATCTTTTTTGATGGGACCGCTATTCCAAACCCTGTAATTCCATTATCTGGGTTTTTAGCACCATCTGTGTACACATGAACACACTCAGAGTACTGATTCAAACTGTGATACTGAAATGCTGAAACCAGATCCACTCTTCCTTTCAATTCTCTCTTCAGGTCCAACAGGTACCAGTCAACAGAAGGCGTCCCCAATAACCATGGAGGAACAACAGGGAACACTAAAGCAGGACACATTTTAAGGTCAGACACATGATACTCCTTAGCCCACTGACTTCCCACCGTTCCAAAATGCTCCTTCTGACTTTTCCCAAACTCCCAACATTCCAACAGTACCTCCTTTGTGGGATGCGCATCCCCATGCCCACCAAGATGCACCCAGTAATTCACCGCCGATTCTTCCACCTGTAGGGCATTGATTGGAGACGTCTTAAAAGCTCCACAACGCACTCTAAGGGCTTGGAACTGCAGAACATCCAAACGTTTCAACACAGAAGGAGCTGCCGACCCGTAGGCCACACATCCAAAATCAAAGACAGATCTAATTAACGCTTAGTAAAGTCTTGTCAAAGCAGAACAACTTGCTCCCCAACCCCTCATTACATTGATGACTTTCTTGCATTTGATTCCTATCCGGTCAATATGCTCCCTCCATGTCAGGCGCGCATCAAACACAACACCTGAAAACTTGGAGGAGCTCACTCTTTCAATCCCCTTATCATGCAGTTTCAATTTCACCGTCTCACTCACTTTCCTTTTGGTGAAGAACATCATTTTTGTTTTTTTCCACCGAAAAACGGAATCCCCAGTCAAATCCCCACTCAACCACAATGTTTATTAGCAGCATCCTGGACCTTGCCCACCATGTGCTCTATATTTCTACCTTCTTTCCATAACGCACCATCATCAGCGAACAAAGACCTGCCAATACCCTCAGGTACAGCAGAGAAAACATCATTAATCATTATGAGAAACAACAGGGGACTGATTGCACTGCCCTGTGGCGTTCCATTCTCAACAGTGCACTGACCAGAAACCGTACACAGGAGCGCGCTCACTCCTAACATAGTGTTTTATGGCGCCTGTACTTTTTAACCTCTGAACTCCCACCTGAACCGAGCACATTTTCCCCAGTTTGGCTTTACCTTGGCTTCTTGGGAAAAAGCACCAAAACAGCCACAAAAAATGAGAAGAAAACAAGGATGTAAATGCAACAAAAACTCAACAAAAATGTGACAAAAATGTGACAAAAAATCAACAAAAATGTGACAAAAATTCAAGAAAAATGTGACAAAAATTCAACAAAAATGTGACATAAATTCAACAAAAATGTGACAAAAATGTGACAAAAAATCAACAAAAATGTGACAAAAAATCAACAAAAATGTGACAAAAATTCAACAAAAATGTGACAAAAATTCAACAAAAATGTGACAAAAATTCAACAAAAAAGTGACAAAAATTAAACAAAAATGAAAAAAAAAAACATACAAAAGGTGACTCAATACAGCAACAACGAGAGGAAAAAGATCAGTTTTGTGGGTCTTAGCTTTCAAATGAGGCCTATATAATCGCCAAAAGGACAGAATGCATTTGGTTCAGGCGGGGGGTAAGAGGTTAAATAACCAGAACTTGCTCATTTTTCTACCGATTTTCAAGCGGTTTGGTTTGTTATAAACGTCAGAGATGTAGCTATGGCACTGCAAACATATGAATAACAAAGAAAATCTGCAATTTCCACATGTTCTAGCGTTCAGAATTAAAGCCACGTTAATAGAGCTCCACAGTCCCGCCCACTCCCGGTCACGTGTCGGGTCCAACATGAAAAATCCCATGTTTAGCATTGACTTTTTCAAAAAAGTCAACGATTAAGAATTTTAAGATCGCGGCGCCGGCTAATTAGCTCTGTGCTAACTCACAGACATGAAACACACACGGTACAATTTAACATTTGTCTAAAACTTTATAAACTGCAATATTATAAAAGTAATTTAGTCGCATTTTCAAGTATTTTTTGTTTCTTTCTTGTGAAATACCAGCACACATCATTTATTAAAACTTATATTTGAGCAGCATCAGCTTGGTGGTTGTATAAGCTACGCGGCGGCGGAGTGATCTGCTAGAAAATAGTCCCTCAAAATGCGATCATTCACGTGATGCAGGTCAGTTATTTTCCAAACATGACTCTATGGACACAGACATTTATATGGTTAGTCTGGTGTTATAAGTGATTTGCCTCAGGTGCTCTGTGGAGCGGGTCACACTGTTTTTAATGCAGGCTAGCTGATACCATAGACATGCACTAGCCTTGCATTAGCCTAGCGTCATGTAACTCTTCAAATATAAGAACTGCATGAATTACAAAAATATCTCCAGAAATCAGCAACACTCTGAATAACTAGGAAATGAGGCCCTATGCCAAAAATCCTGAAACATCCCTTTAAACTAAACGTGAGCTCTTTGACAGAGAAGATTCGTGTGAACACGTTTCACAAACTGTTCAGCTGCAGGGTCTGTGTCAGGGTGAAGGTTTTCTTCTTTTACTAAACATAATAAACTCAATAGTTGTGGCTGTTCCTGTTCGGCCACGTCATGTTTGTAAATGCAAATAAGTTCTCAAATGTTTCCAGGTTCATAAGGAAGAAAAACAGAAAGAAGGAGAAAATCACATGAAAAGAACATTTTTAATGAACAATAAATGAACTGTGAACATGAAACGAACAACTGATTTTTATTTGTGCCTTTAAACATTCAGGTCAAACAAATAAACAATAATCCTCCAGTTTCAGGGTCTCTCCTGTTTCTGAGCAGATCCATGTCTCACACTGAGTCAAAGCCTTTGTGTCTCTTCATGTGGACTTTGAGATTTCTCTTCAGTGCAAACGCTCTCTGACAGACTGGGCAGCTGAAAGGCCTCTCTCCTGTGTGTGTTCTCATGTGGCCATTAAGATCCTTCTTTAGGGTAAATCCTCTCTGACAAACTGAACAGATGTAAGGCCTCTCTCCTGTGTGAGTTTTCATATGAGCTCTGCAGTTAAATTCATGGCTAAACGCTCTCTGACAAATATGACAGCTGTAAGGTCTCTCCCCTGTGTGAGTTCTCATGTGTGTTCTGAGATTACCATCCTGTCTAAATGCTTTCTCACATATCGGACAACTGAAAGGTGTCTCTCCTGTGTGAATTCTCCTGTGTCTTTCTAAGTGTTGTTTAGTGGTGAATCTCTTCTTACAGACACTGCACTCATGTTTCTTCCTTCGCTCTGCTCCAGTCTCTGCCGTGAGTCCGTCCCTCACAGCTGGACTGGTGTCTTGTATCTGGACTTGGTGGGCGTGGTCTCCATCAGCCTCTGTCTCCGTCTGTGCGACTGAAGCGCTGGCTGGAGGTTCCCAGTCTTCATCATCGTCATAGTCACAGTCGGGTCGTAGAGGGGGGAGTTTCTCACTGACATCACAAAGTGAAAGCACGTTGGTGATGATGATGTTCTTTGGTGAAGTCTCAGTGAACTGTGGGAGCTGCTCTTCCTCCTGTTTGACGCTCTGTTCCTCTGGTTCCTCTGGTTCCTCTGGTTCCTCTGGTTCCTCTGGTTCCTCTTTAACCTGTGGAGTCTCGGGGATTTCCTGCTTCAGACTGGGCTCTGGACTCCACTGGGTCTGGACGTCTGCAGGAGACGACGAGAAACATTAATGACAAACATATTTCTAACTGTCAAACTGCCCATTTAAGGCCTGAAATCTCTCACATATAATGAAATATTTCTTAACATTAACATGTCCATGAATTGTGTCCATTTTGTGTCGGTTTCCTCCGGGTGCAACGGTTTCCCCGACCACTAAAACATGTACAATAGGCCTGTGTGAGAGAATGAAGGATGTGTGCTTCTGTCAGTCTCCCCCAGGGGAAACTGAAGCTAGAAAGGAGTCTGGAGTGAATGTATAAACTCTCTGTGGCCACGTCTGTGAAAGGCTGACAGATTTTTGGAAAATGCATCGGGACAGACTGTTCACCTGAAAGGTTTCTCTCCTGCATGTGCTTTTCTATGAGAAGCTAAAGATGATGCCTGAGCAAAGGTTTTCTGGCATAGTGAACAGCTGTATGGCCTCTCTCCTGAGTGTCGTCTTATGTGTGACTTTAAGTGACTGTGTTGGGTCAAAGTCTTGTTGCAGACTTCCCCTCAGCTCCTGTCATGTCTCCACTGTGGACACTGGTCTCTGGAGCAGACTTGCATTTGGGGAACTGACCTGGAAAGCTGGGTGATTCCCAGTGGTCGTCATTGTCAGTGTCAGACGAGTGCTCAGTGTGTCCCTCGGTCTCTGAGCTCATGTCCTCTCCCTGCGTTTCCTCTCGGTGCTCAGTTGGTCTTTGTTGAAGCAGTGAGGACTCTTCAGTCTTCACACAGACAGCACTGGACTCTGGGACCAGCCTGAAAACATGATTTAAATATGATTAGCTTTAAACTCTGCTGTCAGTTTGTGTGAGTGAAATGTGTGACATGGAGCCTACGCTGGCAGCTGCTCTTCCTCCCGCTTCACGCTCTGTTCCTCCGGCTCTTCTCGCGGAGTCTCTGTGATTTCCTGGTTCAGCTCGGGGCCAGGACTCTGTGGTTTCTGGACATTCACTCTGACCAGCTGGACCCTCGGGCTCAGAACCTGGTCCAGGAGCCGCTGTTTCCTCTGGTTCTCCCGTTTGGAGCGACACAGCTCCTCCTCATACTCCGCTATCGTCCTCTCCACCAGCTCACAGATCTCCTCAGCCGCCGCAGCCAGACGCTCACTCACCAGAGCTCTCAGCGTTTGGGCACCAGACATTTTACAAAGTCACAAACCGGTGGAGGCGACTTCAGCCTAAAACAGAGACGACAGAGAAAACACTGAGGCTCAGCTCGAACCACATGTGACCATCATCTGTGAGAGATTAGAACTTCATCAGACTGAGAGCAACAAGAAGAGCTCCTTATGGGACATGTGTTTGTTGGAGTCTGAATTCTAAGCGTTTTGAGGAACTTGGGAAAAGAGCATTGATGATGAGGCTACGTTCAGACTGTGGCTGAAACGACCCCATTCAGATGATGCTTCATGTGCTCCTGTATCTGATCTATTCACGACTTTTTCATTTTAAACTCTTGATTCCCCCAAAAGAGGACGTGGCTCAGCAAAAGTTCCCGGATGTTGCTCCCATAACGGTACAGACTGAACACATTCGTTTACAGTTTCAAAGTAAATGAATGACAGTAAACGTCGCCAGTGACACAGATGAGACCTCCCTAGTTTAGTCTTAATGTTGTTCTTGTTTAGTCTTTTAACAAGTTTCACATTATAATGTCGCTGCTTTTGTAGAAACTCATGTCCGGCGGTTGTTTTGCTAAATGCTAACCTCGCGTTAGCCGTTAGCATCACACTAGCGCCGACACCGAGCGAAATAAAAGGTTGAACTTACTCTAGAGTGTGTTATTAGCTCGTTCTGTTTAGTCCAGACAATAAAAAGTCAAACACAACAAACGACATGTTGAAATGTGTCAAAAAGCCTCATAAAGAGTGAATGAAACGTCACCCGTGTAATATCCCCGGAGTCAAACACGTTACGCACACGTTGTGACCCGATATGAAGGTCTGCCCGATTTGGCCCAATGTTCAAAGTGCGCATGCCCCGAACACGGTCAGTATATGATGCGGCAACCGTACGTGGAGAAACGTAGGCTGCGTCCGAAACCATCACATTATAGCCTCTAAGCTCTAACACTAGCAACAAACTCCTTAACCTTTCATGGGTCGACTGTTAGATCTGTGCAGTTAGTGAACTAGAGCTTCAGCTGCATTTCTTCTTCTTCTTCTTCTTGTTTTACGGCGGTTGGCAACCAGCTTAAAGGAGCATTACCGCCTCCTACTGTTCCGGAGTATGGGTCAGCCAATGAGCTTATACACTACACCCTTTGTACATGAACAAAGCAAAATAATGGAATAAATAAATAAAAAAATACACTCTATCAAAAACCCCTATATCCTTCAAAAACCCCACCAGTTCCCTTTCTGTGCTCCGCTACACTCCAGCACACTCTCCAGTGAACTGACTAATGCCCAGCTCCTTCATCCTACTCTTCAGAGCTTCTCTCTCCGCACCATAACCCTCACACCTCAAGATGACATGCTCTACAGACTCCTCCTCCTGCTGGCACACTCCACAAAGCCCTGTCTCATGTTCTCCTACCATCTTCAGTGTTTTGTTCAGCCCACAGTGTCCCAGTCTAAGCCTGGTAACGACCACCTCTTCTCTCCTACTTCCACTATGCACCCCAATCCCTGTCACCTTCTTCTTCACACCATACAAATGCCCCCCCTTACCCCCAGAATCCCACCGCTCCTGCCACTCTTTTACAACCTGCCTCCGAACCACACTTTTTGCTTCCGATTTGCTGCTCTTAATTTCCATCTCAATCCTACTTTTACTCAAAGCTCCTTTAGCCAAACTATCCACTTTCTCATTTCCACCAATTCCTGCATGCGCTGGCACCCAAAGAAAGCGAACATCCTCCTTATTCTGTTCACAGACACAAGAATATCGAACAGCATACCCTGCCTTGTTCTTGAACAAAATGTTTGTATACTCGAAAGGACAGCTGCTGAGTCAGAACACACTACTACTTGTCTTAGTTTCGAATGCTCTGTCCACTTCAACGCTACCAAAATTGCTCCCATCTCCACTGTGTACACTGCCAGTCCATCCGAAGTCCGTCTGTTTATCTCGATCTTTTTTGATGGGACCGCTATTCCAAACCCTGTAATTCCATTATCTGGGTTTTTAGCACCATCTGTGTACACATGAATACACTCAGAGTACTGATTCAAACTGTGATACTGAAATGCTGAAACCAGATCCACTCTTCCTTTCAATTCTCTCTCCAGGTCCAACAGGTACCAGTCAACAGAAGGCGTCCCCAATAACCACGAAAGAACAACAGGGAACACTAAAGCAGGACACATTTTAAGGTCAGACACATGACACTCCTTAGCCCACTGACTTCCCACCGTTCCAAAATGCTCCTTCTGATTTTTCCCAAACTCCCAACAACAGTACCTCCTTTGTGGGATGCGCATCCCCATGCCCACCAAGATGCACCCAGTAATTCACCGCCAATTCTTCCGCCTGTAGGGCATTGATTGGAGACGTCTTAAAAGCTCCACAACACACTCTAAGGGCTTGGAACTGCAGAACATCCAAACGTTTCAACACAGAAGGAGCTGCCGACCCGTAGGCCACACAACCATAATCAAAAACAGATCTAATTAACGCTTGGTAAAGTCTTGTCAAAGCAGAACAACTTGCTCCCCAACCCCTCCCCGCTACACACCTCATTACATTGATGACTGGTGTTGTCAGCCCATTTTCGACAAAGTATTTAAGCGCTTTCTTATTGTTGGTAAATGGTTCACTGTAAATAACAGTATTTATTCATCTTCTCGCTAAATTAAACACTGTCTTTTTATAATTGAAACCGGAAGCGCGTCCATCACGTGACCTGTTTATGCTAGTTTAAAAGAGCTAGGCCCACAGCCTCAGGGCAGAAGCTGTGGCGCAGTAGTCGGGCCGTGGCCTAAGCCTTGTTACATCTGGGACGTGTAAGTGTCGTTTTATCTGTTTATCCATTTTAACTTTATCCATAGTACGCTAAACTATTTTATTCTTTATTCACAGGGGACCTATGTTTACCCTTTTCTTTTCTGTACTATTTGAGCTCGAAATAAACTTTGAAAAGCCGACTGATTCTCCCTGGTGATTTCGAGGGGGCAACACTTTCTTGCATTTGGTTCCTCAATATGCTCAATATGCTCAATATGCTCCCTCTATGTCAGGCGCGCATCAAACACAACACCTGAAAACTTGGAGGAGCTCACTCTTTCAATCCCCTTATCATGCAGTTTCAATTTCACCGTCTCACTCACTTTCCTTTTGGTGAAGAACATCATTTTTGTTTTTTTCCACCGAAAAACGGAATCCCCAGTCAAATCCCCACTCAACCACAATGTTTATTAGCAGCATCCTGGACCTTGCCCACCATGTGCTCTATATTTCTACCTTCTTTCCATAACGCACCATCATCAGCGAACAAAGACCTGCCAATACCCTCAGGTACAGCAGAGAAAACATCATTGATTATTATGAGAAACAACAGGGGACTGATTGCACTGCCCTGTGGTGTTCCATTCTCAACAGTGCACTGACCAGAAACCGTACACAGGAGCGCGCTCACTCCTAACAGTGTGTTTTATGGATCCTGTACTTTTTAACCTCTTAACTCCCACCTGAACCGAGCGCATTTTCTCCAGTTTGGCTTTACCCTAATCAAAAAGCTTCTTGGGAAAAAAGCACCAAAACAGCCACAAAAAATGAGAAGAAAACAAGGATGTAAATGCAACAAAAATGTGACAAAAACTCAACAAAAATGTGACAAAAATTCAACAAAAAGAGAAAACGAGAGGAAAAAGATCAGTTTTGTGGGTCTTAGCTTTCAAATGAGGCCTATGTAATGGCCAAAAGGACAGAATGCATTTGGTTCAGGCGGGGGGTAAGAGGTTAAATAACCAGAACTTGCTCATTTTTATACCGATTTTCAAACGGTTTGGTTTGTTATAAACGTCAGAGATGTAGCTATGACACTGCAAACATATGAATAACAAAGAAAATCTGCAATTTCCACATGTTCTAGCGTTCAGAATTAAAGCCACGTAAATAGAGCTCCTTAGTCCCGCCCACTCCCGGTCACGTGTCGGGTCCAACATGAAAAATCCCATGTATTATTAGCATTGACTTTTCCATAAAAGTCAACGAGTAAGAATTTTAAGATCGCGGCGCCGGCTAATTAGCTCTGTGCTAACTCACGGACATGAAACATACAAGGTACAATTTAACATTTGTCTAAAACTTTATAAACTGCAATATTATAAAAGTAATTCAGTCGCATTTTCAAGTATTGTTTGTTTCTTTCTTGTAAAATACCCGCACACATCATTTATAATAACTTATATTTGAGCAGCATCAGCTTCGTGGTTGTATAAGCTACGCAGCGGCGGAGTGATCTGCTAGAAAATAGTCCCTCAAAATGTGATCATTCATGTGATGCAGGTCAGTTATTTTCTAAACATGACTCTATGGACACAGACTTTTATATGGTTAGTCTGGTGTTATAAGTGATTTGCCTCAGGTGCTCTGTGGAGCGGGTCACACTGTTTTCAATGCAGGCTAGCTGATACCATAGAAATGCGCTAGCCTTGCATTAGCCTAGCGCCACGAAACTCTTCAAACAAAAGAACTGCATGAATTACATAAAAAAAAATAACTAGGAAATGAGGCCCTATGTCAAAAATCCTGAAACATCCCTTTAAACTAAACGTGAGCTCTTTGACAGAGAAGATTCTTGTGAACACGTTTCACAAACTGTTCAGCTGCAGGGTCTGTGTCAGGGTGAAGGTTTTCTTCATTTACTAAACATAATAAACTCAACAGTTGTGGCTGTTCCTGTTCGGCCACGTCATGTTTGTAAATGCAAATAAGTTCTCAAATGTTTCCAGGTTCATAAGGAAGAAAAACAGAAAGAAGGAGAAAATCAATGAACTGTGAAGATGAAACGAACAAATGATTTTTTTATACCTTTAAACATTCAGGTCAAACAAATAAACAATAATCCTCCAATTTCAGGGTCTCTCCTGTTTCTGAGCAGATCCATGTCTCACACTGAGTTAAAGCCTTTGTGTCTCTTCATGTGGACTTTGAGGATAGTTTTGATCTTCTGGGGACAGAGTCACCCAGTTTTGTGAGATTTCATGTGGACTTTCAGAGTTCCTTTTTGGATAAACCCTCTCTGACAAACTGTGCAGCTGTAAGGCCTCTCTTCTGTATGAGTTCTATGATGCCTCCTGAGATGTGAACTATATGTAAACGTTCTTTGACAGGTTGAGCAGCTGTAAGGCCTCTCTCCTGTGTGAGTTTTCATATGTGCTCTGAGATGACTATCCTGTTTAAATGCTTTCTCACATACTGAACACCTGAAAGGCCTCTCTCCTGTGTGAGTTCTCATGTGCATTACAAAGTGTGGTTTAGTGATGAATCTCTTAGTGCATACAGAGCAAACATACGGCCTTTCACCCGTGTGAGTTCTCAGGTGTAAATCTCGGCTTGTTTTTCTGGTGAATGTTTTCTTACATGTAGAGCAGCTGTAAGGTCTGTCTCCAGTGTGAGTTTTCATATGTGCTCTGAGAGTACCATCGGTTTTAAATGCTTTCTCACATACTGTACACCGGAAAGTTCTCTCTCCTGTGTGAGTTCTATGATGCCTCCTGAGATCTGAACTATGTGTAAACGTCCTTTGACAGGTTGAGCAGCTGAAAGGTTTCTCTCCAGTGTGAGTTCTCCTGTGTCTTTCTAAGCTTGGTTTAGTGGTGAATCTCTTCTTACAGACACTGCACTCATGTTTCTTCCTTCGCTCTGCTCCAGTCTCTGCCGTGAGTCCGTCCCTCACAGCTGGACTGGTGTCTTGTATCTGGACTTGGTGGGCGTGGTCTCCATCAGCCTCTGTCTCCGTCTGTGCGGCTGAAGCGCTGGCTGGAGGTTCCCAGTCTTCATCATCGTCAGAGTCAGAGTCAGAGGAGTTGACCGTTTCTCCGTCCGTCTCCGTGTTCTTCTCCGCGGGTCGTAGGGGGGGGAGTTTCTCACTGACGTCACAAAGTGAAAACATGTTGGTGATGATGATGTTCTTTGGTGACGTCTCAGTGAACTGTGGGAGCTGCTCTTCCTCCTGTTTGACGCTCTGTTCCTCTGGTTCCTCTTTAATCTGTGGAGTCTCGGGGATTTCCTGCTTCAGACTGGGCTCTGGACTCCACTGGGTCTGGACGTCTGCAGGAGACGATGGGAAACATGTTAATGACAAACATATTTCTAAACATTAACATGTCCATGTTTTCTGCACCATTTATATGAACTTCCTTTTGCTCAGGTAAGAACTAAGGACTAAAGACCTGGGTTAGAAGCTGCCTGTGAGCACATGCCTCCAAACCGTCACATGACAAAGAAACAAAGAAACGTCAAAGGCTGAAAAGATCTCGTGAGCAGAGCACGAAGGACAAGTAGAGACTGAAGCTCTTTCATGAACTTTCATTGTTACGCGGCGCTTCCAGTGCTGACCAGGTTCTGCCCCCAGAGTCTCAAACTAGAGGCCTGCGCGGGTCAGATTTTTCAGTACCGCTCCCGCCCGCATCCCGCAAAGAATTTAAATTTTCATTCCCGCACCCGCCCACGACTGCGGTGTTTTGACCCGCTCCCGCCCGCAAATCCCGCAAAATGGGACGTTTTCATCACCAAATATCCAAAGGCATTCACTCCACAGCAGAGAGAACAGGTGCGCAAAAGCCGTTCCACCGTGGCACGTTGCGGCCTCTTTACCAGCAGGCTGACCCAGAATTGCACAAATTATAAATTAGTATGTAGGTTGAAGGCGTCTCATAACTAAATCTTTTTGGGTTATTATATTTTGCCTTCCTCCTCCTCCTCCTCGCTGTGTTTGAATAAGAAGAGACGCGCGCAGTTCGGACTGGAGCAGGCCTTTCCCATCGCGCACCGCCAGCTATTTAATAGCCTTTTTTATAGGGGGGCTTTACTACCAATAATATTAACTGTATCACAGACAATTAAATTGATTAAAATCCTACACTGTGTACTGAGTGCTATTTAAATAACAAGCAATATGCCTAGGATTGTACCTGCAACAGGTTGTTGCTGAATGAGGCTGTGGGTCAGAAGCCAAAGTGAAAATTGAAATGAATACCCAGACCCCACACTCTGATCAAATCAGCTGACTCTTGCACTGTTGAGCGAGCGCCTGCACACATACCCCACGCGCGCTGCTTAGTGGAGAAGGACTTGTTTTAGAAAATGTTTTGAATGAAGGGGAGCGCACGCTCGGTCAGCGCTGTGAGGGGCACATCCACTTTTCAGTCTCTTTCAATCCTTCAGCGACAGCTCCAGTGTCTGAGCTCCAGCAGGCTGCAGCGCTTTGTTTTCAAATACAGAGTAGACTAGCCCGCACCTGTCACTGCCTTTGCCCAAAGCCGCTGCAGAGGAACGGACGAATGCGCATAGATGGGCCGAAAGCGGGAACTCTCAGAACGGGGATGAGCTGGGAAGGTGGCGTTGGGGAGATGCTGAGCTGATGAGGATCGTTAATAAGCTTATATCATTATCAGCTACTCTCGATTGTTTTTTTGTTGTCTTTCTGTGCCCAGACAACACGGGAGTCGCGCGTAATTGCGCACGAGCGCAGCTTAGATGGAACCCTGTCATAGAGACAGAGAAAGAGGGATGAGATGAGATCTCTTTTGTTTGATCTGTACATTTTACACTCGCTTGCTGTTGTTTTAATTGTCCTTTTCTTTAATTGTTATAAGTCTGATTCATCTATGTTATGTTTTACCATTGGAAAGCACTTTGAACTACCCATCGGTATAAAAGGTGCTCTATAAATACAGGCTTTCTACTTAAATTACCATCTTAAGTTGGAGATGATTCCATCAATTAAACTGAATGTTTTTCGATCTTTTAGTCCTAATTGTATTTGTCATATATCATGAACAAAACAAAACAAAAAAACATGCGGACATAATTCTTTGCTTGGTAGCATGTTTATTGTTCAGCCATACCAAAACATAATAGGCGTCAATAACTGACATAACAACATTTGTAAAACATATACTTAATAAGAACAATGAGAAATAAAAATCGATATTATATGTGTATCATTCCTTAAACTATTCTGCAAACTATGTGGGCTTGTTAAACTGAATATGCCTATACCTTGTTTGAATAATAATAATAAAAATAAAACTTTGTACCAGCATCTAAATTAAAATAGGCTTAATCAAAATACAGGTAAACGAAAACAACTGTTGCTTAAACTATCGGGTTCTTTGAACAACTATGAAGGAAAAGTAAGTTGTTCACTGTTGAGGCCTTCAGCATACTGCGTCTCTCCTCCAGTATGCGACCACATATGCTGAACGCACGCTCGGACGGTGCGCTGGAGGCTGGGATGCAAAGCACAAACCGTGCCAGTTTGGCAAGTGTGGGAAATTCATTGCGATGCTTCTTCCACCACATGAGGATATCTTCGGGTTGGTGTGATTCAGATTCATCCAGTTTGACTTTAAAATAGTCCTCTATCTCTAAATCTGAAGACTGCGAGTCAGCACCTGTAGCACCTTCATCCTCCCATTCTTCAAAATCACGAAAAGTCACCTTTTTAGGTGGAGGTGGCCCTGCATTTTCCTCAGTTTGGACACCATCAAACCTCATTTCCTCAATCAGCTCTTTTACAGCTTCAGTCACGCATTTTTTCTCATTTGCATTAATCATCCTAAGATGACGCAGTTTTGGAGTCAGGAAAGTTGCTACTTTATAGAGCATGTTAATGCCATTGGGGACAAGGCGGTTTGGTGACAACAGCTCGTCTAGGCGTTGCGTACAAGCAGATGCGATGACATTGAGTATGGGGTCAGCCTTGGCCACTTCACAATGCTCTCTTAACTTCACGGACCAAGGCAGAACAAGCGCCGCACTTAACGCCGTATTGTCTGACTCCAGGGCGTTCGTTGCGTCTTTGAAGGGTTTGAGAAACGCCACCAGGGTTCCAAGGATGAGTTTATCGATGCAGCCTATTTTGTCATACTGGTTTTTATCCAGCAGAATTGTTGTGACCTCATCATACTGCTGTGAGACAGAATCGAGCATATCCACAGTGGATTCCACCTCGTCTCCACTGACTGTTTGAGAGACTTCGTTAGCTTGACTTGCAGACCAGAATGTTTAAAATAGCTGACCAGTTTCTTCGCGTTGGTGATAAGCTGGGCCACTTCAGGGACTTGGTCCAACACAGCACTCGAGAGGGCATGTGAGAGTACTGAATTCAGTACATGAGCACTACAGTTAAGTCGTGTGATCCCACGTAAGGAGGCCACCATGTTCGCTCCTCTGTCCGTGACGAACACAATTTTCTTCCCCAAAAGTGAGCAGTCAATTCCAAACAGTCTCAGATTTTGAAACAGTAAAGCCCGGATATTTTCACCTGTTTTAGTGGTTCCTGCTTCAAATGGTGCAGAAAATAGCACTCTTGACTGCAATTTGTAATCCGAATTTATGTAGTGTATGGTGGCTGACAGGAAAGATGTTTTACGATATGTTTCAGTCCAAATATCCGTCGTCACAGCACATCCATATTTCCCAATTGTCTCGCTTATGTCATCGACAACATCCCTTCTAAACTGGAGTGCCCGATCATCTACATGACGTGACACAGTTGTTGGATGGGACAGAATCTCTGTCACATTGAATTTGCCTATTGCGGCTGCCGTGTCAACCAAGTGTTGGGCCAATTGAATGAATCCTTGACCAGCGATGCTGTCATACGGACGGAGGTCCGCTGCAACAAAATCCACACATTTCTCCACGGTCTTTGCCTTTAGAGCATCTGTCACTTTCGCGCTGTTTCCTCTGAACTCCAACACTTGTTGTCCTTTTAAGACACTACATACATGGCGCTTCAAGCCTGAATCCACTGGGAAACTCTGATGATTAGAGTTTCACAGCGGTGCAACGAGAGATTCTTGCCGTTAAATACATGCACCAACAAGCGAAAAAGTTTTCCAAATGTCTGATTTCAAGTTTCTTGTTTTTTTAACGGTGCATGTACCTCTCTTTAAAACAGCACTTACTTCTGAAGCACTGTGAGAGGTGGGCTCACTGCGCTGTTCTCCTGCCATGTCTTCAAAGTTACTAATAAGCTCTATCAAACAGGAGCGCAAAGGAATTGTGTAAAATGCGCGCGAGATGACAGTACATCCGCATTAATCATTTAGCCTAACACTCATTATTTTATAAATTGCAACTTTTCTGATATTTTATAAAGATGAAAAGAGAATGAATGAGTAAATGAAATGAAAATGAAAAATATAATTTATTTTGCGGGACAACACTTCAACACATCCAACCGCCCGCTCCCGCATTGTGCAGACCCGCCCCCCTCTCGCGCCCGCAATGAGCTTTTAAAATGCGTCCCGCGCCGCACTGTTTTGCGTTGGGTCCCGCGAGTCCCGCGGGATTACCGCGGGAGTGCAGGGCTCTATCTCAAACCTCCTCCCCTGACGCCCAGAAAGGCAAGTCAGAGGGAGAGCTCCATTTGTATAATATACTTAAGCCAAACAAAGAACGTCACGAGGATGTAACACGACAACAAAGACCAACAAAGCTGAAGAGTTGAGGAAAAACTGTGAGTTCATCTTCCAGGAGCAAGAAGTAAAGTCAAAAACGACCAAAATGGAGGCACTGCCACCGAGTGAGAAAAGGAAAACGATGGACAGACAACAAAGAGAAAGGAGAAGATCTGAGGAAGAAGCTGCTGCACATGTGCCGCTCTGTTTACCCAAAGGCTTCTGGATCTGATCCTCCTCGAGAAAGTCACGTGACCAGATGTTACTGAAAGAGGCTCCGACACAAAATAAATAAATAAACTAAATAAGTTTTCTTCTTCCCGCTCCCTTTCAGGTAGTCAGCTTTCTGGCGCTCAGTGTGTTAAACCAAAACTTACTGGAATTTATAATGTAAAACGCTATCGCGAGTAGGGCGGGGCTAAGCTCCATAAGGGCGCCGCCATGTTTATTTCCCAGAAATCCGCAGGCGGCCCCCACGTGACGGTCCCTCCGCTCGCGGGCATTGGCCACGGGTCCATATGGACCGCGGTGCTGCTGTCCGAGGACAACCCGGCGTCACAACAACGCGAGTGCACGAGGTCTGACTGCCGTGCGTGTGCGCGCATGTGTCATCGTCACTCACGCTAAACTGCAGCTGTAGACGCTCCGCACCGGGACACTCACATCCTCCAACACACATGACATCTGTGTCTGTGTCTAAGTCTCTCCTGCAGTGACCGAGGCTGTGCTTCATTATAGATCCAGTGCTGCGTCATGTCAGAGGCGCAGACACATGCCTAAGATCCAATCCTGGCCATTTTCCGTCTCCAAAGCTTTGTCTCTGAACAAAAGTACAGCAGAAAGTTGTCCAACAGCTGCTCAAACACCAGCTTCAAAACAAACGCGCTGCTCCGAGAGCTTCAGCCTCCGAGTGCGGAAAGCGAAAATGAAACTACCACTTAACGAGCGCATGGCCTGCACTGAGATGCTTTTTTTTTTAACTTTGCTGCTTTGATGCTTTATTATAAAGCAGCTTTGAAAGCATTGCCAATTTTATTCTACGGTCATAAAAACTGTCAAATAACGATCATTATATTTCATTTCAAAACCTACTTATTATTTTTTAGATTGCACTTGCACCGTGATGCACCAAACCACGAGACCTGCACCGTGAACCGAACCGTGAGAGCTGAACCCCTAATATTTATCCAGAAATATTCCACTGTCTCTTGAATTCTATTCCCTGAGTTTAGTGAACATATTGTGGTTGTAGTTTATAAGACAGGAGTACGGCTGCATAAAACACTCCAATTACAGCTTGTTTCAAATTATTTTTAGCATTCATTATTTTAAACATTTGTAGTGGCCATAGTTTTTGGAATGAGTTGGGAACCACTGGTTTACTTAGTGCATAAAATCCTCCATAAATATTTTCCGAGTCACTAATCTCCACATTTACAGACACCGACTCCAAATGCAGATGAAAATATGACCCACCTGTTCTTCACATGGTCCAGAACTAATGCTTTCTGGAAACAAGTTGAAACTTATCACAAAAACGATCCACTAGTAAATCGTTTAACTTTTTATTTCATATGGAAAATACCAAATCCACAAAGCAACATGTTCCCAGTAAAAAAAACAATATTCAAAATACTTTTAATCGAAATAAAGAAGTACATGGACTCACCTCTGTAACACACACGAGGACCAGGCTGACCAGCTGCTCCTTGTCGCGGGCCCAGAGCCTCCAGGAGCCGCTGGTTCCTCTGGTTCTCCTCTTTGGAGCGACACAGTTCCTCCTCATACTCCGCTATGGTCCTCTCCAGCAGCTCACAGATCTCCTCCGCGGCCGCGCTCAGCCGCTCCGTCACCAGAGCTCTCAGAGTCCGGCTCCTCTTGGACATGTTTACGAGCCGCTGTTAGCACTGAGCTAACTACAGGAACCATAGAAATAAAGGCTAGATGTCTCGTGCGCGCTGCTGCCCAATAGAGGGCGACGTCCGCACGCGGCGGCCATCTTGCCACAGGAGCGCGCTCATAACAGTGTGTTTTATGGAGCCTGTACTTTTTAACCTCTTAACTCCCACCTGAACCGAGCACATTTTCTCCAGTTTGGCTTTACCCTAATCAAAAAGCTTCTTGCAACAAAAAAGTCACAAAAACTCAACAAAAAAGTGACAAAAATTAAACAAAAATGAAAAAAAAAAAAAAAAACATACAAAAGGTGACTCAACACAGCAACAACGAGAGGAAAAAGATCAGTTTTGTGGGTCTTAGCTTTCAAATGAGGCCTATATAATGGCCAAAAGGACAGAATGCATTTGGTTCAGGCGGGGGGTAAGAGGTTAAATAACCAGAACTTGCTCATTTTTCTACCGATTTTTAAACGGTTTGGTTTGTTATAAACGTCAGAGATGTAGCTATGACACTGCAAACACATGAATAACAAAGAAAATCTGCAATTTCAACATGTTCTAGCGTTCAGAATTAAAGCCACGTAAATGAGCTCCTTAGTCCCGCCCACTCCCGTCACGTGTCGGGTCCAACATGAAAAATCCCATGTATTATTAGCATTGACTTTTCCAAAAAAGTCAACGATTAAGAATTTCAAGATCGCGGCGCCGGCTAATTAGCTCTGTGCTAACTCACGGACATGAAACACACAAGGTACAATTAAACATTTGTCTAAAACTTTATAAACTGCAATATTATAAATGTAATTTAGTTGTATTTTCAAGTATTTTTTGTTTCTTTCTTGTAAAATACCCGCACACATCATTTATTATAACTTATATTTGAGCAGCATCAGCTTCGTGGTTGTACACTGCGTTCCAAGATTTTCTAAATTGTCGACTCAAATGAGAGTCAGCATAATTATTAAGTCTTTAACTGGTAGAGGATCATTTAAATGTGGTGGAAAAAATTTCCTAGTGAAAACAGTATTTTTTTCAAAAATAAATATAGTAAAAACCTCAAAATCCACTGTTCCAAGTTATTATGCAACTCATCGTTTCAATACATTTTAAAGCTTGTAATTAACTGAAAATGGTCATTTGTTGAATTTGTAGCATTAGGAGGTCATATTTACTGAAATCAAAAGTTATTTCAATCAAAAAAATATTAACAGGTCAAGTTATATCTTAACATAGGAGCCCTTGTGTGAAGCAGCTTTAAAATTCTTAAATCCATTAAAATGGTAAGTTTTTGGACAGTTTCTGCTTGGATTTCTTTGCAGGATGTTAGAATAACCTCCCAGAGCTGCTGTTTGGATGAAAACTGCCTCCCACCCTCATGGAAGTTTTTTTTGTTGAGGCTCCAAATGTTCTCAACAGGGTTGAGGTCAGGGGAGGAGGGGGTCCACATCATGAGTTTCTCTCCTTTTATGCCCATAGCAGCCAGTGATGCAGAGGTTTTCTTTACAGCAGGACATGGTGCGTTGCCATGATGAAGAGGATCTTGTTCGGGAAAGCACGGCTCTTCTTTTTGTAGCATAGAAGACAGTGGTCAGTCAGAAACTCCACATATTTTTCAAAGGTCATTTTCACACCTTCAGGGAGCCTAAAAGGGCCTAATGGGGCCGGCCAGCTCTCTCACCATGATTCTGGCCCAAAACATGACTCCGCCCCCTCCTTACTGACGTCACAGCCTTGTTGGGACATTGTGGCCATTCACCAACTATCCACTACTCCATTGATTTGACCATCCAGGGTCACACGGCCTCATCAGTGAACAAGACTGTTTGAAAATGAGTCTCATGTATTTTTGAGCCACTGCAGCCGTTTCTGTTCATCAGCTTCAATTAACTGTTTAGGGGAGGCCCGGATAGAAGGTTTATGCACAACTGCAGCCTCTGGAGGGTCCTACACCTTGATGTTCGGGAGACTCCAGAGGCACCAGCAGCTTCAAATACCTGTATGCTGCTTTGTGGCATCTGTTCTCTTAATCTGATGTGTTTGTCTGGCAGAAACCGTCCATATTGTGCCTTTATCGGCACAAAACGGAGTGTGTCTGAATCATCCACAAATCTCTCATCAGTACGATGATTACACTTAATCTTTCATGAAATATCGAAGGTTTTCATACCTAGACCAAGGCATTCAACTATTTCACCCTTTTCATCAGCAGAAAGTCCCTTTTTCTTTCCCATATAGCTTGAAAATGATGATCTGCATAATAAAGTGGAACACCCTTTTTCAGCAGTTTTTCCCTTAACTGAGCTTAACCTGAAAACTAATCATCCCAGGTCTCTGAGATTAATGTCAGTGACTCATAGAGCCCCAAGACACGATACCATCCATGAGTTTCATTATTATTGTTTTTTTTTTTTACCTTTTTGACACAAAAATCCAATTTGCATAATCATTTGGAACGCAGTGTATAAGCTACGCAGCGGCGGAGGGATCTGCTAGAAAATAGTCCCTCAAAATGTGATCATTCATGTGATGCAGGTCAGTTATTTTCCAAACATGATTCTATGGACACAGACATTTATGTGGTTAGTCTGGTGTTATAAGTGATTTGCCTCAGGTGCTCTGTGGAGCGGGTCAGACTGTTTTTAATGCAGGCTAGCTGATACCATAGACATGCACTAGCCTTGCACTAGCCTAGCGCCACGTAGCTCTTCAAATATAAGAACTGCGTGAATTACAAAGAAAAAAAATATCTCCAGAAATCAGCAACACTCTGGATAACTAGGAAATGAGGCCCTATGTCAAAAATCCAGAAACATCCCTTTAAACTAAACGTGAGCTCTTTGACAGAGAAGATTCTTGTGAACACGTTTCACAAACTGTTCAGCTGCAGGGTCTGTGTCAGGGTGAAGGTTTTCTTCTTTTACTAAACATAATAAACTCAACAGTTGTGGCTGTTCCTGTTCGGCCACGTCATGTTTGTAAATGCAAATAAGTTCTCAAATGTTTCCAGGTTCATAAGGAAGAAAAACAGAAATAAAATCACATGAAAAGAACATTTTTAATGAACAATCAATGAACTGTGAACATGAAACGAACTGATTTTTTTGTGCCTTTAAACATTCAGGTCAAACAAATAAACAATAATCCTCCAGTTTCAGGGTCTCTCCTGTTTCTGAGCAGATCCATGTCTCACACTGAGTCAAACCCTTTGTGTCTCTTCATGTGGACTTTGAGAGTTCTCTTCTGTGCAAACGCTCTCTGACAGACTGCACACCTGTAAGGTCTCTCTCCTGTGTGAGTTCTATGATGCCTCCTGAGATCTGAACTATCTGTAAACGTCCTTTGACAGGTTGAGCAACTGAAAGGTTTCTCTCCAGTGTGAGTTCTCATGTGTATATCAAGAGAGTGTTTTCTGGTGAATGTTTCTTACATACTGTACACCTGTAAGGCCTCTCTCCTGTGTGAGTTCTATGATGCCTCCTGAGATCTGAACTATGTGTAAACGTCCTTTGACAGGTTGAGCAACTGAAAGGTTTCTCTCCAGTGTGAGTTCTCTTGTGTCTTTCTAAGTGTTGTTTAGTGGTGAATCTCTTCTTACAGACACTGCATTCATGTTTCTTCCTTCGCTCTGCTCCAGTCTCTGCCGTGAGTCCGTCCCTCACAGCTGGACTGGTGTCTTGTATCTGGACTTGGTGGGCGTGGTCTCCATCAGCCTCTGTCTCCGTCTGTGCGGCTGAAGCGCTGGCTGGAGGTTCCCAGTCAGAGTTGTTGTCCGTTTGTCCGTCCGTCTCCATGTTCTCTGTGGGTCGTAGAGGGGGGAGTGAAGACGAGTCTGTGGTGGGAGTGTTGAGATTTCCTTCTTCATTGAACTCTTGCTTTGTTTCTGAACAGCTGAAGGGTTCTGCTGAATTTTTCTCTCTGACGTCACAAAGTGAAAACACGTTGGTGATGATGATGTTCTTTGGTGACGTCTCAGTGAACTGTGGGAGCTGCTCTTCCTCCTGTTTGACGCTCTGTTCCTCTGGTTCCTCTGGTTCCTCTGGTTCCTCTGGTTCCTCGGGTTCCTCGGGTTCCTCTTTAATCTGTGGAGTCTCGGGGATTTCCTGCTTCAGACTGGGCTCTGGACTCCACTGGGTCTGGACGTCTGCAGGAGACGATGGGAAACATGTTAATGACAAACATATTTCTAAACAACCAACTGATTACACCAGCCAAACCTAAAACGTATATTTAAAACTTCACTCTGTTAACATGATCAGATTAACATAAAAAGCCCAGGAAGAAATTATCCATCCATTTTTCTTCCGCTTTATCCGGGGCCGGGTCGCGGGGGCAGCAGTCTCAGCAGAGATGCCCAAACTTCCCGATCCACACACACCTCCTCCAGCTGTTCTGGGGGGGCCCCGAGGCGACACCAGGCCAGCTCGGAGACATAGTCCCACCACCGTGTCCTGGGTCTTCCACGAGGCCTTGTCCCACTAGGACATGCCTGGAACACCTCCCGCGGGAGGCGACCAGGAGGCATCCGGAACAGATGCCCGAGCCACCTCAGCTGCTCCTCTCGACGTGGAGGAGCAGCGACTCTACTCCGAGCTCCTCCCGGGTAACTGAGCTCCTCACCCGATCTCGGAGGGTGCGCCCAGCCACCCTCCGAGGAAGAAATTAACTCAAAAAAGAATCACAGTTTTCCTTGGGCTTGTGTTAAATGGATTGTTGTTGTAGTTTGGCTGTTGCAAGTTTATTCTAACAGAGAAGTGCAGCCTGTAGCTCGAGCTTTAGTGTAACACGCTATATCACATGCCTAAAGCGTGTAAAGTAAATGCAGTAAATTAGAGGAGGGGGCTCGGTGGGCAGGGCCCCCCACACAAACACACCCCAGCATTAAAGATAACAAAATCTAATTCTGTCCCAGTCAGAGCAGAACAAAATGTCACTTTATTTAATATATATTGATTTCGATTTTGGTGAGGAGGAAAACCAATAAATCTAAAACAATTATTGAAAAGAAAAAAAGAAAAGAAAAGAAAAGAAAAGAAAAGAAAAGAAAAGAAAAGAAAAGAAAAGAAAAGAAAAGAAAAGAAAAGAAAAGAAAAGAAAAGAAAAAGGCTTAAAGTTATAGTTCATTGTGATTAAATAAAACGGTCACATTCTATTTAATCACAATAAACGACCGCCTTGGATCTCACGAATGGTCGATGCCTTTGTGGCTCTTCACAGGATCAAGGTTGAAAATGTCGGCTCTTCGTCTCTGACTTGTCGCCCCCTGGTTTAAAAATGAACGGTACCCAGTCCCACCCAGGACCCACCTGTTCTGTGGAGCAGGACCTTCGGGCTCAGAGCCTCCAGGAGCTGCTGGTTCCTCTGGTTCTCCTCCAGGAGCTGCTGGTTCCTCTGGTTCTCCTCCAGGAGCTGCTGGTTCCTCTGGTTCTCCTCCAGGAGCAGCTGGTTCTCCTCTTTGGAGCGACACAGTTGCTCCTCACACTCCGCTATCGTCCTCTCCAGCAGCTCACAGATCTCCTCCGCAGCTGCATTCAGCCGCTCCGTCACCAGAGCTCTCAGAGTCTGATTTCTGTTGGACATTTTTACAAACTGCTGTTAGCTTTAGCATCGAGCTAACACTGGCTACGACCAACACGCCTCCTCCTCTTCGCCTCCTCTGCCTCGACTGAAGCTGAAGCTCCTGCTGTCGGCCTGAAGGAGAAACACCAGAACACCGTGTGTTAATGTTTTTAAAGCAACACTTTATACATTATATAAATATCACAGTGATTGTTTTTCACTTCATTGGTTTTGGTTGTTTTGGGGAATATTGGGGAAACGCTGTGGATTTAAAATGACAGATCTGTCACAGGAGGAGGAGAAATGCTCTCCATCAAAACTATTATTATTGAACAGAGGTCGATCCATGTGGGTTTTTCTCAGGCCGATATTATAATCCAATAATCCTGTGTGAAGCTTCTAAACTGTGTTACTATTGAACTGTGCCAGCAGGGGGCGCTTTATTAAAGGCCTAGGGCTGATTTATTAAAACATTCCTGTTTAGTCGGTACTAAAGATGCACCGATCCAGGTTTTCTGCTTCCGATACCGATACTGGGGTTTGAGTATCTGCAGATATGAACAAATACCAAGAGACTTTCTTCAAAGTGTTTTTCTCTGAGTGAAAAAGTGAAGGATCCTCCAGGGTCAGATCAACACAGGCTTTATTTTTATTACAAATGAGACGTTTCCATTGATCACTTTTATCAATGAATAAAATAATAGAAGAACATGAAACAAAGATCTCTGGACTAAATATCCTCCAGTTCATCTCAGGCTTTCAGGTCGTATTAATATTAACAACTGATCGTTACAAATATGTTACATCAGATATTTCATAAACTAAAGTACAAATACTTGTCGCTCCAGCAGAGGCTGATTTTATTTCTTTATAGAGTTCGAGAATGTGACGTCCGTCATATCGCTAAGCATTATGGGATTAGCAGCAATTGTAAACTAATGGAGATTTTAGAAGTTAAAATACTGGAGTTGTTGTTCACATTAAAACACTTGGACACCACAGTGAGTTAGATGTTTTTACCAGCAATAACTCAGCAGCTAACGGAGCTGTTCCACGGCTTTTTTCTCCACTTTATAAACTGTTTTTAGCTAATGTTAGTCAATGGAAATGTATGCTAACAGCTGCAAAGATGGCCGATCTCCATGGTAACTGTAGACTGTCCCAAACTCTATATGATCCAATCTAGTTTTACTGTCCCAGCCTTGATTAGCTGCCGTTAGCATTAGCATACTTCCGTTAGCATTAGCATACTGCCGTTAGCATTAGCATACTGCCGTTAGCATTAGAATACTGCCGTTAGCATTAGCATACTGCCGTCAGCATTAACATACTGCCGTTAGCATTAGCATACTGCCGTTAGCATTAGCAGCTTAATTATTGAGCCGGTCCTGAAGCTACAAACAGAACTCCCTGAGTTTATGAATCAAACTTAAAAGTCCATTTTCATTTCTCTGTAACTCAGACTTGTTTCTCGCTCTTGTGCATTTCCGGGACTGAGTTTGTGACATTTACCTTGAACCAAACTCAAACTGGATCTGGTTCATTATCGGCCGCCATTTTGTATTGACAGCAGAAGCGAACTCACTTTTGACTCCTAAACCTGTCAGATATGTTGATCTCATTTGACTCTAACGTCCTTTACAAACATTTACACGTTTCTATATCATTCACATGTCGCTTCAGACCAGTTTACCCGCGAAAGAAACCGAAGTAAACTTACCACCGGAGTTTGATCTGATCACGTGACTGAGCCTCTTCTACAGCGTCAGATACAGATGCCCAGAGCAGCAGGCGCCCTCTGCTGGAGGAACCCGGTGTTGCATCTTACTGTAGATCATAATAATAAACCTTCTATAGGCCACACAGAAAGAGCATTTTCACTCAGAGTTTTAATGTTCAACTGTTTTAAAGCATAAACCACAATAATATTCATGAAGATCAAGCTCGAAGTTTTATCTCACATTTGGTTTAATGTTTGTCTTGAATGTAATAATATGTGACTCTGGTTTGGAGTCGGTTCAAAGGCTTGGTCAGAACTTCCCTCAGACACAGCTCAGATCCTCTCCTCACTGTCACCATGTTCACACTTTATTACAGAAACTGCTTTATTATGATGATGATTCAGCTCTTTAGTCTAATCTGTGAGTGAGTCTGTCTCTGTGAGCTTCACGTCTCTGAGCTTTGTTAAAGGAAAGAAAAGACAAATAAAGGAAATAATTCACACATGAAATTTAACTAAAAGTGTAATGAACAATTTGTTCTTATTTGTAACTTAAATTTAGAGACATCGACGTGGAACCATAGATCAATGACGTTAATGAGAAACAAAGTCTATTGTAAGTTTTTGTCATTTTAGATAGATAGATAGATAGATAGATAGATAGATAGATAGATAGATAGATCATTCACACACAAGTAACAGACAACTGTGACGTGAAAGCAAAATGATACATGATTCTGTTATTTTTCAAAAAATAGAAAAGTGAAAAGTGGGGCTTGCATAAGTATTCATACAGCATTTTCTGAGTGCATTACATTGCCTTTAAAACATTCCTAATGACTCAAGAATGTTCACTCCTTGCCCTAACCATTAAATAGAGGCACCTGTGTGTAATCTACTCTCAGTATAATTACAGCTCTTCTGTGAGGGCCTCAGAGCTGTGGTCACTAAACAACACCATGAAGGTCAAGGAGAACACCAGAGAGGTCAGGGATAAAGCTGAGGAGAAGTTTATAGCAGCTTTAAGTTATACAAAGATTTCCCAAGATTTAAACATCTCCCGGAGCAACTGTTCAATCCATCATTCAGAAATGGAAAGAGTAAAGCACCACTGCCAAACTACCAAGGCGTGGTCCTCCACCTAAACTAACAAACTGAATAAGGGGAGCACTGGTGAGAAATACAACCAAGTGCCCCAAGAAAACTCTGGAGCAGCTGTGAAGTGCTGCCGCTGTGCTGGAGGAATCTGTACATGGGACAACTATAAGTCGTACTCTACACAAATCTGGCCTTCATGGACGAGTGGAAGAAGAAAGCCATTATTGAAAGGAGGCCATAAGAAATCCCGTTTGAAGTTTGCTAGAAGTCATATGGAGGATACAGCTCCATGTGGAAGAAGGAGCTTTGGTCGGATGAGACAAAAATTGAACTTTTTGGCCCAAATGCAAAACGTTATGTATGGAGCAAACCTAACACTGCTCATTGTCCTGAGTGCACCATCCCCATATGGTGGGGGAAGCATCATGCTGTGGGGCTGCTTTTCCTCAGCAGGGACTGGGGAGACTGTAATGCTCCGTCCACACCAAACTCGATTTGGGCGTCAAAAACGCGCGTCACGCCCGTTGTTGGACGCCTGTGCTCATTCAAGTCAGACGCTCGTTACCAAGCGTCAAGACGCTCTCGACGCGCGTCAAGAGCGTCGTCGTGGAGCGCGTTGGGAGCCGTTGTCAGTTATCAACATGGATGACATAGAGAGAGTGGCTTGGCTTTTATTGCTTCATAAAGCCAGACAACGTCGTCTACGGGCTCGTCGGCGCCGTGTCTGGATTCATGAGATCGTCCGAAGGCATTCTCAGTTTGGTGAGTTTCACCATTTGCTCCAGGAGCTGCGCTCGGACGAGAGTCGCTTTCAACGGTACTTCCGCCGCTTTTAATCCTGGTGTTTAGATAAAGAAGCACTGATGTGTCTTTCTAAAAAAAAAAAGTCCCAGAGCGGCTGTAGCTCCGGTTCACAAAGAAGCTACGTCCGTGACTTGTGACTTGTTTACATCTGTGGGGCTGGCGTAGAATCTGCCCCGGTGGCTCAGCTACAACGTGCGTCACTATGGGGAGAAAGCTCCTGATTGGTCGACGCTTGCGAATTTCGCCAAAAAGTTCAACATTTCCCAACTCGAGCGTCGGCCGCGCTCGACGCCCTGGAGGCGTCAAACGCTCACCAAGCGCGAAAAACCTCAAAACGCGCCGCGGAGGAGGCGCGTGACGCGCTGCGGGACATCTTGACGCCCCCCGGAGGCGCGTCCTCCATGTATTTTAAATGTAAACCTGACGCTTTGGAGGCGCCAAAACGAGTTTGGTGTGGACGGAGCATAAGAATAGTTGTGAAGATGGATGGAGCCAAATACAGGGACATTTTGGAGGAAAACCTGCTGGAGTCAGCAAGAGAACTGAGCCTGGGGCGGAGATTCACCTTCAGCAGAACAATGACCCTAAACACAAAGCTAAATCTACAATGGAATGGTTCAATAAAAACATATTAATGTGTTAGAATGGCCCAGTCAAAGTCCTGACCTAAATCCTATTGAAAATCTGTGGAATAACCTGAAAACTGCTGTTCACAAACGCTCTCCTTCTAATGTGACAGAGCTTGAGTTGTTTTTTAAAGATGAATGAGCTAAAATGTCAGTCTCTACATGTGCAAATCTTGTAGAGTCAGACCCCAAAAGACTTGTGCTGTTATTGCAGGTAAAGGAGGTTCCACAAAGTGTTCATTCAGGCTGTATGAATACTTATGCACGCCCCACTTTTCACTTTTCTATTTTTTGAAAAATAACTTCAACAACTTCACAGTTGTCTGTTACTTGTGTGTGAACGTGCAGTAAAAAAATCAAAATAAAATCTTTATGTTTAGGGTTGTAAACATGACAAAATGTGCAAAAGTTCAAGGTGTATGAATACTGTACACTGTACATGAGGTTTAAACATGAATTAAAGGAGAGAATGACTGCATTTCCACAACATCCATTATAATGACTATTTTGTTTTGGGCAATCATCAAAATAATCATCTATATCTCGAGAAGTTACACAATATTCGAAGGCTAACACAATGATGAAAAAAGTGACGTAATAAGCCAATAGCTATAGCAATAGCAAAAAGTAATTTCACTGCCAGGATGCAAACAATGCGGCATGGTGGGACAGTGGTTAGCACTCATGCTTTACAGCAAGAAGGCCCCGGGTTTGATTCCCACCTGGATGGGGCCTTTCTGTGTGGCGTTTCCATGTTCTCCCCATGTCTGTGTAGGTTTCCTCCAGGTACTCCAGTTTCCCCTACCACTAAAAACATGTACTATAGGTCAGGATGAATGAGAGTGTGTTTGAGAGTGCGCATGGGGGACGACGGATGGAAACTAGCCCATGGCTACAATCCGGTGTGGCTTGTTTATGTGTATGTTCATTAATGTGCCCTGTCCCAACCAAATAAACCAATAAATAAATATGCAGAAATATACTTTATATATTTGGGCGACAGTGGCGCAGATAGTAGAGCGGGTCGCCTTGTGACCGGAGGGGCGGCGCTTCTAAATCCGTAGGTGCACACTGTCGTTGTGTCTTTGGGCAAGACACTTAACCCACCTTGCCTCCAGTGTCTGCGCACACTGGTTTATGAATGAGAGTGTTAATGGGTGAGAGGTTCCTTCATATAAAGCGATTTGAGTGCCTAAAGCGGGTAGAAAAGCGCTTTATAAATGTGACAATTTAACATTTATTTATATGTAACATGCTGAACCTAGACTGTTTCTATGAAATGTTACAAAATAAATCTTATGTTAAGGTCACCTTCCATATTTCATACAAATTCTTCTGGATGCTTTTAAAATGCACACAGTAAATCTTGCAGCATGTCAGAAAAAGAAATCACTGCATCTGGGATCTAAAGCCTGACTTGATGTGTTTTTCGGTCGACAGCAATGCGTAACGTAAGAACAAAAGGTCGTAGCGTATAGAGACAGGAGTTATGTAAAGCAAATATGGAGCAGCCCGAGAGAGCAGCATTAGGCAGGAGGCTTTCTTCATCCAATATTGATTGTCTGTTGCTTCACAAGAGCAGTGGTCTCGCTCATACAAACAGGACACACACCGCGCTGTGTAATGTTTTTGTAGAGGCTTTCCAACATGCATCAATCACTCGTGCTCCCACAGGCCCTTGCAGTAAATGGATGTATGATAAGGCGATCAAAACACACTTCTAACATGGTCAAAGCAAGGGACCGTGATGACTGTGTTTTAGAGAAACCTTTGGTTTCAAAGGCTATACCAGTGATCCTGTCAATAAAGTAACCAATTTTAAAGAGCTTTAGACTCTTTAATTGTTCAGTGAACTTTTAGGCACATCTTGTTTACCATCTGACCATTTCAGATCGCTCAAATATGCGTAAATGATTCAACTATAGACGTGCTTTGGATGAAGGAATACAATTACAGACAGAAAGCTCTAAAAAGAATTCCTTTTGCATAACAACTTACCCCGAGACAGTCCTGTGACGTCATTTTGTGCAGTGGCATAGAGTGATTCAAATTTCAGACTTGACTTGTGGATGAGAAATTAAAAGTCTTGATTATACTCTTTGCCTTTATTACTGAGGGATTAAACAGATTGCATTACATGGAGTAATACTAATTTGATATATTAAAGTAAATGTATACAAAGAGCCATCTGTGTACTATTAGTCTCACCAGCAAAACCACGCAGCAGTGTCCATTCATTTGATCTTGTCTCTATAAAGATGAAAAGCTTTATCCCAGAGGCCACCATCATCATTTGATTAGGAAAAGACAGTTGAGTTTTTATCTCAATGGACCAAAAGGATGACAAATGCTGTCTGGTCCTGGCATTGAGACATCTTTTATTTTTATATATGCCCAGTGTGTTCTACAGCTGAAGCAGCTTGTCACCATTCATAAAACACAGCACCCCATGGGCCAATTCTTTCACAGACTCATGCACAGCGCACTAAACCATAACCTCTATTACAGCAGAGCCACATAAAGTCTTTTAATGTGCAATGCTTTAAAGCCCGATGTCTTTTCGTATTGACTTTTCAAAAAGTAAGTGTATACAGACTTTAAGGGGAGTTTAATGCAGTGGAGAGAATGTAATTAGAAACTAATTGGACAAAGGCCTAGATTACAATGCCGGTCGACACACCCCTCTCCTGTAGATACAGTTAAGGTGTTGAAGTTTCAGGGGAAAGGTATGACGATTTAGAAATGGAAGCTGTTAGCCTGGTAAAGCCAGATTCCTGTGGGAGTGCGTCGGATCAATTCAATCAAAAAGCAGAACACAGACATGGCTCAGGCAAAATGAAAACACCAAGATAAGTAATGAATCCCATTTGCTTGTTGCATTGTAAATAGACAATGTTTATATGTATGTTGAAAATAGAAGTGAATAGGCGCATATGGTCCCAGGCGCCAACTAAAAAGAGATCTCTGCATGTTAGCTGGTCTGCTTCAACAAAGGACACAAACACATTAAGCATGTGCCATGATGTCCTGATGGCAAAGGCCCTGCTTAAGCACCTCATAAGGCATTTGGTCTCCATCATTAAACATTTCTATTTACCAGAGAGGAATCCTAATAAAGGTATTGATGCAAAGAGAGCAACATGTTTTTTTAATGCATGCTTTATTGTTGAAAAAAACATTGTTGTGACTTGCTGTGGAGATATGTAGAAGCAGTCAAATAAAGATATCCGAGGCACTTCCGTGTACGAAAATCTAAAAATATCCTGTCTCTAAACCATTCTCTAAACCCTTTCCCCCCCTCCCACCTCCCTTCCCACCCATGATCCCTCCCCCCCATCTGCTAGGAGCCTGAAAGAAAGGAAAACCCGTAAGACAAGAGTCAAGAGAGAAGGAAGAAAGAGAAGACGCAGTAGAAAATAAGTATAGAAAGAAAAGAATTGGAAGAAAAAAGAAAAGAGAGAGAGAAGAAAAAGACAGGCAAAACGTTTTTTGTGAAAAAAAAACAAAAACTTTTACATATCTCCACAGCAAGTATTTTTTCTCTGTTTTCAGCTACTGGTAGTATCCATGTTTACTGGCAGAAGAGTGAAAACAGAAGCAGAAAGCCTTCCCTAGTCGAGAGAAAAGGCGATCTGAGAGGGACTTGGGCCGGTTCAGGAAGGCTCCGAGCTCGATGTTCAGATGCCTCACCACATCTCCTTCAAAAGCCTCTGTATCTGCAGCTGCAGCCTTCAGGACTGTGCAGGCAGAGCCGTGCTCCAGCACCAGCCGTTTAGCTGCTCTCTTAGCAATCTTCTGCAGGTCTTCAAAGCTGATGTCACATTCTCCATTGACAATCAGCTGGTTCTCCACCTTCTCATTCAGCTTGATCGCCATGTGGTCACTGTCCTGTCTTTTGTGGGACCCAGCCATTTTGAGCACCTTTTTGACCAGCTGGTGAAAGAGAATATAGCACACTGGACGTCCGCTGGAAGTTGGTGGGTCACTCCCTTCAGGGACGGGGATACTGCCCTCTCCAACTGGATCAGGTAGTTGGTGTGCTTTAGTGGAGATGCAAGACTCCGGACATCCATTCGAAGAAGTGGGTGGATCACCCCCCTCAGGGATGGGGATACTGCCGTCTCCATCTGGGTCAGCACTAGCCATGCTGATCACCACAGTAAGCAAAGTTCTCTTCACCGCTGACCTCTTTTCTGGATAATTGTCTATAGTGTTCACATCAGTAGTGTCTGCCGTTGGTGGACTGGCCTCACTTTTCCCTTCCTCGAGAGGAGTCTGATCTACGCTGCAGACATCTTGGGACCCCTCACTTATTGAGTTCGTTTCCACCTCCATAAAATCCAACAAGGGCTGGACATCTGCAAGCAGCTTCTGCAGCTCCAGTGCGAGCTGAGCGTTCAATTCCACTTCTGGCTCATCAAAGGTCTCAACCTGGGATGTAGCGGCTTCCTGGATAGTGGTAGATGACTGTTTGTTTCCAGCTATAACTGTCTCTTTGGAAGAGTGTTCCAGGCCGTTATCATCACATAAGTCTAGGGAAACCTGCAGGACGCTTGGGAATGAGGCTTCAGTCTCTTCCTGTGGCACTAGTTCGACAAACATTGACTCCTCCAGGTGAACCACCTCCTCTGGTGTAGACACGTCACTTTCAGGAGTAAAGGTACTGTCGAGGACAATGTCTGGGGCAGGTAGGTCTTCAGGAATAATAATATTTCCTAAATCCCTCGAAGCCATGGGTTCATCCTGTCTGAACGCTTGTCCAGACCACTGGACGGAGGTCTTAATGTCCTCAATCAACCCCATTCCAGCTAAATCAGGTTGGACATTCTCTGGCAAACATTTCTCATGCTGAGAGCCGTTTCCTTCTGTAACTGGACATGGGTCCTGGTGTGTGACTTCCAGGTGGTCCTCACCCGGTGCTGCCTCTTCAGACAAAGCGTCCTGGGGAGCTGTGTTCACCTGGGTCACAGCCAGAAGTTCTTGCTTTGTATTTTCAGGTTCGAAGTAGAGAAAGCTATAGCCAATTGTGTTGAGTACTTTGGCGGCAGCATTTCTTTTGGCCTCTTTCTTGGAGTGGCCAGCTCCTATTGCAGTTTTGTCTGCCACAGTCACTCGTACATAAAAGACCCAAGGGTCAAACTCTCTGTCCACGTGGTCAACTGTGTACTCTGTGGGCTTCCCTCTACATTTGGTGACAATTTCATGCAAGAACGCTACGGGGTTAGCGGTTGGCTGAAATGCGGGAAGCTCTCGCCAGAGCTTTTTGTTCTTACCGGTAAAACCGTTCTGCCTTTTCTCTGAAAGTGGCATTTGCCTCAGATCGGGCAGAATCTGCTTTGCTGCCAGGGTTTTAGCGATGGTCTTGGTCGGTCCCTGGGCTTCTGAGGTAAGGCGTCCAACAGTTAAACGGTAGGTAAAGATGGCATTGTGGATGGGGCCATCTCTCTTCACCTCGATAAAACAAGCGTCCAAACCGTTTTTTGCCGCCAGCTCACAGACTTCACAAACTTCATGTTTGTAGTTGACATCGATCTTTTGCTGTAAGGACATTGTGAATTCTTCAGAGGTCTCCATTTTCTTTGGAAAAGTGTTTCCGCGTTCGTTCCTTTTGCTGCGATGAGAAATATGTCTTGTTGCTGCTGAAGCTCTGATCAAAATGACCACTGGGAGGTGCTGTATCAGAATGTCAATGCTTTGCTTTGGAATTCTCTGGCTGTCGGTTGCTATGGAAGCATGACATCATTCAGAAATGGAATCACATCTCAGAATGCATTAGAGGAATTATGCAAATTACCTTAATTTGATGAGATAAGATAATAATAAATAAATAATTTATATTCTTCTAATGGGGCTGCACAATTCAACAACAAAAAGACAAATACGAGGATACACATGTTGTGAAGTGCACAGATCTTAGATTTACGTTACAAGTTCATTTCAGTCAAGCAAATATTTGCATTATTGGACAAATGTCCACTGACCTGCATCTCAATTTTAAACATAAATTGAATAGCAATATTTGCATTTAGATTTTTTTAAGCCCATTACGATTATAGAAGCTCCTTTTGCTGTCTTTCCACATGCAATATTTTATTGTTCATTTTTTTCTACATGTTTCCCTTCAGGTACAACACGTCGCCACCTCCTATTGGACATTATATTCACCTAGATTCACCTGAACTTTTAATTGTCATATTTATTGCTCTGTTTTCTTGCCTTAATGTTCGGTGCAGCTTTGAGGCGACTTCTGTTGTTTTATTGGGCCATACAAACCATTAAACTTGAACTGTGCTCTCGCGGCGTGTCTGTTCAGCGTGGGAAAGCACCCAACAGGACTGTGTGAGTGTGGAAGTGTGGGAAGTGTGGGTCATGTAATTCTGTCTTGTAATAAATATGATGAGGAGAGGCGGCAGATGTGTGGTCGGCTTTCTGACTTGGGGTTTTCTGTTTTTTTGGTAAAGATTTTTTTTTCTGTGAGAGAGAAGCAGGCAGGCATTGCGCATTCCCGCGCATAGCCTGCCGGAAGCAAGTAGAAGAAGAAGAAGAAATCACTTCCCTTTCCCCTGTTTAAGGATGGACGGATTGTTCAAAATGCTGCTGAAGCTCTAGTTCACTAACTGCACAGATCTAACAGTCGACCCATGAAAGGTTAAGGAGTTAGTTGCCAGTGTTAGAGCTTAGAGGCGACAATGTGATGGTTTCAGACGCAGCCATTGTGTTTTATGGACTTGTAGGTATGTGGAGATTTTCTAAAATGGAGTTGCCATTTTTTTCCCCCAATATCTGTGACCGGGTTTTGCCCTGATCATTGTTAGAGCGGGACGGCAAATGGCCTGTTTGGCTGAAATTAGACGGTCATTCCCACAGTAAGTCACTCGTCACGTCGTCAGGATAAATGTCTTCAGTCTCGTGTAGAAACGGAGAGAATCGGTCTTCATTTACTCCCACAGCAGCAAATTCAAAATGTAAGAATGTAATAAACACCTTTCAGACACTGTGGACACTGTGGAGAAGGAGGTGGACACTGTGGAGAAGGAGGTGGACACTGTGGAGAAGGAGGTGGACACTGTGGAGAAGGAGGTGGACACTGTGGAGAAGGAGGTGGACACTGTGGAGAAGGAGCTGGACATGAAGAGGGTCTTGTCGTTTGCTGCTCAAAGTTGTGTGATCTTTCCAACACCATTCAGTTACTCAGCTCCACTTTTGTTGCTCGTTTTTCCCACTTTCTGTCCACGATCATTAGTTTTGTTGACTCTGCACTGACACAACTGAAAACAGCCTCATTAAACCAAACTCCAATGTTTAAATGAACTAAAGGAGCTAAAATATAACATGTTTTAACACGTGCAACCAATGGAAATATGTTAAATCAATGTCAGATACAGATGCCCAGAGAGGCAGGCGCCCTCTGCTGGAGGAACCCGGTGTTGCATCTTACTGTAGATCATAATAAAAATTCTATAGGCCACACAGAAAGAGCATTTTCACTCAGAGTTTTAATGTTGACCTATTTTAAAGCATAAACCACAATAATATTCATGAAGATCAAGGTCGAAGTTTCTCACATTTGGTTTAATGTTTGTCTTGAACGTAATAATATGTGACTCTGGTTTGGAATCGGTTCAAAGGTCAGAACTTGAGTCTGTCTCTGTGAGCTTCACGTCTCTGAGCTTTGTTAAAGGAAAGAAAAAACAAATAAAGGAAATAATTCACACATGAAATTTAACAAAAAAGTTTTTAATGAACAATTTGAATGAAAAAGAAACAGTTGAGGCGACGCTGCAGGTGAAGAAACTTTTATATTTAGCGACATCAATGTGAAACCTTAGATCGATGACGTTAATGAGAAACAAAGTCTATTGCAAGTTTTTGTCATTAGATAGACAGACAGATATTGGGCTTTGAGTCACTCCGTTTTGTGAGATTTCACGTGGGCGTTCAGATGTCCTCTTTGGATAAACGTTCTCGGACAGACAGTACAGCTGAAAGGCCTCTCTCCTGTGTGAGTTCTCATGTGTCCTTTTAGAGCACTACTGTGGGTAAATGCTCTCTGACAAACTGTACAACTGAACGGTCTCTGTCCTGTGTGAGTTCTCACGTGTCTTACCAAGTGTGGTTTAGTGATGAATCTCTTAGTGCATACAGAGCAAACGTACGGCCTTTCACCAGTGTGAGCTCTCAGGTGTAAATCTCGGCTTGTTTTTCTGGTGAATGTTTTCTTGCATGTAGAGCAGCTGTAAGGTCTGTCTCCTGTGTGAGTTCCCATGTGACTTTTGAGATAGCCCTTGTTGTTAAAAGCTCTCTGACAAACTGGACAACTAAACATTTTCTCTCCAGTGTGTTGTCTCATGTGAGAGTTCAGAGAGGCCTGAACGGTAAACACTGCCTGACAAACTGTGCAGCTGTAAGGTCTGTCTCCTGTGTGAGTTTTCATATGTGCTCGGAGATGACTACCCTGTTTAAATGCTTTCTCACATACTGTACAGCTGAAAGGTCTCTCTCCTGTGTGAATCCTTGTGTGTCTTATTAACTGTTGTTTAGTGGTCAGTCTCTTCTTACAGACACTGCACTCATGTTTCTTCCTCACAGCGGCTCCAGTCTCTGCGTCCGTCTCCGTGTTCTTCTCCGCGGGTCGTAGAGGGGGGAGTGAAGACGAGTCTGTGGTGGGAGTGTTGAGATTTCCTTCTTCATTGAACTCTTGCTTTGTTTCTGGACAGCTGAAGGGTTCTGCTGAATGTTTATCTCTGACGTCACAAAGTGAAAGCACGTTGGTGATGATGATGTTCTTTGGTGACGTCTCAGTGAACTGTGGGAGCTGCTCTTCCTCCTGTTTGACGCTCTGTTCCTCTGGTTCCTCCAGTTCCTCTGGTTCCTCTGGTTCCTCTGGTTCCTCTGGTTCCTCTGGTTCCTCTTTAACCTGTGGAGTCTCGGGGATTTCCTGCTTCAGACTGGGCTCTGGACTCCACTGGGTCTGGACGTCTGCAGGAGACGACGAGAAACATTAATGACAAACATATTTCTAACTGTCAAACTGCCCATTTAAGGCCTGAAATCTCTAACATATAATGAAATATTTCTAAACATTAACATGTCCATGAATTGTGTCCATTTTGTGTCGGTTTCCTCCGGGTGCTACGGTTTCCCCGACCACTAAAACATGTACAATAGGCCTGTGTGAGAGAATGAAGGATGTGTGCTTCTGTCAGTCTCCCCCAGGGGAAACTGAAGCTAGAAAGGAGTCTGGAGTGAATGTATAAACTCTCTGTGGCCAAAGTCTTGTTGCAGACTTCCCCTCAGCTCCTGTCATGTCTCCACTGTGGACACTGGTCTCTGGAGCAGACTTGTATTTGGGGAACTGACCTGGAAAGCTGGGTGATTCCCAGTGGTCGTCAGTGTCAGACGAGTGCTCAGTGTGTCCCTCGGTCTCTGAGCTCATGTCCTCTCCCTGCGTCTCCTCTCGGTGCTCAGTTGGTCTTTGTTGAAGCAGTGAGGACTCTTCAGTCTTCACACAGACAGCACTGGACTCTGGGACCGGCCTGAAAACAGGATTTAAATATGATTAGCTTTAAACTCTGCTGTCAGTTTGTGTGAGTGAAATGTGTGACATGGAGCCTACGCTGGCAGCTGCTCTTCCTCCCGCTTCACGCTCTGTTCCTCCGGCTCTTCTCGTGGAGTCTCTGTGATTTCCTGGTTCAGCTCGGGGCCAGGACTCTGTGGTTTCTGGACATTCACTCTGACCAGCTGGACCCTCGGGCTCAGAACCTGGTCCAGGAGCCTCTGGTTCTCCCGTTTGGAGCGACACAGCTCCTCCTCATACTCCGCTATCGTCCTCTCCACCAGCTCACAGATCTCCTCAGCCGCCGCAGCCAGACGCTCACTCACCAGAGCTCTCAGCGTTTGGGCACCAGACATTTTACAAAGTCACAAACCGGTGGAGGCGACTTCAGCCTAAACAGAGACGACAGAGAAAACAATGAGGCTCAGCTCGAACCACATGTGACCATCATCTGTGAGAGATTAGAACTTCATCAGACTGAGAGCAACAAGAAGAACTCCTTATGGGACATGGGTTTGTTGGAGTCTGAATTTTAAGCGTTTTGAGGAACTTGGGAAAATAGCATTGATGATGAGGCTACGTTCAGACTGTGGCTGAAACGACCCCATTCAGATGAGTGCTTCATGTGCTCCTGTATCTGATCTATACACGACACAGATCCAGTCTTTCCAAATGCGGCCCAGGCCACTTGGACATGTGGCTCCAGATCCGATATGTATTTGACTTTTTCCAATGCGACTTCAGTCTGAACGACCAGGTCGCATGTATCCGACCTCCACATCACCGAGGAGAGAAAAGAGCAACAAACCGGAGAAGAGTTTAGTGTAAATCCAATATTCCACATCGAGCTGACTTTATTACAGACGACACTCCCTAAACCAGAGTCTGAGCTGGATTTAACCAGAGCTAATGTTGTTAGTGCTGCAGCGTCTGCAGAGTTTACAACATACAGGCTAACGATGCTAAGCTAGCCTCTCACTAACAGCTAACAGATCTGGCCATTCTTACGCAGTTTTATTTTGACTTTTTAATTTTAAACTCTTGATTCCCCCAAAAGAGGACGTGGCTCAGCAAACGTTCCCGGATGTTGCTCCCATAACGGAATAGACTGAACACTTTTTCTTTCTTTTTTTTAAATATTATTTTTATTTTAAAACAGCCAGAGGTGATACATGGCACGAGGCCTTTCAACATAGCACATTGCTGTAGCAAACAGAGCCAGACAAACTCACGGCAAACAATTCAACAAAAGAAGACAAGACAATAATATAAGATGAACAAAACAAAACAAAAGGATAAGTAAATACAAACTGATAGCACAGACAATGACAAAAAGAAGAGAGAGGCATCAAATAGTTTTAAATATCTAGATAACAAGGAGTAACTAAGGATGTGTCACATAGAGCTCGTGTACCTTGGACACAAATAGAGGGGGTGAGCTTAACCTGAGTGCTTCTAGGGCAGAACTCCAACCCATACAACATATGAGCTGCTGCAAAGATTATGTAAAAAGTTTGTTCTATATATTTAGTATTTTGATCGAGTTCTTATTCCAACCTTTGTTTAGAGATCTTATATACATTTCAATTTCCTTTAGGAATATTTTTTTAGGAGGGGATAACTACAGTTTTCACTAAATTTTACTTTATGAATATGGAATTTACCTAAAACAATAGATAGGTTCACCATAAATTCTATTTTCCAATTGGGGTGGTTATAATAAGTTATTATGTTTTGGTAATTCAATTTAATATTAAATGATGTTTTCTGTCGCACGTATTCTGACTGTACTTGCAATCAAAGAACAAATGTTTGAGGTTTTCTTCACTTGTCTCACAGAAAGTACAACCTGATGATTTATCCAAGTACATTGCGACTCTCAAATTAGTCGGGTACACATTATGTAGCACCTTCCAATGCACCTCTCTAACTTTGTTGTAAATACAGTACGTGAATGGCATAAGCCATGCTGCGTCCCAACATACTTCTAAAAATTGAGCAGACTGAAAACATTCGTTTACAGTTTCAAAGTAAATGAATGACAGTAAACGTCGCCAGTGACACAGATGAGACCTCCCTAGTTTAGTCTTAATGTTGTTCTTGTTTAGTCTTTTAACAAGTATCACATTATAATGTCGCTGCTTTTGTAGAAACTCATGTCCGGCGGTTGTTTTGCTAAATGCTAACCTCGCGTTAGCCGTTAGCATCACACTAGCGCCGACACCGAGCGAAATAAAAGGTTGAACTTACTCTAGAGTATGTTATTAGCTCGTTCTGTTTAGTCCAGACAATAAAAAGTCAAACACAACAAACGACATGTTGAAATGTGTCAAAAAGCCTCATAAAGAATGAATGAAACGTCACCCGTGTAATATCCCCGGAGTCAAACACGTTACGCACACGTTGTGACCCGATATGAAGGTCTGCCCGATTTGGCCAAATGTTCAAAGTGCGCATGCCCCGAACACGGTCAGATGCGGCAACCGTACGTGGAGAAACGTAGGCTGCGTCTGAAACCATCACATTATAGCCTCTGAGCTCTAACACTAGCAACGAACTCCTTAGCCTTTCATGGGGTCGACTGTTAGATCTGTGCAGTTAGCAGGGGCGTAGCACCAAATTCTGGGCCCTGGGTACAAACTATCTTGGTGTTTGTTTGTTTGTTTGTTTGTTTGTTTGTTTGTTTGTTTGTTTGTTTGTTTGTTTGTTTGTTTGTTTGTTTGTTTGTTTGTTTGTTTGTTTGTTTGTTTGTTTGTTTGTTTGTTTGTTTGTTTGTTTGTTTGTTTGTTTGTTTGTTTGTTTGTTTGTTTGTTTGTTTGTTTGTTTGTTTGTTTGTTTGTTTGTTTGTTTGTTTGTTTGTTTGTTTGTTTGTTTGTTTGTTTGTTTGTTTGTTTGTTTGTTTGTTTGTTTGTTTGTTTGTTTGTTTGTTTGTTTGTTTGTTTGTTTGTTTGTTTGTTTGTTTGTTTGTTTGTTTGTTTGTTTGTTTGTTTGTTTGTTTGTTTGTTTGTTTGTTTGTTTGTTTGTTTGTTTGTTTGTTTGTTTGTTTGTTTGTTTGTTTGTTTGTTTGTTTGTTTGTTTGTTTGTTTGTTTGTTTGTTTGTTTGTTTGTTTGTTTGTTTGTTTGTTTGTTTGTTTGTTTGTTTGTTTGTTTGTTTGTTTGTTTGTTTGTTTGTTTGTTTGTTTGTTTGTTTGTTTGTTTGTTTGTTTGTTTGTTTGTTTGTTTGTTTGTTTGTTTGTTTGTTTGTTTGTTTGTTTGTTTGTTTGTTTGTTTGTTTGTTTGTTTGTTTGTTTGTTTGTTTGTTTGTTTGTTTGTTTGTTTGTTTGTTTGTTTGTTTGTTTGTTTGTTTGTTTGTTTGTTTGTTTGTTTGTTTGTTTGTTTGTTTGTTTGTTTGTTTGTTTGTTTGTTTGTTTGTTTGTTTGTTTGTTTGTTTGTTTGTTTGTTTGTTTGTTTGTTTGTTTGTTTGTTTGTTTGTTTGTTTGTTTGTTTGTTTGTTTGTTTGTTTGTTTGTTTGTTTGTTTGTTTGTTTGTTTGTTTGTTTGTTTGTTTGTTTGTTTGTTTGTTTGTTTGTTTGTTTGTTTGTTTGTTTGTTTGTTTGTTTGTTTGTTTGTTTGTTTGTTTGTTTGTTTGTTTGTTTGTTTGTTTGTTTGTTTGTTTGTTTGTTTGTTTGTTTGTTTGTTTGTTTGTTTGTTTGTTTGTTTGTTTGTTTGTTTGTTTGTTTGTTTGTTTGTTTGTTTGTTTGTTTGTTTGTTTGTTTGTTTGTTTGTTTGTTTGTTTGTTTGTTTGTTTGTTTGTTTGTTTGTTTGTTTGTTTGTTTGTTTGTTTGTTTGTTTGTTTGTTTGTTTGTTTGTTTGTTTGTTTGTTTGTTTGTTTGTTTGTTTGTTTGTTTGTTTGTTTGTTTGTTTGTTTGTTTGTTTGTTTGTTTGTTTGTTTGTTTGTTTGTTTGTTTGTTTGTTTGTTTGTTTGTTTGTTTGTTTGTTTGTTTGTTTGTTTGTTTGTTTGTTTGTTTGTTTGTTTGTTTGTTTGTTTGTTTGTTTGTTTGTTTGTTTGTTTGTTTGTTTGTTTGTTTGTTTGTTTGTTTGTTTGTTTGTTTGTTTGTTTGTTTGTTTGTTTGTTTGTTTGTTTGTTTGTTTGTTTGTTTGTTTGTTTGTTTGTTTGTTTGTTTGTTTGTTTGTTTGTTTGTTTGTTTGTTTGTTTGTTTGTTTGTTTGTTTGTTTGTTTGTTTGTTTGTTTGTTTGTTTGTTTGTTTGTTTGTTTGTTTGTTTGTTTGTTTGTTTGTTTGTTTGTTTGTTTGTTTGTTTGTTTGTTTGTTTGTTTGTTTGTTTGTTTGTTTGTTTGTTTGTTTGTTTGTTTGTTTGTTTGTTTGTTTGTTTGTTTGTTTGTTTGTTTGTTTGTTTGTTTGTTTGTTTGTTTGTTTGTTTGTTTGTTTGTTTGTTTGTTTGTTTGTTTGTTTGTTTGTTTGTTTGTTTGTTTGTTTGTTTGTTTGTTTGTTTGTTTGTTTGTTTGTTTGTTTGTTTGTTTGTTTGTTTGTTTGTTTGTTTGTTTGTTTGTTTGTTTGTTTGTTTGTTTGTTTGTTTGTTTGTTTGTTTGTTTGTTTGTTTGTTTGTTTGTTTGTTTGTTTGTTTGTTTGTTTGTTTGTTTGTTTGTTTGTTTGTTTGTTTGTTTGTTTGTTTGTTTGTTTGTTTGCTTCAGTTACAGAAATTGAATAACCTTTAATCCTGTGGTGACAAACCAAGATCACCGTCAAAGATAGAGGTGAGCTGAGAACCATTCAGCCAAAACAACATCCGGCTCAGCCAGCAGTTTTTTACATGCCCTTTCTAATGCCACCCACCACTACAGCAAGTAGCATTCTGCTTGTGCCGCCGCCGCAGGCCACAGCACCCAGTACAGTTTGCACACCACAGTCTGACAGCACAACTGCAAGTACATTAAAAAAGTAACATCCAACAGATGCACTAAATGTGGAGAGCCACGCACCACAGACACCGGCCATAGCCAGTTCAAAGGCAGAATTTACTGCCCAAACAAGGAGACCCTAACCAAAGAGCAGTGGCTGAGAATGATGAGAAAATAAGTTATACATATACCTGTATTTTTTGTGAAGATTTTGTTTTTATTGTAGTGTTGTGATTTACAATTGTCCATAGCCGTTTATTGGGCTGAATGTCTATCATATGTGTCTGCACGTAGCCATAGCCCATTGTATCAGATGACGTATGACATACCCGCTGTAAAGTTTTCGAGCTAAACTATTTAGAACACGGTCTAAAGCTTGATCAAAAAGATGGAGTCGCCGCTGTCCCTCCTCGTTCTGTGATTGGTTCCCAAATCCATGCAAAAATTGCTGCTGTGCAGTTTGAAATGATTCGAGCGCACACAGCAGCACAGGTATTCCCAGGCTGTGTGCTGCCCACAAAATATACACAAATTGTTGTATTTGTTCAAGGTTAATATGATGTGTATATATTTCAGATCAGTTCAGTTTTGTTTGTTTTTCTTTTTACTTGTAAACAGTTATTTATTTTAAATACTACACCAAACGTGATTTATTTGTACATATTTTGTTAAATGTTGTATATATTGTATAAAGTGTACATTATGTGTTTTATATTTAGAAGAGAAAATAAAAATAAGTTTTGAATATTTAATTGATCTGTTTTATGTTTATTGTTTTGTTAATGGCTGATAGTGACAGTGATTAGTCATTAGGTGGAATGTTAAAGTCAAATTACATAAAAGAAGAGATACATGCACAATGCCCATTTATTTATTTTAGTCTAGGTTACAGTAATAGGTGGTTTAATCGTGTAAATAGCAATATTTCAGTGCACTTGTTTTTCAGTAACAGGGTTCATTAGGGGTCAACAACCTTTTATTGCAGGCCATAAAACAGAGTGCTCATCTAGAGTGCAGGCACCTGCTGTGCAGGCACCATGCTGTGACTGATCAAACAACTTTGAGTGACAACTTGACCTCAGTTAGGTAAACAAAACCTGGCTCCAGATGTACAGCAATTTCAGCAGCACCAATTGCGTGTTTGATGACACTATAACACCATATATGCACAGTGTTTATATATTTTAGATCATTGGATTAGATCATTTCATCTAGATTAAATGCAATGTGTTGATAATTAAATACATGGTCAATTGCCTGCAAGCTGCATTCCTTATATTACACTAAATAAATCTTGAAATGAATAAAATAGACACTAGACCCAGGGAGAAAACGCATGTTCTTAGTGGGGATCGAACCAGGATCTCTGTGGTTTTTCTCCCCCCCTCGCCCCCCTCCCCATAATTCTTCCCCATCTTATACGGACAATTGTTCCACCAGCTTCGGCCCAAAAGTACGTCGGCCCATCGGGAAAACTCCCGAATCTCCCGATGGCCAGTCCAGCCCTGGGCTGTTATCCGTAGCTCTGCACCAGTGTTAGCTCCCAGCTAGCAGCACGCTCACCCCCAGGGCGTGGGTGAAAAAACACATGACAAACTCTGCCCAGTTGGATAAACAGTTGTGTGTACCTCGCTGGTGACAGTGACGGTGCCATTGACTGTCCTGTGTAATCCAACAACCGGACCAAAAAGCAGAAACTAGACTCACAGGCTCACAGCTGCTCGTACTAACACCAGGCAGTGTTCGCGCTACGCCTGTCCTGGTTGCTATGAGACGGAGGCGGAGGCGTGTGTGGGCGGGGCCACAGAGGCACAGAGGCAGAACCACGGGCAGAACTGATGACGTTTTCTGGACGCCATGGACACGCTCTCCTCCAACCGCAAAATATCAAATGCAGTTGCTGCGTGAAACCAGTAGAGGCGCTAACCCTGCGGTTTTAGACACAAAAGTGAGATTTTGAACAAGTTTGCACCAAATGTCAACATATTGACTGGGACATTAGCTAACTCTATTCAACAACCATTTAGACCGTTTATCAGCAAAAAAAAGTGGATTTGGTGTTTAGTTGCTCTTTAACTTCCACCTGAACCGAGCACATTTTCTCCAGTTTGGCTTTACTCCAATCCAAAAGCTTCTGGAAAAAAGGTGTGACAGAACTGAGACAAAAACAATGATGAAGATGTGACAAACATTTTACAAAAAAATTACAAAAAAGTGACGAAAAAATGACAAAAATGTGACAAAAAAAATAAAGCAACAACTTACCTGCTATTGAGCTTTGACCTGAGAATTAGAGAAACAATATCAGTGTCTTTATGACTGCTCTGAAACCAACTAAAACATATAGAAACTTGAATAAATGTTATAAATCAGGATCTGTGTCTTTAAAAACCTCCGTCAGAAGTTTATGAGAGTCTTTGCACACGCCTCGTCCCAAACCAGGAAACCCGGATCAGACACAAACGTCTGAGTGAAACCTGGAGCCTGGACTGAGGTGAGTCTGAAGGGTTTCTCACATTAAACAATCGTCTCTCAGCTGTTCAGAGCCGGACTGATGACGGCTGTGACCGGAGGATCCTTGTTCTAAATACAATAGTTGTTACTGTGTCATGTGTGGATTCCTGCGCCGTTATTATTCCCTTCGGGACAATTATTAACTTGAACCTTGAACGAAACATAAAACCTGTGGAAATCGTGATTTTTCCAAAGAGAAATCCAAGAAAATACAGAAAAACTCAAATATTCTGAACGACATCTGCTTCATCGATCAATAAGAAGAATTTGCCACTTAAAGATTTACTCACAGTGGAAAAAGTAACAATTATTTTTACTCGACTAAGAAACAGAAACTTCATTATTACTCAAGTAGAAGCAAAAAGTACTGTATGATAAAACTACTTCAAGAAGTACAAGTTCTTCAAAAAAGTTACTCAAGTACATGTACTCTCCGTTTACAAACCTTTTAATAACGACTTTCACTCCATCTGACCCTTTTGTTATTTCTGGTCTTCAGAGCTCTTTCCGACATGGCGTCCAGACTGGAGCAGGACCTGAGCTGTCCCATCTGCTGTGAGCTCTTCAGAGATCCTGTTCTTCTGACCTGCAGCCACAGCTTCTGTACGGTCTGTTTGGAGAACTGGTGGGAGGACAAACCACTGAAGACCTGTCCAGTCTGTAAGAGAAGGTCCTCGAAGGATCATCCACCAAGAAACCTGGCCCTAAAGAACCTGGTGGAGACGTTCACAGAGGAGAAAGGGCAGACTGCTCCAGCTGCAGAGCAAACATCTCCATCTCCACAGCAGCCCGAGTGCAGCCTTCACTCTAAGAAGCTGCGGCTCTTCTGTCTGGACCATCAGGAGCTGATCTGTCTGGTCTGTAGAGACTCCAGGACTCACAAAGACCACAGGTTCAGACCCATCGAGGAGGCAGCCTCAGACCTGAGAGAGCAGCTGAGGAGAAACATCAAACCTCTACAGGACAAAGTGAAGGTAAGAGACCTCCTCCTCCTGCTCCAGTCAGAGGAACATGTCCACAGAGCTCAGAGGAACATCAACATGTCCTGCTACAGAAAGGGAAGTCTGACTCTAAATAACTCTGATGTTTCTCCTCAGGTCCTGGATGAGAGCAGAGCACAGTTTGATGAAGCAGCGGCTCATATCTCACTCCAGACCAAACAAACACAGGCACAGATCAGAGCGGAGTTTGAGAAACTGCACCAGTTTCTGAGGGACGAGGAAGAGTCCAGGATGAAGGCTCTGAGAGAGGAAGAGGAGCTGAAGATCCAGGACATGAAGGACAAGATGGCCGCCCTGAGCAGAGACACGGAGGCTCTGTCCAAGACCATCTCGGAGACAGAGGAGCAGCTGAGAGCAGCAGACGCCTCCTTCCTGCTCCAGTACAAGACTGCAGAGGAGAGGCTGCAGCGCTGCCCCCTGGTGGAGGAGCCACAGATAAAACAATCAGATCTGATAGACCAGGCCAAACATCTGGGAAACCTGGGCTTCAACATCTGGATGAACATGAAGAAACTGGTGCAGTTCTTCCCTGTGGTTCTGGAGCCAAACTCTGCAGACTCTGATCTCATTCTGTCTGAAGATCTGACCTCAGTGAGAAAAGGAGAGAAGCAGAAGGTCCCACAGAACTCAGGGAGACAGACAGATGGCTCTGTACGTGGATCAGAAAGGTTTGTCTCTGGGACTCACAGCTGGGAAGTGGAGGTCGGGGGTAAGGTCTGGGCTGTGGGTGTGAGTGGACATGTTCAGAGAGGAGCGAACACTGGGTTTGGAGTTTGGTTCATACGTTTCACTGATGGTAAATATTCAGCCGTTTCTACCCCAGGCCCAGTTAAACGTCTCTCGGTGAAGAACCTGCAGAGAGTTCGAGTGAAGCTGGACTTTGACACAAACACATTGACCTTCACTGACCCCGACACAAACACAGACCTTCACACAGTCACAGACTCTTTCACTTGGATCTTTCAACATTTACGCACACGTGACGCTCCTCTGAAGATCTCACCAAAGAGCATCACAGTAACAGTGTAGAACCTACAGCTCCATGTTACTGGCCTCTCTCTTTAATCAAGTTCCTGATGAAAAACAGTCAGAGCTCAAATTGCCTCCACTAAAACTCTGTTCCTCCCGAGTCGTGCCACTGTCGATCTGTTTTGATTTAAATCTACACTTTATCAACATGAAGATATTTTGATGTTTAACTGGACCAGGTCATAATGAGAGTCTGTCAGGGTTTATTCTGTTATGTTTCTTTGTGGGTGTTTTTTGCTCCTAAAACAATAAAGACTGTTTCTATTTTCCACAAAGACTTAACAGCTGATAAGTGACATTCACCGCACGCCGGCGACACTTCCGATGACGGCCTACAGATGGAGACACTGGTCAGAGATTTGAACATCTCTAACTCTAGTGTCTGACCAAATAACACCAGTAACACAAGTGGACACAGTGAATGTTACTGAGCTCATCTATGGTCATGTTCGAAGAAGCCACAGGGGAAACAAAGAAAAAAACTCCCATTTCTCCTCCATCACTTTAACAAATGTTAACATAGGTGTGTAAGATCAAACTACTGAATTATTTTATCATTTTACAGGTTAATAATGATTGTTTATATTGTTGTATATTGTTTACTGTTGGTGATCTTCATCTTGCCCAGGGAATACAGTTTGGAGCTAAAACTGGCACATTTACAGAGATGTTAATTAATGTGCATTGTCCCTGTTCAAATAAACAAATAAAATTTGTGATTGTGATTTGTGATTCCTTTGTGTTGCCGTCTGTATCCATCCCCTGGGGTCAGCCCTATGTTCCCCGGGTCTGATGCTTCCATCTCAATAGAAGTGGGGGAACATCGATATCTTAAAGGAACAGGCCACCGTTTGTCCATACTGAGATATGTTCTTAGCTTAGACGAGTTCATGTGTACCTGTCTGGTCTTCACGCGTGTCCTCAGTCACGTAAACACAGCACAGACGGCGTTAGCATTTTAGCCTCTCCTCCTCTATAGCTCCAAACCAGGTGAAGATGGACGGCCCTCCACCAAGAAAACTTGCCTACCCCTGCCTTACAATATAGTTCCCCTTTTTATCCACTTAGAAAATCCACATTGTTTCATGTTGTGTAATTATACTTTCTCGTGCAACGTAACTATATTCAAACAGGGAAAACGTGAAGAGCTTGGTATCTTCTATCTTCACCTGGTTTGGAGCTATAGAGGGGGAGAAGCTAAATGCTAACGCCGTCTGCGCTGTGTTTACGTGACTGAGGACACGCGTGAAGACCAGACAGGTACACATGAACTCGTCTAAGCTAAGAACATATCTCAGTATGTAAAAACACTGGCCTGTTCCTTTAAGGTTAGTGTGTAGAGCAGGGTCAGGGTTCAGCTGATTGATATGACGTTTCCCTCTCATGACTTGTGATTGGTTGATGCACCAACTCTCACCCACTGTTGAGCCCATTCATTTTGAATGCTTAATTATTAACATAAATTTTCATATAAATAAACAACTAACCATTATCAATATCTATAGGCCCCCATCAGCTCCTGCTGATTCTATGAAGTGCATTATTTCAACAATAAGCTTGATCAAAACGAAAGAACTTATGATCTTAGGGGATTTTAACAGTAATTGGCTCCATCGATCATCAACGAAAGACAAATATTTAGTTAGAAGTCTCAATCTTACCCAATTAATCACTGAACCGACCAGAGTTGACCAACGTCTTTCTTCACTCTTGGACTGGATATTGGTCACCCATCCAGATAGAATATCTGTCTCAGGAGTTCTGTCAGATGGCTTTAGTGATCACTGTATTGTTTTTTGTGTATGGAAAATTCATCTTCCAAGAGTTGCTCCAAAATATCATTACGGTGAGACAAACTAAACATATCAACACTGAATCATTCATTAATGATATAGTTAATATTAACTGGGACAGATATCAGCTTATAGCGTTTGCAGAGGATGCATGGAATTACTTTTTTTCTGAAGTGTCTAAAATAATTGATAAACATGCTCCTTTGAAAACATTTCGTGTTAAAGGCAGGCATCTGCCTGGGACTAATTCCGTGTTGCTTGATCTATTTCAGGGGTCGGCAACCCGCGGCTCCGGAGCCGCGGCTCTTTCATCCTTATGCTGCGGCTCTGAGTGCCTTAGGAAAATAAATTACTAAAAAAAAAAAAAACCTAAGTGTAGCAGACCGAGGCAGTAGCCCACTTGTTAACTGCATTGCTTTACAGTGATCACAACGCCACTCTGAATTGTGGGTCAGAGAACCCAGTATTGACTTTACTTTCTGATGAATTATCAGAGTTTTCTGTGTACAGGCCTGGTATTATAACATGAAAAATCATCATTACTTTGTATATATTTCTTCAGGACCATTGCTAACTTTCTGCTATTGCTGCATATTGTTTGGAGTGCCTATTTGCCAAACTATTGTACAATGAGTAGGCTAATTGCTAGTTATTTAGAACAGAAAGTACAGGGAGGTAGACTAAGGCGCTTTTTAAAAGGGAAGATATTTAGATTATATATGCAGTAAAACTTAGACATTAGCAAGTGTTTCAGTACTTTAAAACTTCACTTATTCTTATGGTCACCCTCTGACAGCTTGCTTGGTTGTTTCTCCCTACATTTCCTTTCCTTGTCTATCCGGTTCCATAAAGTGATTGGACCAAAAATGAAGAGCAAGACATTCCACTTCATTTAAGATGAAACTGAATTGATCTCAAATTGGAGAAACTCACTTGTTAGCTGCTCTTACACTGTGGGGTGCAAATAAAAAAAATGGTGGAATCAAAGAACTAGGTAATGTGAAAAACAGGTGTGAGTAAAGTATATTGTATATAAATTATATGAAAGGAAAATAGCTAAATCCATTGCTCTGTTACATAAAGTTAATTTCTTGAAATCAATCTTCTTGACTTACTAATACAACAGCATGATAATACTATATTTAACTTAACAACCTATAGAAACGTATACAGGTCATTAATTTACCACATTTTCACACAAAAAAGGCTACTGAGATATAGATATAGAGATCCATAAAATCCACTATTTATTAAATCTAAGTCACTAAAATTCACAAAATGTTATGATCTACTTTATTATATGATTCTTCAGCTTTTGCCTAAAGCCAAAAACAAAATATTGCCAATGAACATCCCACAAAGTAAAGAGAAATAGAAAGTTACTATAATCACAAAATGACACACATCTTTAAAACACACTGGTTTAATTCCGAAACAATGGAACAAACTGTCGCTGTGAAAGGACTTTGTTTGTGGTATAAACTTCAGAAAGAAGTAAAAGAGTCAGGAACTGTCCCGGCATTCAAGAATGCATCAAAGCCACAATGTTTAAGGACGATGAAAATTAGGTTTGGACATAGCTAATGTGAGATACTTGCTTTAAACAGACATAAAAATTATGTTGTTTTATTTTTATTTGTATATTGTAAATACTGTACAACAATGGCACAAAAATATCAGTAAACTGTTATTATTGCTGTTAATATTTAGAAAGCTGGACCATGAATAAAATAACAGACAGATGTAAAGTAATAATGGGTAGATTCATAAGACTGATGTTCTTTAAGATAAGATAAGAAGAACTTTATTGTCTGTTCTGCTCCTTTTCATTCAGACTTGTGGGGACCAGTTTTTATTGTTACTTTTGATTGAAATTAATAAATAAATTGAAATAATAACATTGGTATATTGTGTACATTTAACAGAAACTTTAAAATGAAGCAAAAATATAAAGCATCAACATGCATAAGCATATTAAAAACTTTTTTCAAATGTAAGATTTGACTTTAGATACTGGGCTAGCGTATAAAAGTTGCGTTCAAGTGTCTGCTTTTTGTGTGTTGGATATATGAATACACGTCCAATGGACATTAAACATTGTCTTATGATATGGACATGATAAAGAGACCACAGAAAAGTAACTTTATACAATAGAAAACATTGTCATATAAAATAGATTTTAAAATGTGAACGGCATGAAAATTGTAAAAATATCAAGCTGTGATTAGAAGCTATCCTTAATCCTTAATAATATAATACTTGCATTTGTTGTTAAAATGGGTCTTATCAGAAAATGCCTGTGCATTAGGTTGCATTGAATGACGTAATGTACAATTATATTTTCTTAGATTTATGCAATATCATATAATGAATGGGATTATCTGATGAAGCAGTAGAGGACAGATGCACATAATTCTCTGCTTGTAATGTTTAGATGACATTCACATTTAGTGTTCTTAATATTCTGACTGTTGTGCCACTTGATTAATATAGCCATGTAATAAACCTAACTAAACTGTAAATATTCAAGTTCCATTTTAATGTTTTTCGTGATACTGTCTAAAGTGACACAGACATCCCCTTGAAGGCAAATTAATGTATAAATCCAAGAAGGTTTGCCGACTTATGGAAAATAAAACAAGAGGCAAGCAGGGGTCCATAGTAGAACCGCAACTTTTCCATTTTGAGAAATTTGTTAACAATGTATTAGGGATGTCACAATCCTAACATTCTGAATAACAATTATTGTGAGGAAAAAATGTAATAAAGATATTCCCTCTGATCTGTGACACGTGAATTCACTCCAATTACAAAAGAGTTCTTTTGGGACTCTTCGGCAATATCATGCAATTATCACGAAAACGGATAAGATTTGTTCTCAGTGCATTGGGTTATTGAGCTTGCTGCTGACATGTGTTTTGGTCTAGATTTAACACCTGGTTTTGTACACTTGTATTGTCTTTTGAGTATACACCACCAGCATACTATAGAACTCATTGCCATCAAAACTAGACACTGAAAGATCATTTGCTGTGTGCATAAGCAACAATATTTAACTTAAGTACATTTGGTTTAGATTTTCCCCAAACTGAGTTTCATACTTTGCTATTTCATCATCTTTGTTTTTCATAACCTTTACAATATTTTCATAGGTTTACCCCTATACCATGAACAACTCAATTTGCTAAGAGCATTCAACTTTTTCCAGTATACATCCTTTGTCACTTTTGTCTCTCTTGTACATCACAAGATATTTACAACTAGGATTTGTTTTCCGTCAATCGTACAACATGACACATATAACACACAACACATAACTTAGATAAATAATAAACTATAAAAACTTTAAACTATAAGACTATAAGGGCATGCATAAGACGGTTACATTTAAACTATGATAAGGAAACAACAATTTGACATAGAACAACAGCGTGTTTTGTATTCACAGATGTGTAAGTGCATTAAGCACGAGTGTGGACAGACCACATAGTGAAATAGAGCAGATTATTGAACAGTGTTTTGCATCTTTTCACACTGGTCACAGTCTTTTTCTGTTGCATTTCCTTTTCATTTCTTTAAGCTTCACCTATTTCCTATAGGGAAGCATCTTTTAGTTTTGCTCATCCTGGCTTTCTTCACAGTTTACATGTTTAAGTCGTGTGCAAGTACCATATACACTCCATCCTAATGACATTTTAACAGTAAAAGGCCCATAATTTGGATTGTTTACAAACTTTTTGTGACTAGTGCGACTTTGGAGCATTCATTCCGATTAGCAATTCAACATATGATTCGATTTCTGGAAGATCCACGTGACTTAAGGACCGTTTCTTTATGGCCTCTTTGGTAACCACATTCACTTTTGTCACATGGTATTGTCTTTTTGATTATACACCACCGGAATAGAACTCATTGCCATCACAACTGGAAACTGAAAGATCAATTGTCAACGAAGTAGATAGTGTTTGTTGAGGTGACATTGTTTGCAAATTGTTTTTTTTGTCTTTTCAAGTTGAGTCTTACAGATGTTATTCTGTGCAGAAACTTGATGTTAAACCATTTTTCTAAAAAATGCATAGGTTTGGACAATTTTATTGTCTTTGTGTTTGTGTTGGATTTCACATCAACTGGAATGATTGAAATTTACCAACTCCACTGGTCCCGGTTTGAGCTTGCTCTGATTCAACTGTTGAGAAAGTGCTATGGACATCAGGATTGAGCTCAGGCAGATCAGTTTGATAGATTTATCCACTGAAACATTTACATGAAGCATAGTAGGATGATTCAGGCGGCAATTGTCACAAATGGCACATTTTATGCATTGTTTGTTACAATGTCCATACTCAAAACATTCAAGGCAAAGTCTCAACAACTTTCCTTAACAAAATTAATCTTTTCTCAATGTTTCGGGTTTGTAAACCCAGGACAACAATTTAAAGAATGAGATTGTGAACAAAATGGACTGTTAGGATTATTAGCTTTAACAGATCTGTTATTAGCAGCAAAGTTCACTTTCCTTTTTAAACTGTGGTCAGTCAACACTTTGATTTAAATGTCACCAATTATGGGATCAGAGATGATTTTCAACTGGCGTTCAACAAAATTACAACGTCTGAGACATTTTTCTTCTTGGATGTCATGCGACAGTTATTTCATTTTGTACGGCAGCTTTGAGGTTATGCTTTTCATGTTGAATGACATTAGACTCATTTAGGTGTGGTAGTTGAGTTGCGTTTTGTTGTTTGATGAGCAGGTCTGATGTTTAATTTTGCTTTTGCAGAAAATGTCCTGTAAACTTTGATCTCTGTCAAATCTTGGTGGTGAAGGTATACTTTGAGATGGATTGGCTGCAGGTTGGATGTTAGGAGTGATTTCTTTGGTTTGTGTGCGTTGTGTTTTGTCAAGAGTAGTTGCAGTTTGCATGATTTTTGGTTTGGTGGTTACATTGGTAGTTTGTTGCTTTGCTCTTGATACATAGCACGAGTTCAAACCGTCACTGGATGGTCTCCAGGTTAGCAAGCTCAGAATCTGCAGCTCCACCGCCTCAATCTTCTTCCTTATTTCCTCAGTCTTATACTACTCTCCTTGCTAAGAAACGCCGGTTTGTTGTGTTGACCGCATCCCACTTCTACGCACTCGGGAAATGTTGAAAAGAAGCACATATTTTTACTAAAAACAAAAACAGTTCGCCTTACCAAATGTTTTGTTTATTTATTTATTTGTTCATGTCATGCCATAACACAATGTTTTTTTTTCATCCATACATGAACAAAAAGGGACGGAGGGAAGATTAATCTTGTATTATCTGTTCCCATTAGCAACTTTACAACAACATTAAAGCAATAAAGCGTTCTACCCAAATTCCTCACCAGGTCACAAAACATAACAAAACAGCATCATTTGTGTTGCAGTTCTGCAGTTAGATTCAGGTGTTTTCAATTTTCGTAATCTCTCAGGCATACGGTTTGCCCACCAGAGACTACTCACTTCATTTTCGTGCTTTATACCAGTCTGCGTGAATTTATGGCATCAAAAACATGTTTGTGTGGAAATCAGAGACACAATGCATGCTGTAAAACTCTTTAAAAGCATCCCACCTGTGAAAACACTGTGCATGCGTAAAATCTTGTGAGTGGAGGTCCTGATCAAACACACTGGTGGCATCCGGGGCCTGTTCCCGGGAACAGCGACATGTAAACCCTGGGATGATGCTTGGGGCTGGTGAGAAACACTTTTGGGGGCAGATGTTGGACACACGGGAGCGCTTGGGACGTCTTAACATCATTATTGACGTTAAGACAATAGGGTCATCATAAACACGATTGGGGACAGGTGGTGGGGGAACTGAGGAACAGTCAACAGTCGGGGGACAGTGGGTCATAAATCATCAAATACAGTGCGGGGTGGTGGTGGGGGGGGGGGGTGAAAAAAGTGCATGTAATACATGCACCCTCGGGAAAAAACTTAAAAAACAAACAAACATAAAGGCAGTAGCAATAGCGTAAATTTAGATTGAGGGAGACAAAGGGGGCAGGGCGGTTTGTTATCATTTTTATTATTAAAGGTGCTCCTGTCAATCAACAGTGGTTGCGCATGAATCACACGAGGGCAGGGCCGAGGGAGGTGGGGGATTTGGCGCAGTGGCTTATGGGATGGCACATAGCTCCTAATCACCGGTTTGTTAGCATCAGAGGTCCCTATGCTAAAGTGGCTATGATAGTTAGCACCAGAAGTCCCTATGCTAAAGTGGCTATGATAGTTAGCATCAGAGGTACCTATGCTAAAGTGGCTATGATAGTTAGCATCAGAGGTCCCTATGCTAAAGTGGCTATGATAGTTAGCATCAGAGGTACCTATGCTAAAGTGGCTATGATAGATAGCATCAGAGGTCCCTATGCTAAAGTGGCTATGATAGATAGCATCAGAGGTACCTATGCTAAAGTGGCTATGATAGTTAGCATCAGAGGTCCCTATGCTAAAGTGGCTATGATAGTTAGCATCAGAGGTACCTATGCTAAAGTGGCTATGATAGTTAGCATCAGAGGTCCCTATGCTAAAGTGGCTATGATAGTTAGCATCAGATGTCCCTATGCTAAAGTGGCTATGATAGTTAGCATCAGAGGTACCTATGCTAAAGTGGCTATGATAGATAACACCAGAGGTCCCTATGCTAAAGTGGCTATGATAGTTAGCATCAGAGGTACCTATGCTAAAGTGGCTATGATAGATAGCATCAGAGGTACCTATGCTAAAGTGGCTATGATAGATAACACCAGAGGTCCCTATGCTAAAGTGGCTATGATAGTTAGCATCAGAGGTCCCTATGCTAAAGTGGCTATGATAGTTAGCATCAGAGGTCCCTATGCTAAAGTGGCTATGATAGTTAGCATCGAGGCTCCTTTTCCTAACTCCTTCCTAACTGACAGACCAACTCGGAAGCATCTTGTCATGGCGGACGCTGACGCACATCCGGTTTGGCGTAAGAGCTCTTAGCAATTTGCTCGTTTCGGACGCAGCAAGAGACCCAGAGACTCAGAGACTCAGAGACCCAGAGACCCAGAGACTCAGAGACTCAGAGACCCAGAGACCCAGAGACTCAGAGACTCAGAGACTCAGAGACTCAGAGACTCAGAGACTCAGAGACTCAGAGACCCAAAGACTCAGAGACCCAGAGACCCAGAGACTCAGAGACCCAGAGACCCAGAGACTCAGAGACCCAGAGACTCAGAGACTCAGAGACTCAGAGACCCAGAGACCCAGAGACCCAGAGACTCAGAGACCCAGAGACTCAGAGACTCAGAGACTCAGAGACTCAGAGACTCAGAGACTCAGAGACCCAGAGACTCAGAGACCCAGAGACCCAGAGCTGAAGTGGAAACACAGACACAGGAGAAACAGAAGAAACAAAAAACTAAAGCAAAAGATTCAACTTTCAAATGCCCTAAAAGGAAAAACACTAAAGGATTCTTTTAAATGTCCAGGTTTGTGTCTCTTAAACTTTGACCTGGAAACACTTGTTCAGTGAAGTTAGATTCACACACAGCGGTGGGAGGAGAACTCCTTTTAATTACTTAAGTAAAAGTACTGATACATGAGCTACACGTTTACTTAAGAAGGAAAAATATCAGATTATAAAAAGTATGCACTTGCAAAGGTGCTTTAGAAGTCAAAAGTATTTCAAAACATTTAAAAAAAAGTATTCCAGGACTAAACCAGGTGTAAAATGAGTCTAAACCAAGACCACACCAGGGCTCAACTAGGACTAAACCAGGACTAAACCAGGACTTAACTAGGACTAAACCAGGACTAAACCAGGACTTAACTAGGACTAAACCAGGACTAAACCAGGACTTAACTAGGGATAAACTGAGTGAGAGAACGTGTTTAAATCAGTTCACTTTAACTTTGACTCCAGATCACAAACCTGCTCTGAAATGTAATGAAGTAAAAGTAAGAAGTAGTCATCATTAAAAGGTACTCAAGTAAAGTAAAAGTACCTCAAATTTGTACTTTTTACTTCATTACTGACAAATGATCCTCCAGGGATTGTGCCAGAAACTCTTCAGGTTTTGGTCCAACTGTGTCTCTTAACATTTAAACTTTCACAATAACAGGTTTAACTTTTCACTGATTAATGTTTCTCCATAAATGTTTTGGGGAAGTTTTATTTTTCTTTCATTGGTGCGACAAATATCTCACTGTAGTCGCTCTTACAAACTTTACAGCCTTGGTCTGAACAATGAGGTGATATAAGGTTTTCCAGAGGGATTTTTTAAATTTCTAATTCTTAATCTGATTTATTGAGTTTTGAATTTTTTAAAAAAACAAGGCGAAATTTCAATGTTTTTTTCCCCCCCCACAAATAAACCGCTATTTCACATTTACTCAAGTACAATAAACTTTGTGAAGAAGCTGTACTTATTATAGTAGTTATATCATCAGTACTTTTTACTTTTACTTGAGTAACATTGTAATGAAGTGTCTTTACTGTGAGTCACTGTTAAAGTTACAAAAGCTTCACGTCGACTTTAAACATCTGTAGTTTGTGTTTCGTTCCTTTTTTATGGCATTTTCTTTGGAAACATCTGGATTTTCACTTTATTACAAGTTTTGTTTCTCATCGTTTATGTCACGACTGAAACATTTCGTCAAACAGTTACTCAGAGAAAGTACTTTTTACTTGTACTTGTATATTTGGGCGTCTCCTCCTCGTCTGGTTAAAGTTCTTCATCATCTGTGTCTCTGTTTAAACGTGATTCTCAAAACAAAGACCTGAGGATTGTTGATGTTGATTCTGACCGTCAGGGGGCTGTGTGGGGGCCAGGTTTGGGGGGGGCTGTTGGGGGGTCGTTGGGGGGGGGGGGGGGGGGGGGCTGTTGGGGGGTCGTTGGGGGTCCGGGCTCAGGCTTCCTCTGGTCTTTAATCACTCGGGAGGGAAAGGTGTGAACGATCGGTGATACTGTCCCAGAGTCTGAGGGACACGTCCACACACATCCCACACCAGCCCTGACGAGGTCACGCCCAGACTCAAACAAACACATTTACTGGCATTTACAAAACAGGCACCAGGGAACTTTATTTCATGTAATATTGCAGATTTAAAAAAAATAATGGCTGTAAATAAAACCTACTTTGTTTGGTCCTTTTTTTGTTTCTGATGTTGGTCATTGTGTTGGGTTTTAATCCCAGACTATCACTAAATCCAGTCACTAACACCGGTGATTTTTATAAAGATAATCCACCCGATAAAAAGAGTCTTTTCTATTAAACTGTGTCATGTCTGATAAAATGAAAGAAAAGCCTCATGAGACGACCAGAGAAAAACAATCCAAAATCTGGGAACAAAAAATTTAAAGTTGTTTTTTGGTCCAGTCGTTCCTGGATGTGTGAGACGTCTCTGGTGAAGCTCAGTGTCCTTCAGGAGAGAGAAGCTAAATATAAATAACTCTGTGTTTCTCACTTACTGTGAGGCCGGAGACACAAATACACTGACCCTCCCCGACCTTCATTACTGTGGAAACATGAGGCTGTAGGAGAAACACCCAGGCCATCAGAGATGTCCAAGACAGAGACCCAGGACACTCAGATAAACTCAGATCATGAACATCACACACATGGATCTGCTCTATAGTGTTTAGGGTTAAAACAGGTCAATAGTTTAGGCCGATTTCTTCTTAAAGTGCATTTGACACATTAGACACACTTTCTGCTAAAACAAACACAACTATATTCAAGATTTTGCTATTTTGCTTGTTTCCAGTTTTCTTTAGTTTGGCCATTTTTGTAAACAAGGTGAATCTGCTTCAAAAGTCACATAAAAATAACTTTTCTGATCAATATTTCTTCATTCAAAATCGCTGCTTCCAAATAAAATGAGAATTATGGAACTGATGTTTAGGTTTTGGGCCAGTTTGGTCCAAAACAACAAACTGATCTTCACAAAAACATGTTTAATTTTTGTATTTATAGATTTGTTTTGGAACTTTTTAATTTAAGGCTCATTTCTCTCACATGGATGAGTCAGTGTCTCACTTTAGGAGCTACAGACTCCAAACTTCACAGCCTTGTTCAGGTTTTTTAATGTCTGATTTATAGCTGGATTGATTGAGTTTTGCTTCATATAACTGGACCTTTAGCCTCTGTTATAAACTCAGACATTTGAAGGTAAAGGAAATGTAACTGTTACAAACATGTGAAGAAAGGGCCGGGTCTTTACCTGCCCAGTGTCTCCCTGATAACACATGAAAGGCGAGTATCGAGGATCTTTTGTCTTCGATGGAGCTGCTCTCCCATTGGCTGTGTCCGACCCACATGCCCCGCCCCCCGCCTGATCTAGCGCGCGCCCCGAGGACAAATCTCTCACTTTTCTGCAGCAGCGACAGAGTTTCAACACAAACCTCAAACCTCCGCTCCTGCTCTGACCCGCTCTGGTCCTGCTCAGACCCGCTCAGACCCGCTCAGACCCGCCGCGTCCACGGAGGATTCGTACCGGACTTCAGCCTCCACAGCCGGGACACGGGCCGAGGATCCCCGCGCACCGGTAAGTCCAAATGAGCCTGATTTAAAGAGAAAAGATCAGCTGTTTAGTGACGTAGCGCCTCACGTGCGTTTATGTCTGATATTTGAGATATTTGTGATATTTGTGATATTTGTGATATTTGTGATATTTGAGATATTTGTGATATTTGAGATATTTGAGATATTTGTGATATTTGTGATATTTGAGATATATGTGATATTTGAGATATTTGTGGTATTTGAGATATTTGAGATATTTGAGATATTTGAGATATTTGTGATATTTGTGATATTTGTGATATTTGTGATATTTGTGATATTTGAGATATTTGAGATATTTGAGATATTTGAGATATTTGTGATATTTGTGATATTTGTGATATTTGTGATATTTTAGATATTTGACTGACGCAGAATCCAGAGTCTTTGTGCTGATTTATTTACCTGCGACTGAAAAACACCGGAGCGGTGGTTTCAAAGTGGGCTCCGCGGCCCCTTTTTGGTTCACTGTCCCCGTCCCTCCTTATAAAGTCTTAAATTTGCAGAAAATGTGGGGTTAGGACTTAAGTTTGAGGCTGTTTTGGTGATTTAGCTGTAGAGACAATCCCGACTGTTGATGATATTTGTAACATCACAGTGTGTTCTGTGTTATGGACTCAGGCGATTTGCAGGCTGCATTTGAATGTAGATGGTCTTTATTGTTTCGAGGCGCTGATTGAGTTTGTGCCTCTTAGTTTTGTGAATGTGATGTTTGTGTTTGGGGGAAAGGTCTTTAGGGATAATTAGATGATCTAAATAAACGTCTCCACGGAGGCGGATCACGTGACCAGCTTTGTTCTGGATAAGTTGTTGTTTATGGGACTCTTGGTTTTGGCTGTAAGTGATAAAACAGGTGGGTCAGAGTTTCTTGTTCAGTTTGAGTCACGTTTGTAATATTATATAATCTATTTTAAAGTGAAGAGCTGTAACTGGAGTGACCTGGACACAGATACTCAGTGAGACAAACCTGTGTTAGACACGTGTCTCACCTGCACTGGATCATCTCTGTTCTTTAGTTTCATTTGTTTGGAATAATACATGATTGTCATTGATATAGAATCTAACATCCACATAATGAGTTATAAACATGTGTACAATTGCAAATGAAGGCAATATGTAAAAGAAAGTCCCCGTCCCTCTTTAATACATGTTTCCACAACCGTGTGTTAATTGATATTATGCAGTTTGCCTGTTTCTGTTTTAAATCCTGTCATTTACATCATACTTCCACAAAGACATTTTTTAACCTCTAAACCCCCGCCTTCACCGAGTGCAGTTTGTCCAGTTTGGCTTTACCCAAATCTAAAAGCTTCTAAACTGGAGAGCAACCGTGTTAACGCCTCATTTGAAAGCTAAGATCTACAAAGATGATACTTTTTGTCAAGTTGTCGCCGCATTTTTGTCACATTTTTGTTCATTTTTTGTTGGTTTTTCATCTTTTTTCATCGCTCTCGTTTTTGTTGGTTTTCTGGCACATTTTTGTTCCGCTTTTCTCCTTATTTTCCTTAAATGTGTCTATTTTCTTACTGTTGGGTGGCATTTTAATAGAGTTCACGTCACATTTTCTTTTTCATTGCGTTGTCAGTTTTTGCATCTCTTTTGTCTCTTGCTCTTTTCTCTCCCATTTTGCCACTTTTTGTTGCACTTTTTAGGCGGTGTTTTGCGTCACATTTTTGGTTTGCTTTTTGTTGCTCTTTCGTGCTGCCTTTTACTCCTCACTATGTCTTGTTTTTGTTGCTATTTTGACGTTTCAAACTTGGGTCTGAATTTCGAGGCAGAACTCACTCACTCACATTTCTCATCCGCAAACAGTCGTCAACACAAAAACTCTAAATCAAACTCAGCTACAGTTTTTACCTGAACTTTGACACAAAAACCGTCATGTCCAATTTGGTTTTTAATCTTCTAGTTTACAAATCAGATCAAATCAAATATGCCTAGATCTGTTTTGCATCAAATATCATTGAAAAGCGTTACATTTGACTTGCTGCTGCTGTAGAAACTCTGAATAAAATAAACGCTGTATTTGATTTGATTTATTGGCTGAAATCTTATGTGTTGTGGCTTTAAGTTTGTTTGTCCTGTGTTTCACGCCTTTAACCTCGGTCTTGTTCTCTCCCTCAGGTATCGTGAGACGAAGGGGAAGCTGAGCGTTTATAACCCGCTCTCTCCGGTGTTGGTGAGAAGTGGAGCCACAGACGACGAGGAGGAAAGACCTTCATCATCTGGAACATCTGCTGAACATCTGGACTCAAACACAGAAGGTAGAGAGAGTTTCATACGAATCGTGTTTATTCAAATTCTGTTTCTGCTTTTTGTTTGGTCAGAGACACATGCAGTGGTCGCTACACACCAGTATAATATGTTATTGATAAAGAACCCACATATACGCCATGAAACAGACAAAACTATATATATAGTCAATGGGAAATGAGTCAAACTGCTATAGAACTTTACCTTTATCTCGGTCAAATAACTCTCTGCCCAACATTTCTTCATTATAAGTTGTTGCTTCACTGAAATATACTAGTTATTAAACAGATATTTTCCATCTAAATAAGTCATATTTTCATATACACTTTAAAGGTGCATTATGCAACTTTTTAAGTGGGAAAAAGGTTTATTTCTGTGCCCTGACCCAGCGGCTGTATCAGGGGTCAGTGGTCTCTACAACACTTCAGGATCAATTGTTTTGGAGTTTTTTTTTATATCTTTTTTTTTAAAAATGTAATGCTACCCAGCCCTATCTATAAGTAGTAATTACATTAATAACTATGTTTAGAATCTATAAAGCCTTCTCCTAACCTTAACTCTTACAAACTTGTGCCTGATCTTAACCAGACACTGGGAACTATGGATCTGTTTGGAGCTTATAAATGTAAACAATGGTTGCAAAGATGCGGAAATGTTTTATAACAAGGTTTAAATTGAGTGCCTTTTGATGTCATTTTCAATTCTTAATACTAAATGTTGATATCATGAACTCAGGAAAAAAAAACCATCCTTTCTGAGGATTTGCAAACATGTCATAAAACATAGGAAAGATATTCCTATTTCAGCCAAAACTGCATCTAAATATGTCTTTAAAGCATAATTTTGGTATTTTCACTGAACTTGTACAGTGAAAAATTGTTAAGCGATGTCATAATTTTCCAATAAATTTAGATTTAATACCAGTTTGAGTGAATCCAATTTAATTCTTCTTAATGACATTTAAGTCCTCGATTGTGGCTCTACTTTTGGTGCTTTTTAACGACCTGTGGAGAAACCAGGTCGAAATGAAGAACAAAGTGTTTGCCACAGCATTACAAACGGAGTAACGGGATATTTCAGGATTTTTGACATAGGGCCTCATTTCCTAGTTATCCAGAGTGTTGCTGATTTCTGGAGATATTTTTTTTGTAATTCAAGCAGTTCTTATATTTGAAGAGTTTCGTGGCGCTAGGCTAATGCAAGGCTAGTGCATTTCTATGGTATCAGCTAGCCTGCATTAAAGACATGTATATGGTTAGTCTGGTGTTATAAGTGATTTGCCTCAGGTGCACTGTGGAGCGGGTCAGACTGTTTTTAATGCAGGCTAGCTGATACCATAGACATGCACTAGCCTTGCATTAGCCTAGCGCCACGAAACTCTTTAAATATAAGAACTGCATGAAATACAAAAAAATATCTCCAGATATCAGCAACACTCTGGATAACTAGGAAATTAGGCCCTATGTCAAACATCCTGAAACATCCCTTTAACAAAGCAAACGTACCAAATTTAGTACAACATGTGTCATATTAAGTCATTTTGAGTGGCATATTTGATAATGACAGTAGATTTTCATGGTTTATTCTCTGACTCTGCTGCAAGATGAGGTGGAAAAGTATGTGTTTGTAAATCTGTTTCTTTCTCTTCAGTGTTGGTGTGAACTGGAGCCACAGACGAGGACTCGAAGGCCTTCACAGATCTGCGTTTGAGAGGATGGAACTATAGACAACAGCACAGAAGGTAAAGGGATTTCTAAACTGGTTCATCTACTCCTTCAGATCAGTATCCAAATCACATTAAACTAAATCAATCCTTTTTTATTTTTACAGAAGTCAAGAGACTGGACAAGGGGACGACTCCTGAAAACTCTTCAAATCTACGGGATCCTCTCCTTAGACTATAATCTCTGTCGAGATTCATTTTTTGTGAACATTTTAATCAGTGCAAAGTTGTAGAAAGCACAGGGCCACAATGACAGGGTAAAATCTACTACTCACTGACCACTATACGAGAAATCAATTACTACCAGTTGTCGAATCGTAAAATGGGCAAGGAAAGCTCCATCTCTGACGCTCAATGTGGATCTTTGATGATGCAAAGCGGGCCGCCAGCTCGTGACTTTTCGTTCCAACAAGAACATCCTTCATCCATGTCTCCGGCGAACCACAGCCAGGACCCGGAAGCCGAGGATCCTCCTCCAGATATGCGAGATAACGCGGCGCAAACCTCTAAGTTTTTCAAAGTCGAGGCTGAAGAAATGCCCATCGAACCGCCGCAGCCAGACGTGCGAGAAATTGCAGTTCAAACCTGTCGACCTGTCAAAGAGGAGGATGAAGAGATGTCCTGTGAACCACCGAGAAAAAGAATCAAGTCAGAGCCAATATATGATTCAACTGAATTTGATGGTCCGATTATACAAGTCGAAGAAATTCCCAGACTTTCAGCTGTTAAAGAAGAGACAGAAGATTCCTTTCCTATTTCGGCCTGTCAGTACAGTGGACACCGAAATACATCTGCCAAAGAAGAAGAGAGTCCAGACAGAAGTTCGCTTGCAGCCTGTTCTCAGCTGGTGTCCTCCATCATCCAGGGAGTGCTAGTAATTCGGAAACAAAGGGGAGAAAAGAGGGGAATCAAAGCAGAAAGTGAGGATATGGCCATTGATCCAGACACAGACGACGAGCAGGACATAGAGGATCAGCTTCCACGCCTAAACCAAAGCTTCAATCAATTGTTGCCAGTCGTTGAAGAACATTTGGCTGAATTTGTGAAACAAAAACAAGAGGAAGTGTCTGTTGAAGCTGCGCCACAAGATGATCAAGCAGTGTCTGAGCTGATGGATTCGCTCTCCCAGCTTGCACCAGTTCTACAGAAATCAGACGAGGAAGTGAGACCAATAAAGGAGGAAAGTGTGGAAGCTTCTCAACTCGTCAAAGCAGAGGATGAGGAAATGTCTATTGATCCAGTCGCTGACGATGAAGGAGAAGCATCGCAGATTGAACCAGAGAATGAGGCGATCACATCTCACATTGTCAAAGCAGAGGATGAAGAAATATCCATTGAACAAGTAATGCATGAACAGAACGCAAACAGAACTTACTGCTTACGTGAAGTGTTCTCAAGACTCGTCGGCGCTGTTACCCACTTGCAGCAAATAAAACAGCACACAAGGGAGCGAAGGAGGAGAATCGAGCAAGAAAATGTGCGAAGTGAGGCTGAGGAAGCGACTATGGAACCAAACCAAGATGTCCGCCAAATGAGAAATGAGAGGCCAGTGCTTGTTCTGTCAGAAACTCCAAATCCTCCACATGAACTCTCCAGCAACTTCCTAACAAATGCTGGCGATGGCTCTCAACAAAATGATGACGGCCCTGAGAATGAGGGGCAGATGTCTCCGTTTGTCGAAGCAGAGGCTGAAGAAGGGTTCATTGAACAAATCATGCATGACTGTTTGCGTGAATCGTGTCAAGACAGGAGACGAAAACGTTTGCAAATCGAGGCTGAGGAAACGTCTATTGAACCAAACCAAGATGTCCGCCAAATGAGAAACGAGAGGCCAGTGCTTGTTTTGTCAGAAAATACTGTGCAAACCTCTCAAGCCATCAAGCAAGGAACTCCAAATCCTCCAAACGGGCAATATGAACAAAATGAAGGCGATAACTCTCAACAACTGGACCAATTTTTTATGCCTGAACAAAATGATGAAGGTCTGGAGAATGAGTGGCAAATGTTTCCGTTTGAAAGGCCCCTTGAACCCCTTATGAATGACCATTTGGATCGTTTGCGTGAGTCACGTAATCGTTTATTGTCGAAAGTTGACCAGCTAATGCAAGCATTGAGGTTGCGCCAACAACAAACTGAACGTTTGCAAACAGAGGCCGGCAAAACATCCAACAAACAAAATCAAAATGTCCAACAGCTTAACAGTCAAGTATCTGTCAGAAAAGAGGGCGAGGACCCAACCCCAGTTTTGCCAGAAAATGAACATCCAGCTTCTCAGTCCATTACAGAACGTCCACATTCTTCCACTGAACCAATGGCACAACATGGCCGTCGTGAACTCTCAAACACAACAGATGAAATGAGTGAATCCAAAGAGGAATCCAACAAAGAAGCACAAGATGGCGACAAGTACCTTCCCAATGGCCATGGTGAAATCCTGAGCCGGAGCATTAAAAATGAAATGAGTGAATCCGAAGAAGACCTCGATAAAACGCAAGATTTCAATCATTACCTTTCAAATGCCCGAAGTGAACTCTTGAACGGCACCATCAAAAGGAAGATGAGTGAATCCGAAGAATCTGAGGATGAAATGCAAAATGGCGGCCAAGACATGACAAATGGCAGACGTGAACTCCCAAATCAGACTGACACAAATGAAGCAAGTCAAACTGAAGAACAATCCAAGGATGAAACACAAGATGGCAGAAACAACATGCCAAATGACCAACTCTTGAACCAGAATGTCACAATAGAAATAAGTGAATCCAAAGATGAAACATGCGGCCAAGACAATGACCAACGTGAGCTCTTGAACCAGAACGTCACATTGAGTGAATCCGAAGAAGAGTCCGAGGATGAAATGCAGGTTGGTGACCATGACATTCCAAGTGAACCTTTGAACCAGACCGTCCAAAATGAAATGAGTGAATCAGAAGAAAGAGTCCAAAGTCAAAACGACATCTTTTCTGTAACGCACAACGAAACGTTCAACTGCACTGAAGTAAAGCACAACTTGCATTTCTTTGGAGGAAGTGCAGATTTTGGAGCGTATCACTCAAACATTGTCAACGCTTTGGAACTGGCTGCAAGAAAATCGCTCGTCTATGCAAAGCAAGGAGACAAGATCCAAATCGAGCTACGAAATGCGGAGTTACAAAACAACGTCAGTGTTATTTTAGAAAACGAGAACGACCTGTCAGGCTTGAACACTCTCTTGGATCGACTCGGAGAAGCAAACTCATCCGTAAAGCATCTAGAAATGGTTGTTCAGATTGTGAAAGCCCCAGTGGGCGGGGTGAAACGAAAACGTCAGGACATGGAAGACATGCTGAGGAGGAAACAGCAGCATTTGTACATCCCACAATGCGACGACCGGCTTAGCTTAGCGATCAGTTTAGCGTACCTCCTCAACCCGGGCATCGACGATTCCCAAGCTGCAAATCTGGGAGCGGAAATGCAAAGAAGAGTCGACCTCAATGAACAAATTCCAACTCTGAACGCACAAGCGCTAAGAAGACTTGGCTTAACAAATGGATACCCTGCTTCTTTGGTCAACGTTGTGAAGTTTGAAATGCTGGTTTATCGAAAAATTGTAGTTTTTTACCACAGACACAACACCGCAACATTAGACCAGTACAGGACGCCATTCCTAAAAATGGAAGACTCGCCCGTGTATCTGTACCGAAACCAGAATCGCTACTATGGAATTTGCAACTTAAGGGAGTTTCTTGACGGCAACTATTTCTGCGACCGTTGCCTCTTCGACATTAGCAACGCCGTCGAAAATCACAACTGTCAAACACCTTGTCCGATTTGCTGCAAACCTGCTTGTGTGAAGGAAGACCCAGTTTACTGCAAGGATTGTAACCGACACTGCAAGTCGCGCAAATGCTACGAGGCACACAAAAGGAAAAAAAGCCTTCCGAATGGTAGACAGAACGTACGATACTGTGACTCTCGGAAAAGATGCAAGAAATGCAACTATATTTACAATACCCCTTCAACAGGCAACTCCAAACACAAGTGCCTGCCCAAACCCTGCTCAACATGCGGTGTGGATTTCCCCGAGAACACACACAAGTGCTACATGAAGCCGTTGGCGAGCGTTCAAAACCACAGCAAGGTCAAACTCGTTTTCTATGAGTTCAAAACCTACGTCAACGAATCTGGAAAGCGGGTCCCGTTCGTGTTGAGCATCAAGACTCTGCAGGGGATGACGTGGACGGTTCACGGCGAGCAGTGCATCGTAAACTTCCTCCGTCACTTCAGATCCACCACTTGCCGCGGCATGACTTTTGTTTCGCTTCACCCGGACACCTCGATTCTTCTCGACAGCATGATCGAAATGGGCCTGAGTCCAAACGTCGTCATGCACAACGGAAAAATAGCCAGCATCGAGCTCCCGGACTGCAAGCTGACGTTCGTAGACGCCGCGGTGTTCCTCCCGATGCCGTTGGACGAGCTACCGGCAGTCTTTAAATTCAACACGTACAAGGGGTTCTTCCCGGTTGGGTTCATTTCGAAGGAGAATCTGCAGTACGTCGGTCCATGTCCAGCTCCGGAGTTTTACGCTCTTGATGAAATGAGCGAAAAGCGGAGACAAGAGTTCGACGAGGCGTACGGTTTGGCGAGCAACCGCGAGTTCAACTTCAAACGTGAAGCCAAAATCTACTGCGAAGACGACTTGGAAGTCTTAACGACCGCCTGCGTGAAACTGCGGGAATGGTTCATCGACAGTTACAGCGTGGATCCGTTCAGCTGCACCACCCTGCAGTCATTCGGGATGGACGTGTTTCGTGCAAAGTTCTTACCAGAGAATACGCTGGCGATCCCCCTGTTCGACGACTACAAACCCAACAGGAGGCCGCGCTCGGACGCCGGCATCGAGTGGCTGGAATGGGTCATGTCTTCCGAAGAGATTTTCATCCAACACGCACTAAACAAAGGCAGCAAAAGAACCACAGATCTGCTGTTCTTCGACGGCTACTCCGACGTCGACGGCGATAAAGTCATTTGGGAGTTCATCGACTGCAAAGAAAATGGCTGCCCCGTTTGCTTCCCCGGCGCTGACAACACAGGGCGCAGGAGGTGGTGCAAAGACAGATTAGCAAGACTTGAATCCTTTTCCGATGCAGCCAACATTAGACTCGTCGTGATACGAGAACACGCTTGGAACGAGATTAAGACATCGGAAGCAGCAGTTAGCGCCTTGAAGAATTACAAGCCTCCGCAGCCTCTAGCACTACACGAATTATCCTTCGCCAGTATGAACGGAGTCGCCAAACTGCAGCACGCCGCAGCGTCCGATGAGAGAATCATGTTTGCCGAGGTTGACTCCCTGTTTCCGTACGTCATGGCCAACAACCCCTACCCCACTGGCCATCCTCGGCTGTTCTTTGAGAAATTTGTCCCCCCGCAGAGCTACTTCGGATTGATCAAAGCGGTTGTCTCCCCTCCTAAAGACTTGCTGTTTCCCGTTTTACCGTACAAAAGCGCCAGCGGGAAGACGGTGTTCACGCTTTGCCGAACCTGCGCTGATTCGAACCAACAGAGGCCCTGCAATCACACAAGGAAGGAAAGGGCGATCACCGGAGTGTGGGTGACCCCGGAGTTCAACAAAGCCTTGGAAATGGGCTACGAGTTGAGACATATCGTTGAAGTTTGGCATTTTAAGGAAAAAAGCAGCACGATTTTTGAAGATTTCGTCAGTGATTTTGTCAAAGGAAAGCAGGAGAGTTCTGGTTCCGCTACAAAGCATATCTACAAAAGCTCTCTTGACGAATTCTGGCGAGGCTTTGGCGACCGAAGCGTGGAACTACAGAACCAAACCGTGAGCAAGGACGCAGATTTCTCGAAGCTGATGTTTTCCGATGAGCGTAAAGTAGAGTCCTTTAAGATACTCGGCGACAAAACCGCGCTCATTCAGCTGATGCCAATCCAAAACGCCAAGCCAGCCCTGAAGAACACAGACAACGTGTTAGTGACCGCGTTCACCGCAGCTTACGGGCGTTTGCATCTTTACAGCATCCTCCAAAAGCTCCAGGAAAAGGTGCTTTACTACGACACGGACCGGGTCGTCTACGTCGCGAAAGGAGAACAGAACGAGCCGGAGTTCGGCGACGCCCCCGGGAAGCTAACGGACAAGCTAGCAGGCGATGCCATCCGGGAGTTCACGTCAGTCGGTCCGAAGAGCTACGCCTACCGGACGGAAACAAAAAAGGTCGTGCTGAACGTGAAAGGCATAACACGGACTCTGGAGAACTGTGAGGACGTTAACCTCAGCGTAGCACCGAGTGACGGAAACAGGAGAGAAACGATTAAAACGGTTTACGAACAAAGACAAATCCTGCCGAGCGGGAACACAGTGCCTTTTGGACACTGTTAAGACTCGAGTCCCACTTTAGACGAGGCACTAAATCAGACTCATTTCTGACCTAAAGGGACTTCAGCAAGTTTTATTTATTAAGGACCCGAATGGTTCTAAGTTACAGGTTGATTTTTGACCAATTTCTACCTCTTAAAATGTAGCTGATGGTTTTTGTGAGCTTAAGTTTGAGAAAGTACTTTTTAAACTTTCTATTTAGGAGGGAAATTTCGGTGGTCAGTTTCCGCTTTTTGATTTTGTATAAAGAGCGAGTGTTATTTTAATCCTTGATGAAATACTCTGTTTGTAATATAAACATCTTTGTGGCATTATGTTGGAAAAGTTTGAACTGTATCATATTTTGTTTGAAAATACACAAATTTATAAATCACTCACAGGTTTGTTTCCTTCATTAACACTTTTCACTAGACTCAATATTTAATATTCTCTCTCAGTGTTTTGAAGTCCTCCTGAATCGAGTGCATTTTCTTTACCCAAATCTAAACTCTACTCGACAGGAGAGCAATAGTGCAACGCCTCATTTGAAAGAAAAGGCCTACAAATCAGATCCCAACGCGCTTTCGTAGTTTTTTTTTCTTAGTTTTTATTGCTTTTTCAACATTTTTTGGTTTCGTCTTTGTCGCTCTCCAGACACTTTTTTGTTGTATTATATTGTTGCATTTTCGTTGCTATATTGAAGTTTTTTCTAAGAAGCTTTTAGATTTGGGTAAAGTCAAACTGGAGAAAATGCTCTTGGTTCGGGTGAGGGTTCAGAGGTTACATCTATCCATAGATTTATTTGGAAAATTATTACATCAAAGGTCATTTCCTTCAAATTAGAAGTTAATATTGGTGTTTGTTTGACCTTCCAGCGGCTGAACGAATGATTTTCCTCTTAATCCCCGCCTTTACTGAGCTCATTTCCTCCAGTTCAGCTTTACCCAAATCTTAAAGTTTCTTGACTGGAGTTTACAGATTAGGAGTGTAACGCCTCATTTGAAAGCTAAGACCAACTAAGCTCACAGTAGCTTTTTTTGTTAGCTTTTCTGGATGCTCTGTTTACATATCCAGAGGAGCCAAGTACATTTTCCAAATTGTACTTCTTAGAGTAGTTTTATCAAACGGTACTTTTTACTACTTGAGTAAAAATATAAAGTATCTTTTTCTTACTTGAGTGAGAAAATTGCTACTTTTTCCAGGTTCCAGGAGTTTATGTTTAAGCGGCAAAAGCTTAATTTTGATCAATAAAACTGATGTCGATCGTCCGGGTGCTGCTTGTTCTTCAAAATTATTGGACACTTGACTGCCGGGAAACATCCAGCATCGTGAGGAAACGGAGGGAGCTTCCGGGAAATGGAGAAAATCAGAGGAGGAGATAAGAAATGTGTGACGGGAAACACGGGCTCCACTTCCAGCAAAAACAAACACATGACCCGCCCTCACATTTAAGGCTTTTTATGCCTCTGGAAAATGAAAATGATTGGTTTGATTTTCTCAGTAAGCTGTGTTAAATCATTAAATGTGTGTTTTTGTCTGAGGCAGCTCCATGTGCCCAAAGACAATCTCCCACTGATGGACAATAAAGTCAATCAATACCGACGGGAAACTTTAGAGCCTAAAGTGTAAAACTGTCTCGTTTCATATCGTTCAGCATCATGGGACTCACAGCAATAATGAACTAATGTAGATATTAAAAGGTAAAAATAATAAAACATGGCAGATCTCCATGGTAACAGTGAATTCACAACATTCCAGTCACAGCTCCGGGTTCGCAGACGTTCGAGAAACTACAAAAAACTCTTTAAAACCACAATCAATATTTGTGAAACTCCACAGAGAGTTCCTGAACAGACTTATTTATCAGAACCATCAGCCAAACATGCTGAACCTACTGCTGTAAAAGTCATATTTGCCAAAATCTCTACATCCGGGTTAGCGGAGAGAAATGCTAACAGCTACGCTAACCCCGGAAGTACCGACTTTAGTAAATATTACTTTTTGTGGTGCGGCATTTTTGGCTAATGTATCGATACAGACTCTGGAATCGCCCATTTATGGTCATGTTTGAAAACAGTTAAGGGGGAAAACAATTGAGAAAAATCTAAACTTTCTCTAATTATTCAAAAACTACTTTAACAAATGCTGAATTATGAATATAGTTTCTACTATTAAAGACACAAAGACATTGAGACGAGCAAAGTGGTTCAACAGCTCATAAATACATAAATAAAGGGGAATGCTAACGTGACGCTTCATGTTAGCATCGTGCTAATGCTAACGCTAGCTAGTGTTAGCTACGACTACAGTTTTTTTCACTTCTACTGAATAATCTGCTGTAAATAAACATCTATATGGACCCGAGTTAGACTTGACTTTATTTGTATGTGATAAAGAAGTTTGTATTTCACCAGAGAACAGCTAAAAAGAGTAAAAAACTGTTTTGTTTTTTTATTAAATATTTCAACTGGACATTTTTTTATTTTGATTTGTTGTATCAACTAGAACATTTCAACAATCATCAGTGAGGTGTTTGAGCCTGAGCTCTGGTCTTATTCACAGCTGTAGGTGACGACCCAACAGGCCACACCTGTGACGGGCCTGTGTTGCCAGATCAGATGGTAAACCTCCCTTAAAGGCAACCAGACTCAGAGGCTGCGTCTAAAACCATCAAGTTATAGCCATTCAGGTGTTCCTGGGCTCAAAAACTAAAACACATTCTCTGGTCACACCTTCATTTCTCTTTCTGTTGTGTTGAAAGATCAAAGATGATCTTATTCCAAAATACAACGTGCACTTTTTCTACTTTCTTACGTTTTCAGGTTCATAAGGAAGAAAAACTGGATTGACGTGAAAATAACGGTTTCACACATGAAATTTACAACAAACGTTTTTAATGAACAATATTAACGAAACATTTTTTGAACTTATAAATGTTCAAGACAAACAAATAAACCCTAACCCTCCAGTGTCGGGGTCTCTCCGGTGTCTCCTCAGGGCTTTGGGGACTCAGTTTGGTGAGACTTCATGTGGATTTTCAGATGTCCACTTTGGGTAAAGGTTCTCTGACAGACTGAACAGCTGAACGGTTTCTCTCCTGTGTGAGTTCTAACGTGCTTCCTGAGAAGTGAGCCATTCGTGAACTTTCTCTGACAGACTGAGCAGCTGTAAGGCCTCTCTCCGGTGTGCTGCCTCGTGTGTAAACCGAGATGGTCTTTCCTGATGAATGTTTTGTTGCACGTCGAACAGCTGTAAGGCCTCTCTCCAGTGTGAATTCTCATGTGTAATTTGAGAGAAAAATTTTCGCGAAACACTTTCTGACACACTGTACATTTGTGAGGACTCTCGCCCGTGTGCGTTTTCAAATGTGCTCTGAGTTTACTTTTACGGACAAATGACTTTTCACAAACTGAACAGCTGAATTTCTCTCCTGTGTGAGCTCTAACATGCTTGCTGAGCTCTGAGCTGTTTGTAAAGGTCCTTTCGCAGGTTGAGCAGCTGAAAGGTCTCTCTCCAGTGTGAGATCTCACGTGTGTTTCTAAGGTTTGTTTAGCGGTGAACGTTTTGTTACATGTAGAACAGCTGTAAGGACTCTCTCCTGCGTGAGTACTCATGTGTATGTCCAGAGGTCTTTTGCTGACGAATGTTTTCTCACATTTAGAACAACTGTAAGGCCTGTCTCCTGTGTGAAGTCTCATATGTGCTCTGAGGTTACTTTTACAGTTAAATGTTTTTTCACAATCTTTACAACTAAATGGTTTCTCCCCTGTGTGAATTCTACGATGCCTGCTGAGAGCGGAACTCTGCGTAAACTCCCTTTGACAGGTTGAGCAGCTGTAAGGCTTCTCTCCAGTGTGAATGCTGGTGTGTGTTTTTAAGCTTTGTTTAGTGGTGAATCTCTTCTTACAGACACTGCACTCATGTTTCTTCCTTCCCTCTGCTCCAGTCTCTGCCGTGAGTCCGTCCCTCACAGCTGGACTGGTGTCTTGTATCTGGACTTGCTGGTCGTGGTCTCCATCAGTCTCTGTCTCGGCTGAAGCGTTGGCTGGAGGTTCCCAGTCTTCATCCTCGTCACAGTCAGAGGAGTTGTCCGTTTGTTCGTCCGTCTCCGTGTTCTTCTCCGCGGGTCGTAGAGGGGGGAGTTTCTCACTGACGTCACAAAGTGAAAGCACGTTGGTGATGATGATGTTCTTCGGTGACGTCTCAGTGAACTGTGGGAGCTGCTCTTCCTCCTGTTTGACGCTCTGTTCCTCTGGTTCCTCTGGTGCCTCTGGTTCCTCTGGTTCCTCTGGTTCCTCTTTAACCTGTGGAGTCTCTGGGATTTCCTGCTTCAGACTGAGCTCTGGACTCCACTGGGTCTGGACGTCTGCAGGAGACGATAGGAAACACAAAGTCATAAATTATACAAATATGAATCACCAGGAACATATTTATATATATATATGTTATATTTATAAGTCAAACTATCAAACAGTTTTCACATTCACAGTGAGGGAAGTGCACAGGGTTATTTCAGACTAAACCGGGGAGCCTCTAGTTGAGTGGTGATGGTGCCAACAGGTTTTTCCTACACAAACAACACAGGGCCCCGAATCACAGTCAAACTACGCTTGTTTCACTGATTAATCAATGCGTTGTTACAGGGACAGCCTTTGCTACATATAACACCCAAACAGAGCCGCCTGCTGAGGTGGATGAGCAGGAGAGACCGACCGCCTTTCCCCGTCACTCCCAAAGGCGCGAGTGCGTCTCCGCTCGTGTCCTCGCTCGGCCGTCTCTCCCGGTGCTCCGCCACCTGTTGCTAACTCGCGGCTAGCGCAGTTTTGGCCATTCTGACGCCGTTTTAAGCCCAGGGGTTTATTCATCTGAAAAACTAACCCAGCGACTAAAAAGTCCTCAGAAAATCCAAATTAAAGACATACAGCATGTTTATATTGAGCGAAAATGAGCTGCAGCAGAACAATGAAAACGCTGTAGCTACTCGCTAAGTTACTACAAACACACGAGAAAATCTACAGGAGCTGAAGTAAAGACGAAAAGAGACCATTTAAGGAACATCTCAATACTATTGTTAAATAAAAACACATAAATGAATAAAGCACAGGCATTGGGAGCTTTAGGACATGGGCTTTTCTGTCTGTGATGGACAGAGACATAAAAATAAATTATATTGAATGAAAACTAAATAAATAAATAAATGGCATCAGCACAATTCTAATATAACTGCTCTTAAAAGTGTCGCCGACTTTACTTCAGGAAATGTACATGAGTAAATTAACTAATTACAAACCAATCTGCTGTGAAAAAAGTAAGAATGAAGAAAATGCCTTGTACTCGTATCGGTATTCAGTATCGGCGAGTACTTAAATCCAAGTACTCGTATCGGTTTTAGAAAAAGTGGTATCAGTGCATCCCGAGTTAAATCCACACAGTTCTCATGAGCGCAGTTACTTACAGTAACTCTGGTTCTCTGAATGTGCACAGTCTATAACGTACTGGGCGACTCACAGGATAATTCTCAGAGGTCATAGAGAAACAACCGTCAGGAGCAGGTTTCAGTTAGTTTTAAATCAGTGTTTCCCAAACTGTGGGACCAGAGGTGACAGAATAGAGTATAGTCGTCCTAAATCCCAGTCCCACAGTGGCTTAGTGGTTAGTGGTTCTCACACTGAGGGGCGGGGCCTGACTTGAGGTCATCATGTTCCCCTCCTGCCCTGCACGACTGCAGTGGAAGCGTTTTTGACCACTCTTCATCGAACATGGGACGTGTACTGTCGGGCCCCCGTGTGGATTTGGGCCCCAGAAGAGCCAGCCCCGGCCCTGGGTGCTAACCACTCTGTCCCTGTGGATCCTTTGGGGTTCACACACTGGTCTTGAGTTTAGTAAAGTTGATTTATTCAGCTCGTTTCACAGACAGAAGTGACGGGGACGACACATCGCGCTTTAACTCTGCTGCTGCTCAGACGTGGAGAGTCTCAGCAGGATCCTCCGTCTGAGCCTCCACAGCAGACGGGCACAGCCAATAGTGTCGCGCTCTGCTCTTTAGGTCGTCTCTGATTGGACGCTCTACTCTAAAGCCCGCCTCCCACTCGCTGGAGCTCCTGTGCAGACTCTGATCAACCTGTCGCTGATGAGGGTCTCCTTAGTTCACAGTTTCAGTCGAAGGTTCTTCAACATGAGTCACAAGGTCTGTAGAAGTTTGGATAATAGATGTGGAGTCTGCATGTTCTCCCCGTGTCTGCGGAGGTTTCCCCTACCACTAAAACATGTACAATAGGCCAGGATGAATGATGTGTGTGAGTGGTGGTCAGAGGGACCGTTGGCGCAGATGTGCAGTCGTGAAAACGCTCCTGTCAGTCTGCCCCAGGGGAAACTGAAGCTACAAACGTGGCTTAACATCACCCAGGATGGAGTGAATGTAAAATGTTCTCGTGTAAAGCACTTTGGGACAACGTGAAAAGACGATTTATGAAGAAAGCTCTTCTTCTTCTCAGCTTTAACTCCAGTTTGTCTGGAAACTTTTATCGACTTACCGCTCAGTGGATAAAACAGTTTATCTTAAAATCAAAACCTCCAGGACCCACCTATTCTGTGGAGCAGGACCTGTGGGCTCAGAGACTTCCCCAGGAGCTGCTGTCTCCTCTGGTTCTCCTCCAGGACCTGCTGTCTCCTCTGGTTCTCCGTATTCTCCTCCGTGGGTCGTGAAGACATGTCGATGGTTGGTTTGTCAGTCGTCAGGGGAGGGAGATTTCCTTCCTCATTGAACTCCATCTTTGTTTCCTCCTGTTTGATGCTCTGTTCCTCTGGTTCCTCTTTAATCTGTGGAGTCTCAGAGATCTCCTGCTTCAGACTGAGCTCTGGACTCCACTGGGTCTGGGCGTCTGCGGGAAACAAAGGGAAACATGGTTTTAAGACCTTGTGAAAACTTATTTTTCCCCCAAAGAAAATGCTGCAGAACAAATATTAAGAAATGACTCTGAACATTAACGTGTCGCCTGAAGCTTTTGCTCAGATTGGAAAAGGTAAATATCAGTATTGATCTGATATGTAGAAAAATGGTCCAATGATGTATATATATATATTTTGATGTGGTGGCACGTGCAGCAGTATGGACGGGCAGTTTCTTCAAATCTGCTAAATAAATGGTGGCTCCTAAAAATAAAGAAACTCCAACACAGATCCAGAAGAAAATGTCTCCAAAAGAAAGAAGCTTTTTACTGTGTTTAGACAAAGTGGAGCCACAGAGACACGAGCTGCCCCACTGTGTCGGTTTGGCCTCAGTAGTTCATGGTAGTTTGTTCTCGGTTTGTCTTCAATTTGAGAGATTGTGATGCTTAGAGTGAAGTCATTAGTTTGTTGGTGTTTCTCCTCGAGTCTCATGGCGCTGGTGTCGCTCAGAGGTTTCGTTTAGTTTCTCTACACCGATAAAACGCGCTCACTTTACTGCGGTAAAGTGGCCCACACTTGAAAAGATGTTGCGCCTTTTGCTCTTACTTACGGTAATAGCAGATTTCCTCGTCGTACAGTTTGCCTTTTCCGTGCATTTTCGCTATGAATAAAGTTGTGATCATCACTCTTTTGTAGCTAATGATGTGTGCTTATTAAGTAAGGAAATAGAATTGCGCGCGTTTGTGTGTGTGCGAGCGCGGTGGTTACAACTTCCTATTTCTGCCACGGTAGTGGTCACGTGACGGCACGGACAGATGACCAGCGTGTATTGAGAATATATGGAACTATACAATAATATAAGCTTTGATATTCATCTTAATTGTCTTTTATTCCCTACTTCATGCAGTTTTATTATTATTGTAAGATTATAAATATTATAATCATTTTGACAGGGCACCAAGGACGTTCTAAATGGAACAAAATTCTGGTTTTCTAAAATTATTTTAAAAATCCTTAAGAGGTTTGCAACTAATTTCACTGCAGCCATGGCCTCAGTGCTGCCCTCTATCGCCCTGTTGAAACAAAATCCACTTTTACTGTAGAAATCTGCAGAAAACAGATGTTGAAAAAGGCCAAAATGGAAGTAAATCACAGTTAGCCCCCCCATAGTGTCCGATTTGCTTAAAAATGGTGTCATTCGTTTGTGCACGTTTGTGCAAATAAAATTAGAGTATGTGCACACTTGGCTCGGGTCTTGGTCCTGGTCTGGTATTTGTTCAGGTCTTGGTCTGGTCTTGGTTTAGTCTTGATCTTTGTTCGGGTTTTAGTCTGGGTCTTTGTATGGGTCTTGGTTTTAGTCTGGTTCTTGGTTCGGGTCTTGGTTTTTGTTGTTAGTTGAAAACTGCTGAAAATCAGGAAAAAGACAGACGTTTAATAAAAGAAAAAGAACATGAAAACCAATTATTGACTGCGGAAGGATCCACAGTCAATCAATACCTCAAAAACAAAGTCCCCACAAACGCTAATTTTATGTGCACAAACGAAGAGCTGAACAATGACACTAGTTTGGAGTGAATCGGACACTATGGGGGGGCTGATCAATTACCAATCAATGATCAATATCTCAAACACAACGCTAATTTTATTTGCACAAACGTGCACAAACGAAGCGCAAATGAATGACACCATTTTGAAGCAAGTCGGACACTATGGGGGGGGCTAACTTCACACAAGTAACAAAATCCAGTTTTTACCCTGCTTGAATAATAAGCTGGCCAAAGGATGAGATACAGAACACAGATGTTAAGACATGAAAGCTCCTATCTATGCACGGAGAGTTCCACCCCAAATCCAGCACCCTGAGACTGTACGCTAGCCGTAACGAAGGAGACCGAAGACTAGTGAGTGTGAGACACTATCCAGGATGAAACATCCAAGATCCATAAGTACATCAAGGACAAGGCTCCGACAGATGACGTGCTCAGTGAATGTCTCAGACAATGGGGAACAGAAGATGAGCTGCTGGAGGTTCTGTCATGGGAGGACAAACCCCTACACGGGATGTACCACTGAAACATAACGGAATTAGCGGATATCAAGAAATCCTACCAATGGCTAGACAAAGCCGGACTAAAGGACAGAACAGAGGCTCATCGTGGCTGCACAGGAGCAGGCCTTGAAAAACAGAACAACAGAGGCCCAGATCTACCACACCAGACAAGACCCCGGGAGTCGACTGTTCAAAGAGGCCAATGAGACAATCCAGCACATAACTCCAGGGTGCAAGGAAAACTTTAATGGAGCGCCAAAACCAATGGGCTGGCATAGTGTACAGGAACATCTGTGCCGAGTATGGGCTGGAAACCCCAAGGTCAAAGTAGGAAGGGAATCTTATTTGTATGGCGCTTTTTCATATGACACAAGTCATACCCAAAGCGCTTCACTCCATGCTGATGGTGGTAAGCTACATTTGTAGCTACAGTCTCCCCTGGGGTACACTGACAAAAGCGAGGCTGCTCATATCTGCGCCAACGGTCCCTCCAACCACCACCAACCACTCACACATAGGCATTGGGTGAAGTCACCGGTTCTGTTCATTACTTTTATGGACAGAATTTCTAGGCGCAGCCAGGGGCGTCCGGTTTGGGAGCCTCAGAGTCTCATCTCTGCTGTTTGTGGGCGATGTTGTTCTGATGGCTTCAACAAATCAGGATTCAGCTGCTCTGGGGCGGTTTGCAGCCGAGTGTTTAGTGGCCGGGATGAGGTTCAGCACCTCCAAATCTGAGGCCATGGTTCTCCACCGGAAAAAGGTGGCTTCCCCTCTACACGTCGGTGGGGAGTCCTTACCTCAAGTGGAGGAGTTTAATTATCTCGGGGTCTTGTTCACGAGTGAGGGACGGATGGAGCGTGAGATCGACAGACGGATCGGTGCGGCGTCAGCAGTGATGCGGTCGCTGTATCGGTCTGTCGTGGTGAAGAGGGAGCTGAGTCGGGGCAAAGCTCTCGATTTACCGATCGATCTACGTTCCCACCCTCACCTATGGTCATGAGATTTGGGTAATGACCGAAAGGACAAGATCTCGAATACAAGCGGCCAAAATGAGTTTCCTCCGCAGGGTGGCTGGGCGCACCCTCCGAGATCGGGTGAGGAGCTCAGTTACCCGGGAGGAGCTCGGAGTAGAGTCGCTGCTCCTGCACGTCGAAAGGAGCAGCTGAGGTGGCTCGGGCATCTGTTCCGGATGCCTCCTGGTCGCCTTGGCTACATTTTGGCTATGTTTGATATAAATGTTATGCAAATTAATACAGTAAAAGTGGACTTGGTTTCGACAGGGCGATAGAGGGCAGCACTGAGGCCACGGCTGCAGTGAAATTAGTTGCAAACCTCGTAAGGTTTTTTTTTTAAATAATTTTTGAAAATTTGAATTTTGTTCCATTTTGAACGTCCTTGGTGCCCTGTCACAATGATTATAATATTTATAATCTTACAATAATAATAAAACTGCATGAAGTAGGGAATAAAAGACAATTAAGATGAATATCAAAGCTTATATTATTGTATAGTTCCCTATATTCTCAATACACGCTGGTCATCTGGCCATGCCGTCACGTGACCACTACCGTGGTAGAAATAGGAAGTTTTAACCACCGCGCTCGCACACACACAAACGCGCGCAATTCTATTTCCTTACTTAATAAGCACACATCATTAGCTACAAAACAGTGATGATCACAACTTTATTCATAGCGAAAATGCACGGAAAAGGCAAACTGTACGACGAGGAAATCTGCTATTACCGTAAGTCACCGGCAAAAGGCGCAACATCTTTTCAAGTGTGGGCCACTTTACCGTGGGTCTGGAAGTGGCGGGCCACTTTAAGGCCGTTTCTCAATCCCCAGTATGCGTACTCAGTACTCGTGAACTCCGGGGTACGGACTTGCAGGTTCAGAGTCGGAGAACGGACTTGAGGAGTTCACGAGTGTGGACTCGGCTTTCTCAGCGTTTGGAACGAGTGAACTCGATGACATCACAGGAAGTCGCTCCTGAACACAGGGCTGTGAACTTTCATAACATTAAATCACCTCATGTGAAATTAAAAGGGTGACACTGCAGTCGAAGTGGAAATATGTTTTTAAAGACATAAATTATACACTTTTGCAATAAACAAAAATAAATGTTTACATTTTAGACAATTTCACATTATTTTTTTTTACAATTATAGCCTAAAAATAAGGCGTTATGTGGAAAGTCATTAAAACATCTGATGTGCAAACTGAAACAATAATAAAAAACAAATAGGTCAAATATGAACTTGTTTGGGGGGTTTGCAAAATATTCTGAAAAAAAGAAACAAACAATTTAGACTTTAAAATATGTAACTGTTTTTGAAGTTCCCACATAAAGATGTGTCTGCAGCGCCCCCTTAATAAAACAATGTAAAAGTAAAATGCATTTGTCCTCAATGACCTGTTCATGACGATAAGACTTTAAATGAAACTGTTGCTGATGTTGTGAGAAAATGAAAGCATGTTCAAAGTTGTTTCTACACTTCTGCTCAGAAAACCATCTTAAACAGGAGACACGTCTCTGAGGACAAAAGACTCTTAGACCGGTCACATCTCCGCGTTTATTTACATGCGCGCGACCAGCTGTAGTTCAGCTGGAGGCTCGGTGTGAGGAGGAGGGGCTCGGTGTGAGGAGGAGGGGCCGCTGCAGGCGGGGGCTCGCGGTGAGCCACGTGCTCAAAACCAAACGGATTGTGGGAAATATAGCTTTTTTTCTTCTTTTTTTTTTGAAAAATATACAAAATTAACATATACAAGGCTCGAGGCTCAGGTGTGCAAGGCTTCAGTCTCCAGTGTAAACAAAAATACATAAAAATATAAAAATAAATAGTTTTACAGTGCAAATTCATTGTGGGAAACATAGCTGGCGGAGACGCACATGTCTACTCTGATGCATCCTCGGTAAAACGGGCGGAGCAAGTTCTCATCCGGGGATTAACAGCGAACTTGCTGAGAAGCGAACTTTGAACTGGAACAGGACTTGGGCCTCGCGTGATGACGTTTCACGAGTCCACGAGCACAGAAGTCCACACAAGTGCGCAGATTGAGAAACGGCCTAAGTCTCACTTTTGGGTGAACAAATAAGCCCAGACTCACCAGCTCTTCCTTGTCGCGGGCCCAGAGCCTCCAGGAGCCGCTGGTTCCTCTGGTTCTCCTCTTTGGAGCGACACAGTTCCTCCTCATACTCCGCTATGGTCCTCTCCAGCAGCTCACAGATCTCCTCCGCGGCCGCGCTCAGCCGCTCCGTCACCAGAGCTCTCAGAGTCCGGCTCCTCGCGGACATGTTTACGAGCCGCTGTTCGCTTCCGCACGGTTAGCTTCCGCACTGTTAGCTTCTTCTTCTTCGGATGATTTCCGGGACGCTTTTCGCCGGGATGCGCAATGCTGCCCCCCACAGTTTGGTGTGTGCGAATTCAACTTTATCAACCAAAGCCAAATGGATCATTCCCCTGGGCTTTTAACCACGTGCACGTTTGTTTACATTATGTTTATCTCTGTTGCACTTTTTTTGTAATTACATGAAATAAATAAATAAAACGTTGAGCTCTCTTGTTTACACACGATCAGGGGACTTCCGGGTTAAATAAAGGTTAAGTAAAAAATATAACGAAAATGTAATTAAATTTTAATCTTCAATTTTAGTCTAGTTTTAGTCGACTAAAATTGCAGGTAAATTTAGTCGACTTAATTTAAGACACATTTAGTCGACTTTGCATTTATAATATTTATTACAACCATATTAAATCAAAGTTCTCTGCTTCATGGAGCTGCTCCTCATGAACAAAGCTCAGAGCTGATCGTTTGGATTTACATGATCTGAGGCTCTTTCAGACGGTCAATAGAAGTGTGGAGGATTTTAGTCTCTCCTTTTCTTTTTTATTTAGTCTTATTTTAGTCGACTAAAATATCTGGACATTTTAGTCATAGTTTTGGTCTCATGAAAAATTTAGTTTTAGTCCAATTTTAGTCGTCAAAAATATCACTTTGACTAAAATTAAGTCTAAATATTTTAGTCGACGAAATGAACACTGATAAACATTGCATGTTTTTATGATGTGCTTTTATGCTTTTATGGTCTTTATGGTGTGTAGTGAAAGGGTTTTAATTTAAAGGAATAGAAGGAAAGTTGAGGAAAGTGTTATCTTTAATCACTGTCTGTTTTATCTATAATGATGTCCATGCACACTTTAGCCGGAGGGGGCGCTCGTGCTTTGCAGCAGAGGGAGGTCAAAGTTCAGCCACTTTACAGTCAACTCGTGAACAGCAGCAACACGTTTCATCCACAGAGACACAAGTAAGTTTGATCATTTTCACCGGACATTTGCGCTGATCTTAGTTCTGTTTATGTAAGTCTTTAGTCCCGGTTTATTAAAGCGGCTCAACTTATTTGCAGTGAATCCAAAAGCTAGCGTTAGCAGCTAACATTAGCCCCGGTGTTTCCACAGGAGCCTGTTTTCTGAGCTTCAGGCTAAACCGGCCACATGTATGACTTTCAGACACGGTTCAGTTTCTTTTGTCCTGGGGCGTCTCGTTTCACTTTAATCTGCTCATGTTTCAGCTCCAGGTGAATAAACTCGTATGTAAACAAACCGGCTAATGCTAACAGTTAGCTCACTGTCCTCTAGGGGAGCCAGTCCGAATGCCCCACACCTTATTAGTCTGACTGACCCACTCATTATTGTGTGAAAGGTTTGCAGTTTAGAAACGATCATAATGTTTAATTTGAAATAACATTAAGTTTATTCTCTATCAAGAGATTATTAGAGCCCAACACTGTCACACCAACTACATCTCAGGAACAAGTGGTTGGTTCTTTGTCCATGTGCTAAAAGGTGATAAAGAATGAATGTGTTTCCTTCAGGCGTTAAGACACTTATTCATCTAAATGTTTTTGTAACGGCATCTATTATCCATCTATTACAGACACTCGCTCGTTACTTGGCCAGATAAGAACAGTCGGGTCACCGGTCAGCCAGCGGGACAGGACTGCCCCCTGGGTGATCCCTGTTCCAGTGGGTAAAGTTAGATCGATATTCACAGATGTGACTTCTGTGGTCAATAGCTCCTAAACAAAGGTATTTAAATAATATAAATTAGGGATGCACGATGATATCGGCTGTCGATAATTATCAGCATATATCGGCATTTTGGTGCCATCCCCGATAAAGCAGATAAAAAAAATTTGGCAGATGATTAGGCCCGATAATTATAAGCTCAAATGACATTGAATCTGCGGCTCCAGCTCGCTGCCACATTTACAGCCGCAGATATACGCTCTCCACGGCCGACTTCTGCACGGTTTTAGTTGAAAAATACAACGAGTATTCCAGAGAAACAGCTTTGCAGGCGCTCTCCGTGAAGGAAGAGCTTTTAGACTTTTTACATCGAAGTCACTTCAGCATTAGCACCGCAACAAAATGAGAAAAAGACGAGGAAATGCGAACCTCTGACCCGCTCATGTGAGTTACTGGAACAGAGCGGGGCCTAAAAACCCATGTATTATCTTCATATTTCTGATAAAATAATCATAATTGCCCCACGACTGAAGCGCTATGAACGAGAGGAGTTTTGCTTTGATGAAATGAGCCGCGCTGCTCGTCACAAATGCATAAATGAGCCCAGTGCAGGAGAGAGTCTTGTTTTTATGCTGTGGTATCGTATTAGTCACACTTGAATCTGTCACAGATTTGGCATCACTTCTCCCTCATGTCAGAGACGCCTCTAGATTCAGTGAAATACTATAATACTGTCTATATTCCAGTATAGTAAATAAGAATTCATTAGTATGATGTCCACAAAAAGAAAAATACTAGGAAGGAAGTAGCAGTAGTAATATTATTATTTTTTTAAATAAGATGTGACACAGATGAGCAGAGTCAGACCTGCTCAGATGATGGAACTGTAAAAACCCAGAGCTTTAGAAAAAGGTGAGACTCAAACCCAAAGTAAAACTCATTATTTGATTTATATTTATACACTTGTATTTTGCTTGGTAGAGTTAATTTTGGGCAGAACTGTGAACTGTTACATTGAGTTCTTGTCACAAAATAAAGTGCAATTATATATACATAATTATCAGTGTCATTATCGGTTATTGGTATCGGGACATGCGGAATTATCGGTTATCGGTTCAAATTGGCATTATCGTGCATCACTAATATAAAGCGTGTTGTTTTTCTCACCGCCATGTAGGGAAACTACGACGACCGGTGGATTTTATTAACCTCTTACCACCCGCCTCAACCGAATGCATTCTGTCCTCTTTGGCTGTTATATAGGCCTGTGTAACACCTCATTTGAAAGCTAAGACCCACAAAACTGATATTTTTCCTCGCATTGTTGCTGTGTTGTGTCACCTTTTGTATGTTTTTTTTTTTTTTTTTTTTTTTTTTCATTTTTGTCACATTTTTGTCACATTTTTGTTGATTTTTTGTTGAATTTTTGTCACTTTTTTTCCGTTTTTGTGACATTTTTGTGACGTCTGTGTCTGAGGCTAACGCTAACATTAGCATCGAGGACGTCTCTGTGTCTGAGGCTAACGCTAACATTAGCATCGAGGACGTCTGTGTTTGAGGCTATCGCTAGCATTAGCATGGAGAACGTCTGTGTTTGAGGCTAACGCTAACATTAGCATGGAGGACGTCTCTGTGTTTGAGGCTAACGCTAACATTAGCATCGAGGACGTCTCTGTGTCTGAGGCTAATGCTAACATTAGCATCGAGGACGTCTCTGTGTTTGAGGCTAACGCTAACATTAGATCAAGGATGTCTGTGTTTGAGGCTAACGCTAACATTAGCATCGAGGACGTCTCTGTGTTTGAAGCTAACGCTAACATTAGCATCGAGGACGTCTCTGTGTCTGAGGCTAACGCTAACATTAGCATCAAGGACGTCTGTGTTTGAGGCTAATGCTAACATTAGCATCAAGGACGTCTGTGTTTGAGGCTAACGCTAACATTAGCATGGAGGACGTCTCTGTGTTTGAGGCTAACACTAACATTAGCATCGAGGACGTCTCTGTGTTTGAGGCTAACGCTAACATTAGCATCGAGGACATCTGTGTTTGAGGCCATCGCTAACATTAGCATGGAGAACGTCTCTGTGTCTGAGGCTAACGCTAACATTAGCATCGAGGAGGTCTCTGTGTTTGAGGCTAAAGCTAGCATTAGCATCAAGGACGTCTGTGTCTGAGGCTAACGCTAACATTAGCATCGAGGACGTCTGTGTTTGAGGCTATCGCTAACATTAGCATGGAGAACGTCTCTGTGTCTGAGGCTAACGCTAACATTAGCATCAAGGAGGTCTCTGTGTTTGAGGCTAACGCTAACATTAGCATCGAGGACGTCTCTGTGTCTGAAGCTAATGCTAACATTAGCATCAAGGACGTCTCTGTGTTTGAGGCTAACGCTAACATTTAGCATGGAGAACGTCTGTGTTTGAGGCTAACGCTAACATTAGCATCAAGGACGTCTCTGTGTTTGAGGCTAACGCTAACATTTAGCATGGAGAACGTCTGTGTTTGAGGCTAACGCTAACATTAGCATCGAGGACATCTCTGTGTCTGAGGCTAACGCTAACATTAGCATCGAGGACGTCTGTGTTTGAGGCTAACGCTAACATTAGCATCAAGGACGTCTGTGTTTGAGGCTGACGCTAACATTAGCATGGAGAACGTCTGTGTTTGAGGCTAACGCTAACATTAGCATGGAGGACGTCTCTGTGTTTGAGGCTAACGCTAACATTAGCATCGAGGACGTCTCTGTGTCTGAGGCTAATGCTAACATTAGCATCGAGGACGTCTCTGTGTTTGAGGCTAACGCTAACATTAGCATCAAGGACGTCTGTGTTTGAGGCTAACGCTAACATTAGCATCGAGGATGTCTCTGTGTTTGAGGCTAACGCTAACATTAGCATCGAGGACGTCTCTGTGTCTGAGGCTAACGCTAACATTAGCATCAAGGACGTCTGTGTTTGAGGCTAATGCTAACATTAGCATCAAGGACGTCTGTGTTTGAGGCTAACGCTAACATTAGCATCGAGGACGTCTGTGTTTGAGGCTAACGCTAACATTAGCATCGAGGACGTCTCTGTGTTTGAGGCTAACGCTAACATTAGCATCGAGGACGTCTGTGTTTGAGGCTAACGCTAACATTAGCATCGAGTAGGTCTCTGTGTTTGAGGCTAACGCTAACATTAGCATCGAGGACGTCTCTGTGTCTGAGGCTAATTCTAACATTAGCATCGAGTACGTCTCTGTGTTTGAGGCTAACGCTAACATTAGCATGGAGAACGTCTGTGTTTGAGGCAAACGCTAACATTAGCATCGAGGACGTCTCTGTGTTTGAGGCTAACGCTAACATTAGCATCGAGAACGTCTCTGTGTCTGAGGCTAATGCTAACATTAGCATCGAGGACGTCTCTGTGTTTGAGGCTGACGCTAACATTAGCATGGAGGACGTCTCTGTGTTTGAGGCTAACGCTAACATTAGCATCGAGGAAGTCTCTGTGTTTGAGGCTAACGCTAACATTAGCATCGAGGACGCCTGTGTGTTTGTCCATGTTTTACACTGAGATGGTATTTTAGATTTGAGTAACTACGGGGAAGGAGAACTGTTTTTAACACAACCTGCTCACAGCCGTACAGCGTCTGTCGTCCCATCAGGAACGTTTTAAAAACTAAACCGAGTCCCCGACGGGCAAACCAGAAACACACAAATATATGTTTTATGGAACATGCGATTGAAACGGCTGATTTCGTTTATTCATGCTGTGTTTAGTTCAAAGACCTGTCGCAATGCATTGTGGTCTATATTGACCCGTCGAGTCAATACTTTTGAGAATGCATTGTGGGAAATTTTGAGTGCACTACCTTTTCTCTGGACATTCGGACACCCCTACAAAATGGTGTGACCACTATATAGTCTCTATATAGGGAATAGTGAAGACATTGGGCTCACAGGAGAAGTGTCTGGGGAGAAGGAGAGCCTGTGCTGAGGCTGTTGTGGATGGACATGTCATTAACTCTTATCATTCTGTTTGTGTTAACAGGAAGACGCTGTCCCTAAAGCTAAAGGACCAGTGTGGGAACAAGTTTAATGATGGTTCACACAGAGAGGCCATTTTTATGTGAGCAGTGTGGAATATCATTCAAACAAAAAGGGGCATTAAAAGACCACTCTGTTGTTCACACAAAAGAACGAAAGCACAGCTGTGACGAGTGCGGGAAAACATTTGTACGGTTTTCGAGTTTACAAACTCACAAAATCACACACAGCGGAAGAAGATTCCCCTGTGACGAGTGTGAGAAAAGTTTCAGATTTAAATCCTCCTTACAGAAACACAAGCGTCTGCACTCAGGACACGATCTGAGCCACTGTGAAACATGTGGGAAAAGATTTGCAACTCAACATCAGTTAAAACAACATAAAATCTCGCACTCGACGGATCGTCCTCATCGCTGTGACCAGTGTGAGAAGTCATTTAAAGCCAAAGACAAGCTAATAGAGCACCAGAGACTCCACAGCGGGGAAAAACTCTTCTGCTGTGACCCGTGTGGGAAGAGGTATACTTCAAACCAACAGCTCAATGTCCACATGAGAGTTCACACAGGAGAGAGGCCGTTTTCATGTGACCAGTGTGGGGTGTCGTTTAAGCAAAAAATAGGACTACAACAACACACCGTCATTCATACAGGAAGACGAGATCACAGCTGTGACGAGTGTGGGAAAACATTTGGACTGATTTCAAGTTTAAAAGCCCATGAACTCATTCACAAGGGCGAGAAGAACCACTGTTGTGGCCAGTGTGGGAAGGCCTTTGTGAACAAGAGCAGGTTAAATCAACACAAACACACTCACAGCAAAAGAAGGTTCCCCTGTGACGAGTGTGAGAAAAGTTTCGCTTGTAAATTCAGGTTAGGGCTACACAAACGTCTGCACTCGGGACACAATCTGTGCTATTGTGAAACGTGTGGGAAAAGATTTACGACTGTAGCTAATTTAGAAAAACATGAAATCTCCCACTCGACGGATCGTCCTCATCGCTGTGACCAGTGTGGGAAGTCATTTAAAGGCATACCCAAGCTAATGGAACACCAGAGACTCCACAGCGGGGAACATGCCTGTAACCAGTGTGGGAAGAGGTTCACTACAAATCAACGGCTCACCCTCCACATGAGAGTTCACACAGGAGAGAGGCCAGGAGTGCCTAAACTACAGACTGTCGTTCACACAGCAAAACAAGACCATCACTGTGACCAGTGTGGGGAGGGTTATACAAGTTTATCCAGTTTACAAAGCCACAAACTCAGTCACAAGGGCGAGAAGAACTATCGCTGTGACCAGTGTGGGAAATCTTTTACACGCTCATCCAGTTTACGAAGACACACACTCAGCCACAAGGGCGAGAAGAACCACCACTGTGACCAGTGTGGGAAGGCGTTTTCCAGTCAAAAAAATGTAAATCAACATAAAGTCATTCACAGTGAAAGGAGCGTCTCCTGTGACCAGTGTGAGAAAAGTTTCAGTTGTAAATCCAGCTTGGAGATTCACAAACGTCTGCACTCGGGACACAATCTGTGCTATTGTGACACGTGTGGGAAAAGATTTACAACACGCAGTAAGTTAGAACAACATGAAACCTCTCATTCAACAGAGCGTCCACACGTCTGCGGCGAGTGTGGGACCACATACAAAAGGATAAGTCATCTCAAAAAGCACATTTACGTTAAGCATGAGAAACTAGCGGTACATATGTGAGCAGTGTGGAAAACGACTGTTAAAGACCCTTTGGGCCTTGAAGCGAAATCTCTAAAGCATGATCATATATGGATGTATTAATCTGTTTTTGAGTGTCCAACAGGCTCCAAGTCAGCTGACTCCTGTTGAAAGGCAGAATTCACCCTTTGGGGCCATCGCCATGACAACTCAAATTGTAGGGCCCAACTAAGAAGAACAAAAAGCCCCAACCACACGACAAAAGTGGCTGACCTTCTAAAAACACGGGGTGTGCTGATGTATCTGAAACCACACGAGACTGGAGAAAGGTTAACTTCGAGTTTAAGCGCAGAATGTTTTGGAATATGTAAAATAACAGATGACGTATGTAAAATGATGAATGAGATCTTTGATGTTACTGTATAAAATGTAAACCTCGGCCAGTGTGCCTCAGACCATCGGGTCAACTTCTTGGTTGATCGTTTGCAGGGCACTTGGTGCACTCGAACTGTAAACGTTCAACTGTCTTTCCTATTGAATCTGATCTTAAATCTCCACTTGTGATCAGACTGCCTTGATCTCTTGGCCCCCATGGGCGGTGTTAGTCGAGCGATGTGAACTCAGGGGGTAAGAGCACACTTTGCCCCGGCTGGAGGCTGGTGTGGCTCTGTCCTGTGTTCGCACCTAGACTCTCATCTTTTCACTTGTCAATTGGTCAACGTGGGCGTCTTCCTTTCTGTATCATCACTATTTTTCATTAAATCCACAAGAAATCTTGATTGGGTGAGTTGAATTTGTTATTGCATTTGATTGTACACAATTGTGAAAAGGGAAATTACTGCAGGCATTGGATGAATGGTAAGACTCGGGGTTAAAGGGTTTGGGTGTGTTGGATTGCTTCACAGTATCACTAGGTCAATGTAATTAGGAGTACAGTTCAAGTTAGAAAGAAAGTAAAGGAGAGAAGCAATATTTTACAACAACATAGCCTTTATTGATCTCACAATGGTCAAATTCACTGTTATACAGTAAAGTGTAATTTGAAATGGGGGGTACACTTACAATATATAGAAATGGAGCATCTCGTCTTTGTAAAGAGACTGATTGAAGGATCCGGGTCGAAGTGTTCCAGCTCTTAGGCTGTATCCACACGAAGACAAAACAGATAATGGAACGAGGCGTTGATGGCACATGCGCAGTGAGGCGGACGTCATAACAACGGAGCAGCTTTCCATTCTGGGACCTGGTTTGGAAAATGTTCCTTTAAAGACGCCGGTTTTGTATTGGATGATGCACTGGATTGATCAAATATGTTTGTTTAGTCCTGAGCTTTCGAAGTGTAAAGATCATTTACTCTAAAATGTAATCTAGTGTGTAAACTATTGTTTTGATATTAATTGTACTTTAAAAATAATATTGTGTAGGGATGCACCGATACCAGTATCAAGGCGCAGCTCTCAGCTGAGGAGAGAAGAAGCAACAAACTGGAGAATTGTTGAGTGTAAACACAATAATCCACATAGAGCTGACTTTATTACAGACTGCGCTCTCTAAACCAGAGTCTGAGCTGGATTTAACCAGAGCTTAATGTTGTTAGTGCTGCAGCGTCTGCAGTGTTTACAACATACAGGCTAACGTTGCTAACTCGCGGCTAACAGTTTTGGCCATTCTGACGCCGTTTTAAGCCCAGGGGTTTATTCATCTGAAAAAACTAACCCAGCGACTAAAAAGTCCTCAGAAAATCCAAAATAAAGACATACAGCATGTTTATATTGAGGAAAATGAGCTGCAGCAGAACAATGAAAACGCTGTAGCTTCTCGCCAAGTTACTACAAACACACGAGAAAATCTACAGGAGCTGAAGTAAAGACGAAAAGAGACCATTTAAGTAACATCTCAATACTATTGTTGCAATGTCTATGATGGACAGTGCAATAAAAAATTAAAATTATATTGAATAAAATCAATAAATAAATGGCATCAGCACATTTCTGATATATAAGCACTTACAGTGGGGAAAAAAAGTATTTGGCCAAAATCCAATAGAATGTCTATGTGAAACTGACCAAATACCTTTTTTCCCCACTGTAAATGTGTCGCCTACTTTACTTAAGGAAATGTACATAAAGTACATAAAGAGTAAATTAACTAATTACAAACCAATCTGCTGTGAAAAAAAAGAATGTTGAAGAAACTGCCTTGTACTCGTATCAGCAAGTACTTAAATCAAAGTACTCGTATCGGTTTTAGAAAAAGTAGTATCGGTGCATCCCTAGTTTTGTGAAACTACATTATACTTTAGTTAAATCAATGTTGACTAATTCCTCTTCCCAATAAGCAGAGATAGTTTCTCTCTTTAAAAAATACTCAAGAGGAACGCGGGAAGCCACTCTTATCAGGAGGAACAAAGGGGAGTTGGGGGAAGGTGAGCAGCAGCTGGTACAGCTGTGTTCAGCGAGTTTGTAAAACCAAAGTGTCCTGGATGCTCTGCACAGTCAGAGTTTATAATGAACTGTTGGACAAAGAGAATCATCCTTTTCCCTTGAATCCTGTGTGAGCAGCGTAAAAGGTCCTTGTACGAGATTGTCATTTTTTTTATGACATTATCATTAAAAGTGTAAAACTTCTGAATCCTGTCTTTTGTTGTTTACACTGAAACGTTTCTGCTCTAACAGTCGCCAAACCCGTTCCTGTATAACCGTCAGCGCTGTGAGTACCTGTGTTCTGCCTGAACTCTTCATTAATGCACAGGCTTTGATCATGACTCACTGGACGTTATTATTCGGCTTCTTCAGACACAGTGTTTTCAGAACCGGGTCTAACAGCTGGTGCTGTGACTGTAACTAATCATCAGAGATTGGCCGATCGATATTTCTTCTCCTTCTAAAATGACATAGGAGTTTGTAACTTTTTTTTAAACTGCTGCAGGCTTCACAGGCTCTAATTAGGTCGACCTAAAAGGACTTTCGGCTCGAGAGTGGCACTTTTAGGTCAGTGTGAATCCCAGAGCAGCCCTTCACGTCGCCTGAAACGGGAGGTCGCGGAGCCGGAGCCGCTCTGTGGTTCGGAGCGGCTGGTGTTTGGATTACTGCTCTGACGAGGCAGAATGGATCAACTTTAAATCATCACGGCATCACCCTGACTAGGGCTGAAACAAGTAATCGATTAATCGACAACTAATCGATTATTGAAATAGTTGTCAACTATTTTAGTAATCGATTACTCGTTTTCTAGTAAACACAGACATAAAAAGAGCAAAAATTACATGAACACTTTTTATTTTTGATGGAAACCTACTTTGTTTTTCAAGTTAGGGAAATTTTCTATGTATAAAACTCTACAGTTTTGTACATTGAAAATTTCATAAATATCTGTCTGTGTCTCATCCAAATAATAAAGCCGAATTGGCACTAAGAGCCTCCAAAAACAAGTTTACTCCATCAACGTGTCCTCAAGAGATGCCATTTTAGCTTTATGTGATTAAAAAAAAAAGAAAAAAAAAATGTTCATACACCATTCACAGCCAAGCGATCAATCGATTAATCGTAAAAATAATCGGAAGATGAATCGATTACCAAAATAATGGTTAGTTGCCGCCCTAGCCCTGACTGTCTGTCACCACGAGGGAGAGGAGTGATCACAGCTCCAGCATGTGTGACCACGGCCTGACTGTTGTTTCTGATGGACCTGGATATAATCAGGGCTTCTCATAAAAGCAGAAGCACAAATCACAAACTTTACCTTTAGGAAACACCTTGTTAACTACAGGTTGCTTCAAGACCAGGAGACACAGAAGAGGGAGGACAGAAAGTTAGCGCGATGATTTAGCATCACTGCAATGAACCGATGAGCCTCGGTTTATGTCCCTCTAAAGTTTCCTTTCCAGAGGCGTTCACCCCCAAACGGCCTGATTTTTAATTATTGATTTATTTGAGTGGTGTTATGCTTTAAAACAGTTTCTCATTAAATTGTATCTAAGTCTGTAAACTATGAGCGAGTGCGAGAGACAGAAAAAGCAGTTATTACAATGAATGATCATGTTCAAAGTTTAATCATCAAACCTGCTCTAACAAACTGCAAAATACAGGGATCAAATATTCATATTTTCTAAAGCTTTTGCTACTTGATTTTTGTTGGTAATAATTGGAATGACTCAGAGAAACAGAGACATCGTGTCATTACCTTTTGGCAGGGCTGTAACATGAAGGGGCCTCTGGGCATTTGCTGAGAGGCCCCAATTTGAAAGGGGCCCAGAAATATAATTCTTTAACACCAGTAAAGACAGCAGCTCCTGGAGGAGAACCAGAGGAGACAGCAGCTCCTGCAGGAGAACCAGAGGAGACAGCAGCTCCTGGAGGAGAACCAGAGGAGACAGCGGCTCCTGGAGGAGAACCAGAGGAGACAGCAGCTCCTGGAGGAGAACCAGAGGAGACAGCAGCTCCTGTAGGAGAACCAGAGGAGACAGCGGCTCCTGTAGGAGAACCAGAGGAGACAGCGGCTCCTGGAGGAGAACCAGAGGAGACAGCAGCTCCTGGAGGAGAACCAGAGGAGACAGCGGCTCCTGGAGGAGAACCAGAGGAGACAGCGGCTCCTGGAGGAGAACCAGAGGAGACAGCAGCTCCTGGAGGAGAACCAGAGGAGACAGCAGCTCCTGTAGGAGAACCAGAGGAGACAGCGGCTCCTGTAGGAGAACCAGAGGAGACAGCGGCTCCTGGAGGAGAACCAGAGGAGACAGCAGCTCCAGGAGGAGAACCAGAGGAGACAGCAGCTCCAGGAGAACCAGAGGAGACAGCAGCTCCTGGAGGAGAACCAGAGGAGACAGCAGCTCCAGGAGAACCAGAGGAGACAGCAGCTCCTGGAGGAGAACCAGAGGAGACAGCAGCTCCAGGAGGAGAACCAGAGGAGACAGCAGCTCCTGGAGGAGAACCAGAGGAGACAGCAGCTCCAGGAGGAGAACCAGAGGAGACAGCAGCTCCAGGAGAACCAGAGGAGACAGCAGCTCCTGGAGGAGAACCAGAGGAGACAGCAGCTCCAGGAGAACCAGAGGAGACAGCAGCTCCTGGAGGAGAACCAGAGGAGACAGCAGGTCCTGGAGGAGAACCAGAGGAACCAGCAGCTCCTGGAGGAGAACCAGAGGAGACAGCAGCTGTGTGATCAGTTTACTGACTTTGACTTCTCCCTCAGAGCCTGTAATGGATATCAGAGTCCACGGGGGGCGCAGTCGAGTCAACTTTATTATCACGTGACCAGGCCGGATTTACGGCAGTGTTTCTGTGAGAGAGAAGCAGGTGGAAGAAGCCATTCTTCTGTTCCTTCGCTGTACTGGCCTTTTGATGAGAATTTAGGTTCGTGTATTGGCTTCTGACGGTGGGGGGCAGCATTGCGCATTCCCGCGCGTAGCCTGCCGGAAGCAAGAAGGAGAAGAAGAAGAAGTGTTTCTCTGGTTGCTGTGGTTAGCTCAGTGCTAACGGTGCTGAAGCTAACGGTGCTGAAGCTAACGGTGCTGAAGCTAACGGTGCTGAAGCTAACGGTGCTGAAGCTAACGGTGCTGAAGCTAACAGCGGCTCGTAAACATGTCCGCGAGGAGCCGGACTCTGAGAGCTCTGGTGACGGAGCGGCTGAGCGCGGCCGCGGAGGAGATCTGTGAGCTGCTGGAGAGGACCATAGCGGAGTATGAGGAGGAACTGTGTCGCTCCAAAGAGGAGAACCAGAGGAACCAGCGGCTCCTGGAGGCTCTGGGCCCACGACAAAGAGCAGCTGGTGAGTCTGGGCTGATTTGTTGTTGTTTGTGAACCCAGTGTTGGTCGGGGGCAACAGACGAAGCCTTTTATATTAAGTTAATTATGATTTAGCATAGCATAGTTTGCTATAATATAACTTAAATAGACTGTACATTATCTATGTATCTGCACATGTTTAAGCTTCTAGAGGTTTCCAATCAGCCAAACATTTGCTGAGCTTCTACATTTGAAATTACAGACTTAGACAATTAGTTTTTATGTAATGAATCCCATTCTGGTTCAGCATCAGTGATGTTTCAGGAGTCAGGTCCAGGTTCTGTCTGTGAGCCTGTTAAAGAAATGTGAAATGTACAACAAATGTCATTTTAATTTAGTGCAGAAAAGCCCGAGCAGGGACTGGAGCTGATCACGAGCATCAGCAAAAACATCAGCTTCAAACTGGTTTTTACAGTGTTCATTTTCAATGACCCGTCAGATAATAAACACATCAGTGAATGTGTCGACTCGGACACTTTTCCAGACTCTGGAGTGTCTGAGATCAGCTCAGATTCACCTCATGGAAATAGTGTGGAGTCACTGACCTCTGACCTCTGACCTTTGTGTGACCGACAGTTAGAACTGATGGGCTTATATTTTTACTGTCAATGTTGCTGTAATTATTTGCAGTATTTTAATACATTTCCATATTCTCTATTGTTAATGTAACTATGGATCATGGATAATGTAGCTCTGAGAGAAAAGGCTCCTCACTTTACTGCTGTTTTAACACTAATACATGTGTTCGCTTTGTAAAGTCCTAAAGGTAAATATGTGAAGGTGTTTTTTGTGCTGCTGCTGCTGTAACTTTTCCAGCTCATGTTTAGCTGAACTTGAAGTTTCTCCTCATGTTCTGAGTCTCCACCTGTTTCAGAAGCTCCTCTCTCTCAGTCGCTGCTTTTAGTCTGTTTCTCTGATGAATAAAGTTGATAAGTCGTCTGCAGAAGCGTCACATCTCCCTCCCCGTCTGATGTTGACATTCTCGCGTCCGCAGCAGCACCGCGCGGTGCCTCATGGGAAATGTAGTTCTAACATGTTTAATGCAATTTACCGGTGGGCCGCATGCAATATATCCATCCATCCATCCATCCATTTTCTTCCGCTTTATCCGGGGCCGGGTCGCGGGGGCAGCAGTCTCAGCAGAGATGCCCAAACTTCCCGATCCACACACACTTCCTCCAGCTGTTCTGACCCCGAGGCGACACCAGGCCAGCTCGGAGACATAGTCCCACCAGTGTGTCCTGGGTCTTCCACGAGGCCTTGTCCCACTAGGACATGCCTGGAACACCTCCCGCGGGAGGCGACCAGGAGGCATCCGGAACAGATGCCCGAGCCACCTCAGCTGCTCCTTTCGACGTGAAGGAGCAGCGACTCTACTCCGAGCTCCTCCCGGGTAACTGAGCTCCTCACCCGATCTCGGAGGGTGCGCCCAGCCACCCTGCGAAGGAAACTCATTTCGGCCGCTTGTATTCGCGATCTTGTCCTTTCGGTCATTACCCAAATCTCATGACCATAGGTGAGGGTAGGAACGTAGATCGATCGGTAAATCGAGAGCTTTGCCCCCCGACTCAGCTCCCTCTTCACCACGACAGACCGATACAGCGACCGCATCACTGCTGACGCCGCACCGATCCGTCTGTCCATCTCACGCTCCATCAGTCCCTCACTCGTGAACAAGACCCCGAGATACTTGAACTCCTCCACTTGAGGCAAGGACTCCCCACCGACCTGTAGAGGGGAAGGAGAACCATGGCCTCAGATTTGGAGGTGCTGATCCTCATCCCGGCCGCTACACACTCGGCTGCAAACCGCCCCAGTGCGTGCTGAAGGTCCAACAGAACAACATCATCTGAAAACAGCAGAGATGAGACTCTGAGGCTCCCAAACCGGACACCCTCCGGCCCCTGGCTGCGCCTAGAAATTCTGTCCATAAAAGTAATGAACAGAACCAGTGACAAAGGGCAGCCCTGGCGGAGACCAACACGCACCGGGAACAGGTCTGACTTACTGCCGGCAATGCGAACCAAGCTCCTGCTGCGGTCATACAGGGAACGGACAGCCCTTAACAGAGGGCCCCGGACCCCATACTCCCGGAGCACCCCCCACAGGGCACCACGAGGGACGCGGTCGAACGCTTTCTCCAGATCCACAAAACGCATGTGGACTGGTTGGGCGAACTCCCATGAACCCTCGAGCACCCGATGAAGGGTATAGAGCTGGTCCAGTGTGCCACGACCAGGACGAAAACCGCATTGTTCCTCCTGGATCCAAGGTTCAACCACCCCCGGAGCCACCGAGGAGCTTTCTCACCACCTTGGTGACTTCAGCTTGGGTGATGGACGAGCCCACCTCCACGACAGGCACCAGAGACCTTACGGCCACAACTACGAGCAGCCGCATCGACAATGGAGGAGGAGAACAGAGTCCACTCTGACTCCATGTCCCCCGCCTCCCTCGGAATCTGGGTGAAGCTCTTCCGGAGGTGGGAGTTGAAGACCCCACTGACAGAGGGATCCGCCAGACGTTCCCAGCAGACTCTCACAACACGCTTGGGCCTGCCAGGTCTGACCGGCTTCCTCCCCTGCCAGCGGATCCAGCTCACCACCAGGTGGTGATCGGTTGACAGCTCCGCCCCTCTCTTCACCCGAGTGTTCGAGACACGCGGCCGGAGGTCAGACGACACAACTACAAAGTCGATCATCGACCTCCTGCCTAGGGTGTCCTGGTGCCACGTGCACTTATGGACACCCTTGTGCTCGAACATGGTGTTCGTTATGGACAAACTGTGACTAGCACAGAAGTCCAATAACAGAACACCACTCGGGTTCAGATCGGGGAGGCCGTTCTTCCCAATCACTCCCTCCCAGGTCTCACTGTCGTTACCCACGTGGGCGTTGAAGTCCCCCAGCAGAACAATGGAGTCCCCAGTCGGAGCACTATCTAGTACCCCTCCCAGGGACTCCAAGAAGGCCGGGTACTCTGCACCGATGTTGGGCCCGTAGGCCGAGACAACGGTGAGAGACCTGTCCCCGACCCGAAGGCGTAGGGACGCGACCCTCTCGTCCACCGGGGTGAACTCCAACACGTGACGGCTGAGCTGGGGGGATATGAGCAAACCCACCCCAGCCCGCCGCCTCTCCCCGCGGGCAACTCCAGAAAAATGGAGAGTCCAGCCTCTCTCCAGGAGTTGGGATCCGGAACCCAAGCTGTGCGTGGAGGTGAGCCCGACTATATCTAGCCAGTATCTCTCAACCTCCCGCACAAGCTCAGGCTCCTTCCCCCCCAGCGAGGTGACGTTCCATGTCCCGAACGCCAGAAGCTGCGCATGCGGACCAGGTCGTCGAGGCACCTGCCTCTGACTGCCACCCAGTCCTCTTCGCACCCGACCCCTACGGATCCCTCTGCGGGTGGTGGGTCCACAGGAGGGCGGGCCCACGCCGTCTCTTCGAGCTGTGCCACCAGACGCTCGCGTTCGGGTCCCAACCCCAGGCCTGGCTCCAGGGTGGGGCCCCGGCTGCGCCATGCCGGGCGACGTCTCGGTCCTTGTTTGAGTCATGTCCATAAGAGTCTTCTGAGCTGCTCCTCGTCTGACCCTTCACCTCAGACCTGCCATGGGAGACCCTACCAGGGGCATAAAGCCCCAGACAACAGAGCTCCTCGGATCATTCGGGCACTCAAACAACCCCACCACGTTAAGGTGGCAGCTCACGGGGTTACATATAATATAAATAAGTAGGGCTGAAACGACTAATCGATTATTTTAGTAATCGATTAATCATTTTCTGGTTCACACTGACTAAAATGAAGCAAAAATGACATGAAAATGTAGTATTTTTGATGAAATCCTACTTTGTTTATATAGTTAGGGTCTGTGTACATTTTGTTCAGTGTATATGTCATGAATAGAGTCTCCAACAAACATTTCCCTTTAGTTTACTCCATCAACACATCTTCAAGCAGCTCCACTTAAGCTATATGTGATTTTTTTTTAAATTGAAAAAAATACAATTTTCCTACACCATTCACAGCCAAGCGATTACTCGATTAATCCCAAAAATAATCGATAGATTAATCGATTACAAAATAATCGTTAGTTGCAGCCCTATAAATAAGTAATTACCTCGCGGGCCGCATTTGGCCCCCGGGCCGCATGTCTGAGACGCCTGCTGTGGGTTCTGCTGTCCGCTCCACTTTGTCATAACACAGTTTAGTTTAATTAGTTTAGTTTATTTGTTCATTTGAGCAGTTAAAATTCTGCTCAAAAGGAGTGGGCCGAAGCAAAAGCTTATAAACGCCCTCCCACGGTAAAAAGCTTCTTTCTTTTGGGGACATTTTCTTCTGGATCTGTGTTGGAGTTTCTTTATTTTTAGGATTTCTTTAGCAGATTTGAAGAAACTGTTGCCCCTGATCAGCCCGTCCACACTGCTGCACGTGCCACCACATCAATATATACTGTATATATACATTATTGGACCACTTTCCCCATTTCAGATAAATACTGATATTTACCTTTTCCAATCTGAGCAAAAGCTTCAGGCGACACGTTAATGCTCAGAGTCATTTCTTAATATTTGTTCTGCAGAAAATAAGATTTTCACAAGGTCTTAAAACCATGTTTCCCTTTGTTTCCTGCAGACGCCCAGACCCAGTGGAGTCCAGAGCTCAGTCTGAAGCAGGAGATCTCTGACACTCCACAGAATATGGAGGAACCAGAGGAACCAGGGGAACAGAGCGTTAAACAGGAGGAAACCAAGATGGAGTTCAATGAGGAAGGAAATCTCCCTTCCCTGACGACTGACAAACCAACCATCAACATGTCTTCACGACCCACGGAGGAGAACACGGAGAACCAGAGGAGACAGCAGCTCCTGGAGGAGAACCAGAGGAGACAGCAGCTCCTGGAGGAGAACCAGAGGAGACAGCAGCTCCTGGAGGAGAACCAGAGGAGACAGCAGCTCCTGGAGGAGAACCAGAGGAGACAGCAGCTCCTGGAGGAGAACCAGAGGAGACAGCAGCTCCTGGAGGAGAACCAGAGGAGACAGCAGCTCCTGGAGGAGAACCAGAGGAGACAGCAGCTCCTGGAGGAGAACCAGAGGAGACAGCAGGTCCTGGAGGAGAACCAGAGGAGACAGCAGCTCCTGGAGGAGGACCAGAGGAGACAGCAGCTCCTGGGGAAGTCTCTGAGTCCACAGGTCCTGCTCCACAGAATAGGTGGGTCCTGGAGAGACACACATCGTTCATCCTGGCCTATTGTACATGTTTTAGTGGTAGGGGAAACCTCCGCAGACACGGGGAGAACATGCAGACTCCACACAGAAAGGCCCCGTCGAGCTGTGAAGCAAGAGCTCTTATCACTGTGCCACCGTGAACCAAATAAACCAAAACCAAATAAAACTTTTGCCAAAGCATCAATAAACATATGATACAAACTTCTACAGACCTTCTGACTCATGTTGAAGAACCTGATTTAAAACTAACTGAAACCTGCTCCTGACGGTTGTGTCTGTCTGACCTCTGAGAATCATCCTGTGAGTCGCCCAATATGTTATAGACTGTGCACATTCAGAGAACCAGAGTTACTGTAAGTAACTTGCCTCTGGGCCCTTGCACCTGTGGGGCCCCTACGCACCCTGCGTTAGTCTGAAACCATAATAACCCTGTGCACTTCCCTCACTGTGAATGTGAAAACAGTTTGATCGTTTGACCTTTTTAAAATGAAGATTTTGTTTGTGTTTCCCATCGTCTCCTGCAGACGTCCAGACCCAGTGGAGTCCAGAGCCCAGTCTGAAGCAGGAAGTCCCCGAGACTCCACAGATTAAAGAGGAACCAGAGGAACCAGAGGGACCAGAGGGACCAGAGGAACAGAGCGTCAAACAGGAGGAAACAAAGATGGAGTTAAATGAGGAAGGAAATCTCAAGACTCCCCTGACGACTGACAAACAAACCATCCACATGTCTTCACGACCCACGGAGGAGAACACGGAGAACCAGAGGAGACAGCGGCTCCTAGAGGCTCTGGGCCCACGACAAGGAGCAGCTGGTCAGCCTGGTCCTCGTGTGTGTTCCAGAGGTGAGTCCATGTAGTTCCTTATTTTGATTAAAGGTACTTTTAATATTGTTTTTTACTGGGAAAATGTTGCTTTGTGGATTTAATATTTTCCATATTAAACGATTTACTAGTGGATCGTTTTTGTGATAAGTTTCAACTTGTTTCCAGAAAGCATTAGTTCTGGACCATGTGAAGAACAGGTGGGTCATATTTTCACCTGCATTTGGAGTCGGTGTCTGTAAATGTGGAGATTAGTGACTCGGAAAATATTTCTGGAGGATTTTAAAATGAGTTTATCTTATTGTGTCATTTATACAGGATTGAAATGATAAGTTTATGTTCTAGTAAAATGGATTCCAGTAAGTTTTGCATTTTGGTTTAACACACTGAGCATCAGAAAGGACACTCTACAGTCTGTCAACATGAGGATCCATTTGTACCTGAAAGGGAAGAAGAAACTTATTTAATCCCACCTCCAGTTCCCTCTTCAGTCGTGATGGTCACGTGAGCGTCTCAAGGACGACCAGATCCTGGGTTTCCTTGGAGCGATTCCAGACGTGGTCCCTCATGTCTCTGGTGTTGAAGCAGATGATGACAGGCCTGGATTTGTCGTCATGTTTCTTCACTCTGTGGCAAACGTGGATCCAGGAACTTCCCCCGACGCTGAGGAGCCTTTGGGTAAACAGAGCGGCACATGTGCAGCAGCTTCTTCCTCAGATCTTCTCCTTTCTCTTTGTTGTCTTTCCATCGTTTTCCTTTTCTCACTCGGTGGCCTCCATTTTGGTAAGTGGAGCTCTCCCTCTGACTTGCCTTTCTGGGCGTCAGGGGAGGAGGTTTGAGACTCTGGGGGCAGAACGTGGTCAGCACTGGAAGCGCCGCGTAAGAATGAAAGTTCATGGAAGAGCTTCAATCTCTACTTGTCCTTCGTGCTCTGCTCACGAGATCTCGTTTCTTTGTTTCTTTGTCATGTGACGGTTTGGAGGCACGTGCTCACAGGCAGCTTCTAACCCAGGTCTTTAGTCCTTAGTTCTTACCTGAGCAAAAGGAAGTTCATATAAATGGAATCTCACACATTCTTCTTCAGAAACACCTGCTTCACGTGGCAGCCATCTTGGCCGAGTCTCGTCTTATTTGTTCACCCAAAGTGAGTGCTTTTTATGAGTGTAGTGAAACCAAACCTCCTCACGATCTGGAGTCAAAGTGACGCCTTTATCTGAGCGACACCAGCGCCGCCGCACTAGAGCAGGGTCGGCAACGTCAGGCCCGAGGGCCAAATCCAGCCCTCCAGCACAGAAGCTCTGGCCCTCAGGATGTTTTGGATGATTTAGAAGATGATGTTATTACTCAAATCAGAGGCAGAATGTCTGTTTGAATACGCTCAAAATGTAAAATACAGTCAAATCTTTCAAAGTTTTAAACAAAACACCCAAGTAGGTTATATATCGGCAACATCTGAGCGGTGCTTTATCTGATATCTATACTCAAAAACCAGAAAACAGAACAATAATGTGTGATCTGCACATTTACAATATCGGGTTCATCTCCAGTGACTTTGAATTCTGGGGGAAATGTGGCTAAAAATGAGGGAAAATCGTGTTAAAATTGTTTTGTGAAAAAAATTGGTAAAAATAGGGAATCAATTTGGAAAAATGAGTAAGAAGGAAAAACAATTGTGAAAACAAGAAAAAAAATTGGGGAAAAATAATACTAAGAAAAAAACATTGGGTGAGAAATTGAAAAAATGGAAAGAAAAAAGATGGAAAAACAAATTATTTGATCTGAGCTGAAACAACAAAGTCATTTCCTTTAATGTCGTCCCTGGACCAACGGCATCAAAAGCTTTTTTTTCGGTGCCTGCTTTAGATCTCAGTAGAAGCTAAACTTTTTTCCATCGTTTAACGGTAAGACCATAATGTACAGACAATGTCGGCAAAATGATGCTTTACTTTGGGCTAAAATTGGCAGGTCCGGCCCTTGGTCTTTTTACAATGAAGAAAACCTGCCTCCGCCAAACAAACCTGCCTCCCCCTGCACTAGAGGATCAACACCAACAAACTAATGAGCGACTTCACTCGGATCATCACAATCCCTGATGTTATCGCTGCAAATGTCCTCAAAGTGAAAATGAACTACCATGAACTACGACTACATTTAAAACAGACGTATTTTGTGTTTCATGGACTTGTTAATGTTTAGAAATATGTTTGTCATTAATGTTTCCCATCGTCTCCTGCAGACGTCCAGACCCACGGGAGTCCAGAGCTCAGTCTGAAGCAGGAAATCCCTGAGACTCCACAGGTTAAAGAGGAACCAGAGGAGCCAGAGGAACCAGAGGTGCCAGAGGAACCAGAGGAACCAGAGGAACCAGAGGAACCAGAAGAACCAGAGGAACCAGAGGAACAGAGCGTCAAACAGGAGGAAGAGCAGCTCCCACAGTTCACTGAGACGTCACCAAAGAACATCATCATCACCAACATGTTTTCACTTTGTGATGTCAGTGAGAAACACACGGCAGAGTGTGGAGCAGAGCAAAGGAAGAAACATGAGTGCACCGTCTGTAAGAAGAGATTCAACACTAAACAACACTTAGAAAGACACACGAGAATTCACACAGGAGAGAAACCTTTCATTTGTCCAGTTTGTGAGAAAACATTTAAACAGGATAGCACTCTCCGAGCACATATGAGAATTCACACAGGACAGAGACCTTACAGCTGCTCAACCTGTCAAAGGGCGTTTACACATAGTTCAGATCTCAGGAGGCATGAACGAACTCACACAGGAGAGAGACCTTACAGTTGTTTATTTTGTGAGAAATCCTACATCAGGAAAGCACAGCTGGCTGAACACATGAGACTACACACGGGAGAGAGGCCTTACACATGTACAGTTTGTCAGAAACAGTTTTCCGCACAGTCTTCTCTCCAAGACCACATGACGAATCACACCGGAGACAGACCTCACAGCTGTTTGTTATGTCACAAAACATTTACTAAACAATCCAGACTCACAGTGCACATGAGAACTCACACAGGAGAGAGGCCTTTCAGCTGCCCAGTCTGTCAGAGAGCGTTTGCACAAAAGGGAACTCTCAAAGTCCACATGAAATCTCACAAAGGGTTTAACTCGGTGTGAGAAGTGGATCTGCTCAGAAACAGGAGAGACCCGGAGACTGGAGGATTATTGTTTATTTGTTTGACTTCAACGTTTATAGGTAAAAACCTTTCAGTTGTCCAGTTCAAATCCAAAGTTCACTAGTAGGGATGGGCACCGTTAAACGGTACCTGCTTGGTACCGACCGAAAAGCTCCGGTCGGGGGTGGTATCGAAAAAATAAAATTCTTTCCGTGCCAGTTTTCGGTTCTTTTTCTCTCCAGACTTGAGTTTAAAAAATGCACGTATGTGCAGATAATGAGCCGCTTTAGCGCCAATGGAGCGAAGAAAAGCTACAACTTATAGCTCACAGGCCTCTTCAGAGTTCACAAGACACATTGGCTTTAAGCAAAACTTCTGTAATAGAGATGGCAGAGCCGCGGTCTGCGTCAGGACTGAGCCAGGTCTAAACCAGGACTTACTCCGGTCGTAAAACCCAGAGCTAAACTAAACCAGGACTAAACCAGGACTCAATAAGAAACTTTAGTTTTTAGGCAAATTGAAAAGCAAAACCAAGCAGTGACAATAAGAAAGACGTCTTTACCTTTAACGACAGACCCGGAGGCGGAGCCTACGGGCTGTTGTTACAACTTTACAGCAGCTGCAGAGACGGGAATATCCAAGCTGGTTTATAGAAAAGTGAGCGCTCACTCTGTGTTAGACATTGTTGGTCCAGTTTTGGTAAATGATGAGTGACAGAGTGAGGCTCACACCATGTCAGGATCTTTGACGTGTGGAGCTTTCGCTTTGTCAAAGTGCAGTGAGTTTAGAAAAGTTTATCTGAAAGAAACCGTGTCCTGATGTGGCTCTGACTCTGCAGCTCAGGAGGGAATAACGTCCTTTCTCTCTTTTATCTCTGCTTAAGTGGTGACCGGCGACGCTGCTGCTCCTGTGGAGCCTCTGTTGTGCTGTTTTCAGTCTTTTCCTGAATGATACTTTTAATACACGTTAATATTATTGTAAGTTAAAGTACTTGGTATCGAAAAAAACGAACGGTACCCAGCCCTATTCACAAGGAGCGTTCATAAACCGTGGGCAGGAGTGGAACAACAAGTGATCAATAATTATAGCTGTTCAAAACAAGACACACAAGACATTTTCAGAGGTTTAAGGAGACGCTGCAAAACTCCATTATTTCAAGTTTGGGCCAATTCAGTGTCTTCACATTTAAACTTTAACTTTGAAACAAAACAAAAAACATCATCATCACAAAAACGTGTTTGGAGAAACATTACATCAGTGAATAACCCAAGATTTATTTGGGAAATTGACATTTTAAAGCGTTTTTATCACATTGCGGCGACAGCTTTTCCACTTTAGCTCCGACAGACTTTGACCTTTAGAGTCTTTTGGAGGGATTTATTTTTAGATTTCTTCAACAGAAACATAAGAAGTTTGGGCGTCTGTTTGTAAACACAGCCTACTTTTATCTGAAAACATAATATGACTTATAGACAATAGACTCTGTTGCTCATATGAACCTCTTAACCTCCGCCTTAAAACCCTGAACACTATTCTGGGGTGTTTTTCACCCGAGCAGATCCATGTGTGTGATGTTCCTGATCTGAGTTTCTCTGAGTGTCCTGGGTCTCTGTCTTGGACGTCTCTGATGTTCTGGGTGTTTCTCCTACAGCCTCATGTTTCCATAGTGATGAAGGTCGGGGAGGGTCAGTGTATTTGTGTCTCCGGCTTCACAGTAAGTGAGAAACACAGAGTTATTTATATTTAGCTTCTCTCTCCTGAAGGACACTGAGCTTCACCAGAGACGTCTCACACATCCAGGAAACACTTTACATCTTCATTATCACATTTTTAAGGAATTTTTTGTTCCCAGATTTTGGATCATTTTTCTCTGGTCGTCTCATGAGGCTTTTCTGTCATGTTATTAGACATGACACAGTTTCATATAAAAGACTCACATGTGTCGTGTTTGTCATGTTTTGATAGATTTTGATAAAGTTCTTCTTATCGGGTGTTTTATCTCAGGTAAAAATCACCGGCGTCAGTGACGATGTTTTGGATTTGAGCCATCGTGCTCTAGGTTAACCGAGCGTATTTTCTCCAGCTTGGCTTTACCCAAATAGAAGCTTCTTGAAAAAATAGCGAGAAAATCTGGATGAAAATGAGACAAATCATGACAACAACGCGATGACAAAGATCTGTTTAGATGAGTTTTGTGGCTTTGTTCAGGCGGGTTCAGAGGTTAATGTCGACAATCTGAGGTTTCATGTCGATGTCTCTAAATATAAAAGTTTCCTTCTTCACCACAACAGTTTAAAAAGTTCATTCAAATTGTTGATTAAAAACATTTCTGTTAAATTTCGTGTGTGAATTATTTTCTTTCTTTGTTTTTTCTGCCTCATGAACCTGGAAACTTTCCGTTAACAAAGCTCAGAGACGTGAAGCTCACAGAGACAGACTCACTCACAGATTAGACTAAAGAGCTGAATCATCATCATAATAAAGCAGATTCTGTAATAAAGTGTGAACATGGTGACAGTGAGGAGAGGATCTGTGCTGTGTCTGAGGGAAGTTCTGACCAAGCCTTTGGACCGATTCCAAACCAGAGTCACATATTATTACATTCAAGACAAACATTAAACCAAATGTGAGATAAAACTTCGAGCTTGATCTTCATGAATATTATTGTGGTTTATGCTTTAAAACAGTTCAACATTAAAACTCTGAGTGAAAATGCTCTTTCTGTGTGGCCTATAGAAGGTTTATTATGATCTACAGTAAGATGCAACACCGGGTTCCTCCAGCAGAGGGCGCCTGCTGCTCTGGGCATCTGTATCTGACGCTGTAGAAGAGGCTCAGTCACGTGATCAGATCAAACTCCGGTGGTAAGTTTACTTCTGTTTCTTTCGCGGGTAAACTGGTCTGAAGCGACATGTGAATGATATAGAAACGTGTAAATGTTTGTAAAGGACGTTAGAGTCAAATGAGCTCTTCCACGTGTTCCCTATTTAAATAAAGTTACATGAAGTGTTTTCATGCGAAGTATATTTACACAGAAATGTAGCATGTCGATTTTATAAGCAAATAAAAAGGGGAACTATATTGTGAGGCGTAATGATACGAGGAGCAAAACGTCCGCGCAGTAACTCCTAAAGACTTCCCCCGCTCACTTCCGTCAATAACCTTTAGGAGCTACTGCGCGGACGCTGTGCTCCTCGTATCATTACGCCTCACAATATAGTTCCCCTTTTTATTTGCTTATAAAATCGACATGCTACATTTCTGTGTAAATATACTTCGCATGAAAACACTTCACATAACTTTATTTAAATAGGGAACACGTGGAAGAGCTTGGTAGCTTCTATCGTGAGCTTTTTTGGAGCTATGTGACATGTGGGAGAGGCTGCGTATGTGTGAGCGCACGGACAAAGACCAGACGGGGATATATTAACTCGGCTAAGGTTAGGTAAGAAAATATCTCAGTATGTAAAAACGGTGGCCTATTCCTTTAAGCTGAGTGACAGGATTTTAGAGGCAGTTGTGGTGAACAGGTCTGGGCTCATTCTACACATGAGGACATGGAGGAACATGTAGGGGGAGGAAAATACATTCTTTTAACATTTTTAAACTCCTTCTAGCCCCTTTAACCGAGAGCATTTTCTCCAGTTCGGCTTTACCCAAATCCAAAAGCTTCTTGACTGGAGAGCAACACTGTTATGCCTCATTTGAAAGCTAAAATCTAGAAAAGTGACTTTTTGTCACGTTGTCGCTGCATTTTTGTTTGTCGATGTTTGTTTTTGTTGCTTTTTCGTTGTGTTTTTGTCTCTTGTTTTTCGGGGGGGGTTTGTCATGTTTTTGTTGTTTATTCATCGCTTTTTTCATTGCTTTGTCGTCACGTTTTTGTCACATGTTGTTGTTTGTTGTTATGCTTTTCTTTTAAGCTTTTAGATTTGGGTAAAGCTCGGTTGCGCCCGGGGGTGAGGGTAAGGTAAAGTGAGAGGCCAGACCGGTGGCCCTGGAGCCAGTGGACCTTCTGTGTCCGCCCCTGGCCCAACGCTAAAGCTGCTAAACCAGGACAAACACGCGGCGCTTCGGTTTAAGCTGGATAACCGCTGTCATTAAAGCAACAGGCCACAGTTCTTCCACACTGAGGTATGTTCTTACCTGAGCTTAGACGAGTTGATGTGTACCTGTCTGGTCTTTAAGCGTGCCCTCAGTCACGCAAAAGTTGTCGTGTAAAGGCTCATGAACATGGAACAGTTTGTAGCAGTTTGTAGCTTCTATACCTTTGCTGGGAGAAGCTAAACGCTAAGAACATTTACGTGACTAAACAACATGTACGCATCTTTGTCAGTAAACATCAAAACTACATTTTTCTCCTCTCCATTTGAATAATGGCTCCAACCTGCAGAGGGCGCTAGTGCGCCCATAATCTTTTTATTTTCACCCTCAGCATGGGACGGCCCTGACGGGCCGTATTTCAATGAAGCTCCTGACAGGGGGCGCTAACGCGCTGTAATGTTGTATAATGTGAGATTCATGTGTCAGCCCCATTAGAATAACATGGGGGCCCCCGGGCGTCCCCATGGCAACACCATACAAAATATGATATGAGTCCCATTGGCTTTTTGGATCGGGACACCATCAACTATTTTTGTGCCAAATTTCATCCATTTCCGAGAAACTAATTTTTTTCCGCATAATGCATTTTTTCTTCTGCACCTGGAGGGGGCGCTATCGCGCCCAATGTCACTTATTCACATTTGTTGTGTCCAGGGGTGAAAGGTCAATAAAATGTTTATTTCCGATTTTTTATCGGAGTTTGTTTGTGCAAATGGGAGTGATTTTTAGTTTACGATTAATTGCAAAATTCTTCGCAAAGATTGCAGCTTCGCCGCAAACAAACCGTAAAACATAGCAAAAAGATGTTGGTAACTTTTGATGCCCCACATCTCGACATGAGCTGGAGCGATTTTGAACTCATTTAGTCAAACGCCCAAGGAGGAGTTCGTAAAAATGCGATGTCAGCGAAAACGCTGACTCAGCATTTTCCAGACTTCCTGTCAAAGTGGCGGACTTCCGGTTTGTCAGGGGGCGGGGCCACAATAATATTTTTTGTTTGTCATTACATGACGAATGTCTGTACCGAATCCCGTTGCTCTACGACAAAGTTGACGTTGGCCACTCCCCCATTGGCGCAATGTATTTTGACTTTTGTAGGTGGCGCTGTCGAGGCCATTTTTTTCCCCCAATATAAAACACACATTTAAATTAATTTTTCACCGGACCTGAATTTTGGGCACCTTTGGTGTGGACAGTCACTGTTTTACACGGTGAGTTTATGTTTGACATGGGCACAGTGCTTCGCAGGCCGCTCGGGCCTAATTATGTTTTTCTTCTTATAATTTGTTAATGATTATTCTTTATTTGCTTTCCCTTGAAAGATTAGGTTGTGTGACATCTTAACTTTCTAAAGAGACTATCGTTCAAAATGGAGGAGCAGCTGAAAATGCCACAATTCCTGGGCCAATTCACATGAAACAAAAAATGAAAATGATTTCCTCATAAAAGGCGTCCAAAGGTGGAGAAGAATAAGTCAGGTTTGTGAATCCAATCAATATCAAATAATGAGGGAAAACATTTGGACATTTGTCTCATCCAATCAAAGTGTTCGGTGTGAATGATCTGGTGACAATCGCTCAGTCGGTCGCCGGGTTCTGTCCCCGTGAGTCGCCTCGTGTTTCGTGAGGACACTTTTATAGGCGAACGTCCTCCGGCAGACTGAGCAGCTGTAAGGTTTCTCCCCGGTGTGGGTCTTCATGTGGCTCCTGAGGTACGCCTTCCTCGCGAACGTCTTCTGACACTCGGGGCAGCTGTACGGCCGCTCCCCCGTGTGGATCCTCATGTGCTGCCTGAGGACCGTCCCGTTCACAAACGCCCCCTGGCACACGGAGCAGCTGTGCGGCCGCTCCCCCGTGTGGGTCCTCTCGTGCTGTCGGAGGCCGGACCGATCGGCGAACCCCTTCTGGCAGGTGGAGCAGCTGTAGGGTCTCTCTCCGGTGTGCTGCCTCGCGTGTGCCCGGAGTGCGCACCTCAGCGTGAACGACTTCCCGCACACGGAGCAGCTGAAAGGCTTGACTCGGGCGTGGGTGCCCTCGTGCCTCCGGAGGGCGCCGCTGAACGCAAACGCTCTCCGGCAGACCGGGCAGCTGTACGGCTTCTCCCCCGTGTGGGTTTTCATGTGTTGAAACAGGTGACTCTTCAAGGCGAACGCGCGCTCACAGACCGAGCAGCTGTAGGGCCTCTCCCCCGTGTGGGTCCTCGTGTGAATCCGGAGGTAGCATTTATTGGCAAACGGTTTCTGGCAGACGGAGCAGCTGTAAGGCCTCTCCCCCGTGTGGGTCCGCATGTGGAGGTCGAGGGTGCACTTCCTCGGGAACCTTTTCTCGCAGCGAGGGCAGCCGTACGGTTTCTCCCCCGTGTGCGTTCGCTTGTGGACCGCGAGGTCGCTCCCGTACGCAAACGCTCGGAGGCAGACGGAGCAGCTGTGCGGCTTCTCCCCCGTGTGGGTCTTCATGTGAACGTCGAGCCCGTGCTTTTGTGCGAACGTCTTCTCACAGACCGGGCAGCTGTGAGGCCTCGTGCCCGTGTGGACGCTCTCGTGCTTTCGGAGGGCGCTGCCATGTGAAAACGCTCTGTGGCAGACCGAGCAGGCGAAAGGTTTCTCCCCCGTGTGGACCCTCACGTGGCACCTGAGGGACGTCTGCCGGGCAAACCTCTGCAGACAGGTCGGGCAGCTGTAAGGTCTCTGTCCCGTGTGGGTTGCGGTGTGGTTCCTGAGGGCGACCCACTTTGTGAACGCCCTCTGGCAGACGGTGCAGCTGTAAGGCTTCTCCCCCGTGTGCAGCTTCTCGTGCCTCCTGAGGGCGCTGCTGTAGGTAAACGCCCTCTGGCAGGTGGAGCAGCTGTACGGTCTCTCGCCGGTGTGGGATCTCAGGTGCGCTTTGAGGTGGCCCTTTTGGGAGAAGGTTTTCTGACAGCTTGAACAGCCGTACGGTTTCTCTCCTGTGTGGGTTTTCTGGTGGTGTCTGAGGCCAGAACTATCAGCAAACGCCTTCTGACAGATGGAGCAGCCGTACGGTTTCTCTCCCGTGTGAACCCTCACGTGCGTCGCCCAGTTCCGTTTAGCAGCGAATCTCCTCTGACAGAAAGGACACTCGTGTTTCTTCCTTTGACTCGAGTCGTGAGCGGCTGGACTTGTGTCTTTGATCTGGACTTGGCCGTGGTCTCCATCATGTGCGGCTGAAGCGCTGGCAGGAGGTTCCCAGTCCTCGTCATTGTCAGAGCCTGAGGAGTGGTCCGTTTGTTCCTCGGTTTCAGAGTCACTTCCTCCATCCTCTGTGTTCCTCAGTTGAAACAGTGAAGACGTGCTGGTGGTTTGTTTGCATTTGATGAGATTTCTTTTGTCAATAAACTCTTGGTTGTGCTTCTCACCAACATCAAGCAGAAAAGACTCTTTGGTGATGATGATGATGTTCTTTGGTGACGTCTCAGTGAACTGTTTGAGCTGCTCTTCCTCCTGTTTGATGCTCTGTTCCTCTGGTTCCTCTGGTTCCTCTGGTTCCTCTGGTTCCTCTGGTTCCTCTGGTTCCTCTGGTTCCTCTTTAATCTGTGGAGTCTCGGGGACTTCCTGCTTCAGACCGAGCTCTGGACTCCAGTGGATCCGGACGTCTGCAGGAGACAGTATATTTTAATAGTTATTATTGTTAGTTCAGAGCAGGATTAACAAACACCTGTTAGCTTTGAACTGGCCAGATTGCAGGTTAAAGTCTGGTCTGGAGGCACCACTAACACTTTTCTCTAAGTAGGAGTTTCATTTATGGATATGGACTGACATAAGTTAAAGCATTTCCTTCAAACAGACTTTCCTGGTTAAATGAAGGTCAAACAAAACAAACATACCACAATGTTAAAGTAATGTTATTCGACCTGTCTGAGAGCCTGAGTGGCTTTGGTCACGGTGTCATGAGAACATATGAAATGTTTAACCTCTTAACTCCCGCCTGAACAGATCCCATTTTCTCCAGTTTGGCTTTACCCTAATCAAAAAGCTTCTTGGGAAAAAACACCCAAACAGCCACAAAAAATGAGAAGAAAACAAGGATGTAAACACAACAAAAATTCAACAAAAATGTGACAAAAATTCAACCAGAAAGTGCCAAAAATTCAAGAAAAATGTGACAAAAAATCAACCAAATGTGACAAAAATTCAACCAAAAAGTGACAAAAATTCAACAAAAAGTGACAAAAATTCAACAAAAAGTGACAAAAATTCAACAAAAAAAGTGACAAAAAATCAACAAAAATGTGACAAAAATTCAACCAAAAAGTGGCAAAAATTCAACAAAAATGTGACAAAAATTCAACAAAAAGTGACAAAAATTCAACAAAAAGTGACAAAAATTCAACCAAAAAGTGACAAAAAATCAACAAAAATGTGACAAAAATTCAACCAAAAAGTGGCAAAAATTCAACAAAAATGTGACAAAAAGGGAAAAAAAACATACAATAGGTGACTCAATTTGATAAAATCGACACCTGGTCTTTCATTTTGATGTAAACTGTCATGAGAACATATGAAATGTTTAACCTCTTAACTCTCACCTGAACGGATCCCATTTTCTCCAGTTTGGCTTTACCCTAATCAAAAAGCTTCTTGGGAAAAAACACCCAAACAGCCACAAAAAATGAGAAGAAAACAAGGATGTAAACGCAACAAAAATTCAACAAAAATGTGACAAAAATTCAGCAAAAATGTGACAAAAATTCAACCAAATGTGACAAAAATTCAACCAAAAAGTGACAAAAATTCAACAAAAAGTGACAAAAATTCAACCAAAATGTGACAAAAATTCAACCAGAAAGTGACAAAAATTCAACAAAAAATGTGACAAAAAATCAACAAAAATGTGACAAAAATTCAACCAAAAAGTGACAAAAAATCAACAAAAATGTGACAAAAATTCAACCAAAAAGTGGCAAAAATTCAACAAAAATGTGACAAAAAGGGAAAAAAAACATACAATAGGTGACTCAATTTGATAAAATCGACACCTGGTCTTTCATTTTGATGCAAAGTAATTAATAATATACAGTGTTTTTGTTAAGTCCCTCTTTCCCAGATCTCAGCAACTAATCAGAGTCTAGTATCCTCCCGTGTCGACCAATGAGACGAGCTTTTCCTGTGAGCCAGCCTGTCAGGTCCAATCAGGAGGGAGGGGGAGGAGCCTGTTCTTGCTCCAGAGGAAGTCTTCCTCACCTGACAGTGAAGACTCTCCACTCTTCACAGACTCTTCCTCCTGTTGGACGCCCTCTTCCTCTGGCTCCTCTTTAATCTCCACATCTGCAAAACAAAATGGCCGACAGCTGTAAAGCCTGATAAGTCTCTTTGAAAGAAACTCTAAATTCTGGTCGTGGATGGTTCATGTGACATTCTTGCTTGCGTGGAAGGTTCCTGCACTGTTTTTTCAAAATTTCTTCTTATCTTAAATCTAATTGTGTTAACTATGTTTTAGCAAAAATTGTGTCTCTTGTGTCAATTGCACTTTAAAGTGATGGTCTGTACGTTTTCAAAGTGAGGAGCGATAGAGTGAAATTGCAAACAACCAAACTCCTCCCTCTTTAACCAGAGAGCCGTTGAGGAGAGCAAGAACAGGCTCCTCCCCCTCCCTCCTGATTGGACCTGACAGGCTGGTTCACAGGAAAAGCTCGTCTCATTGGTCGACACGGGAGGATACTAGACTCTGATTAGTTGCTGAGATCTGAGAAGGAGGGATTTAACAAAAACACTGTATATAGAACAAGACATGTTACAGCTGTTATGAACCATCTTGGGCCCTGAGAACTTCTGGGAGGGGACTCCTGGTGGTTCCAGAGTCAGGACTAAACATGGTGAGGCTAAAGTCTTCATGAGGATGGGAGACAGGCCTCAACTCTGACAATGTTTCAAAAAAAACGGTTCTTTTTCCCGCCAAAACCCAAATGCATTCTCTCCTCTTTGCCATTGTCGTCACTTTTTATTTCCCTTATGTGTTTTTGTCACTTTTTTATTACTTGTTTGCTGTTCTTTTGTCACTTTTTTGCTGGATTTTTTGTCTTTTTTGGTGGATTATTGTATTATTTTTTTTTGCTGGATTTTTGTAATTTTTCTACTGGATTTTTGTCATTTTTCTACTGGATTTTTGTCATTTTTCTACTGGATTTTTTGTCATTTTTTGGCTGGATTTTTGTCTTTTTTTTTGTTGGATTTTTGTCATTTTTCTACTGGATTTTTGTCATTTTTCTACTGGATTTTTTGTCATTTTTTGGCTGGATGTTTGTCTTTTTTTTTGGCTGGATTTTTGTCTTATTTTTTGCTGGATTTTGTCTTTTTTCTACTGGATTTTTGTCTTTTTTTTGCTGGATTTTGTCTTTTTTTGGCTGGATTTTTGTCTTTTTTTTGTTGGATTTTTGTCATTTTTCTACTGGATGTTTGTCTTTTTTTTGGCTGGATTTTTGTCTTTTTTTTGCTGGATTTTGTCTTTTTTCTACTGGATTTTTGTCTTTTTTTTTGCTGGATTTTGTCTTTTTTTGGCTGGATTTTTGTCTTTTTTTTGTTGGATTTTTGTCATTTTTCTACTGGATGTTTGTCTTTTTTTTTGGCTGGATTTTTGTCTTTTTTTTTGCTGGATTTTGTCTTTTTTCTACTGGATTTTTGTCTTTTTTGCTGGATTTTGTCTTTTTTTGGCTGGATTTTTGTCTTTTTTTTGTTGGATTTTTGTCATTTTTCTACTGGATTTTTGTCATTTTTTGGCTGGATTTTTGTCTTTTTTTTGTTGGATTTTTGTCATTTTTCTACTGGATGTTTGTCTTTTTTTTTGGCTGGATTTTTGTCTTTTTTTTTGCTGGATTTTGTCTTTTTTCTACTGGATTTTTGTCTTTTTTTTTGCTGGATTTTGTCTTTTTTTGGCTGGATTTTTGTCTTTTTTTTGTTGGATTTTTGTCATTTTTCTACTGGATTTTTGTCATTTTTTTGGCTGGATTTTTGTCTTTTTTTTGTTGGATTTTTGTCATTTTTCTACTGGATTTTTGTCATTTTTTGGCTGGATTTTTGTCTTTTTTTTGTTGGATTTTTGTCATTTTTCTACTGGATTTTTGTCTTTTTTTTGCTGGATTTTGTCTTTTTTTGGCTGGATTTTTGTCTTTTTTTTGTTGGATTTTTGTCATTTTTCTACTGGATTTTTGTCATTTTTTGGCTGGATTTTTGTCTTTTTTTGTTGGATTTTTGTCATTTTTCTACTGGATGTTTGTCTTTTTTTTTGGCTGGATTTTTGTCTTTTTTTTGCTGGATTTTGTCTTTTTTCTACTGGATTTTTGTCTTTTTTTTTGCTGGATTTTGTCTTTTTTTGGCTGGATTTTTGTCTTTTTTTTGTTGGATTTTTGTCATTTTTCTACTGGATGTTTGTCTTTTTTTTGGCTGGATTTTTGTCTTTTTTTTGCTGGATTTTGTCTTTTTTCTACTGGATTTTTGTCTTTTTTTTTGCTGGATTTTGTCTTTTTTCGGCTGGATTTTTGTCTTTTTTTTGTTGGATTTTTGTCATTTTTCTACTGGATTTTTGTCATTTTTTGGCTGGATTTTTGTCTTTTTTTTGTTGGATTTTTGTCATTTTTCTACTGGATTTTTGTCTTTTTTTTACTGGATTTTTGTCTTTTTTTGCTGGATTTTTGGCATTTTTAGCTCCTCTTTTGTCACCTCTTTGTTGAGTTTTTGTCATTTTTGTCGCTTTTTTGGGTCACTTTTTTTTTGTTGGATTTTGTCTTTTTTCTACTGGATTTTTGTCTTTTTTTTGCTGGATTTTGTCTTTTTTTGGCTGGATTTTTGTCTTTTTTTTTGCTGGATTTTGTCTTTTTTTGGCTGGATTTTTGTCTTTTTTTTGTTGGATTTTTGTCATTTTTCTACTGGATGTTTGTCTTTTTTTTTGGCTGGATTTTTGTCTTTTTTTTGCTGGATTTTGTCTTTTTTCTACTGGATTTTTGTCTTTTTTTTTGCTGGATTTTGTCTTTTTTTGGCTGGATTTTTGTCTTTTTTTTGTTGGATTTTTGTCATTTTTCTACTGGATGTTTGTCTTTTTTTTGGCTGGATTTTTGTCTTTTTTTTTGCTGGATTTTGTCTTTTTTTGGCTGGATTTTTGTCTTTTTTTTGTTGGATTTTTGTCATTTTTCTACTGGATTTTTGTCATTTTTTGGCTGGATTTTTGTCTTTTTTTTGTTGGATTTTGTCTTTTTTCTACTGGATTTTTGTCTTTTTTTTTGCTGGATTTTGTCTTTTTTTGGCTGGATTTTTGTCTTTTTTTTGTTGGATTTTTGTCATTTTTCTACTGGATTTTTGTCTTTTTTTTACTGGATTTTTGTCTTTTTTTGCTGGATTTTTGGCATTTTTAGCTCCTCTTTTGTCACCTCTTTGTTGAGTTTTTGTCATTTTTGTCGCTTTTTTGGGTCACTTTTTTTTTGTTGGATTTTGTCTTTTTTCTACTGGATTTTTGTCTTTTTTTTTGCTGGATTTTGTCTTTTTTTGGCTGGATTTTTGTCTTTTTTTTTGCTGGATTTTGTCTTTTTTTGGCTGGATTTTTGTCTTTTTTTTGTTGGATTTTTGTCATTTTTCTATTGGATTTTTGTCATTTTTCTACTGGATGTTTGTCTTTTTTTTTGGCTGGATTTTTGTCTTTTTTTTTGCTGGATTTTGTCTTTTTTCTACTGGATTTTTGTCTTTTTTCTACTGGATTTTTGTCTTTTTTTTTGCTGGATTTTTGTCATTTTTTGGCTGGATTTTTGTCTTTTTTTTGTTGGATTTTTGTCATTTTTCTACTGGATGTTTGTCTTTTTTTTGGCTGGATTTTTGTCTTTTTTTTGCTGGATTTTGTCTTTTTTCTACTGGATTTTTGTCTTTTTTTTTGCTGGATTTTGTCTTTTTTTGGCTGGATTTTTGTCTTTTTTTTGTTGGATTTTTGTCATTTTTCTACTGGATTTTTGTCATTTTTTGGCTGGATGTTTGTCTTTTTTTTTGGCTGGATTTTTGTCTTTTTTTTTGCTGGATTTTGTCTTTTTTCTACTGGATTTTTGTCTTTTTTTTGCTGGATTTTGTCTTTTTTTGGCTGGATTTTTGTCTTTTTTTTGTTGGATTTTTGTCATTTTTCTACTGGATTTTTGTCTTTTTTTTACTGGATTTTTGTCTTTTTTTGCTGGATTTTTGGCATTTTTAGCTCCTCTTTTGTCACCTCTTTGTTGAGTTTTTGTCATTTTTGTCGCTTTTTTGGGTCACTTTTTAGCGTGTTTACATCCTCATTTTCTTTTTTATCGCTGTTTTGAAGAAGCTTTTTAGATTTGGAGAACTTGGAGAACAGGAGAAAACATGTTCAGGCGGGAGTTTAAAAAAGGCCTAAAAACACATTTATTTTTAAAGGCCTTTTCAGACTAATTTGTTTGTTTGCTGTGTTGTTTTTACTATGTGAATGTTCTTTTTGTTTTTATCAGATTTTATTCTTCTGTTGTAGCACTTTGAGGTTTCGCTGAAATGTAAAGTGCAATATAAATAAAATGTATTATTATTATTATTATTATTATTATTAAGAGGTTAATATGACACTGAAAGTATTTTATCTGCTTCTCGCTTTTCATTTTTATTTTGATGTTTTATGGGTTGATTTTATCTGTTCACTTTATGTCTTGTGTATGAAACGTGCCTTTATTACAGTGTGTTACATTTATTTACCACTGTTGTTTTACTGTCATGTTTTTAGCCAATGGAAAATGTTAGCTAGCGTCCACAAACATGGCGGATCTCCATGGCAACGGTGAATTTTCCCGAGCTCAGATATAACTATACCACATCTATACAACCATGTCTTTCTTTTCTGAGGAGATAAGTGGCCAGAGTGAGGAGGAGATGTCACGCTACGTCGCCTGTAGGCCTGACGTCTGTGCGAACGTGAGCACCAAAACGTCAAACCCGAGCCCTACGTAAACTACAAACACCAAAAAACAAACCTTGTAGAGGCCTGAGCTCGTGTTCCTCCTCGACTTTCACTGCGATGATCTCCATGTTTATCAAACCCAGCCTGTCGGTCGAGCGGCAAACACATCGGTCCCGTTTGGAGCAGTGCTATGATAAAACGGTAGAATGACACGGTGACCGTTGCCATGGCAAGTGTGGCGGCCATCTTGCGATTGTCCGATTCAAAATAAAAAAAAGTATTAATAATTTTTTTTTTAAAAAGGGACGTATTGTTATTTCCATGTAAAAAAAGAAGATTGGAATTCACATTTGTATAAAAATATTTAAAAAAAACAATCCTAACCTTAAAGGTGCATTATGCAACTTTGTATGTGGGGAAAAACAGGTTGATATTAATGTGTGTTTGAACTTTAAGTGACCCAGTGGCTGTACGTGTGGTCAGCATGGTGCCTTTGCTTTTCGATCACGGCAGTCACGCTAGCACGCTCCAGGATCAATTGTTTTGTAGGTTTTCTGGTGAAAGGGCAGCAGTGAAAACTTAAAAAAAAAAAAAAAAAAAAGCGCCACATTATAGGCCACCGTTTTTCCATACTGAGATATGTTCTTACCTGAGCCTAGACGAGTTCATGTGTACCTGTCTGGTCTTCACGCGTGTCCTCAGTCACGTAAACACAGCGCAGACGGCGTTAGCATTTAGCCTCTCCTCCTCTATAGCTCCAAACCAGGTGAAAATAGAAGCTACCAAGCTCTTCCACGTTTTCACGATTTAAGTATGGTTACGTGAAGTGTTCCACTACAAAGTATAATTACACAAAATTAAACAATGTGGATTTTCTAATCGGATAAAAAGGGGAACTATATTGCAAGGCGTAATAATACCAGGAGTAGTTCGACATCCGCCCATTAATCTTCACTTTGCTGTCCGGAGGTCGAACTACTACCACCCATAAAGCTGCTGAGTTACTGTAAGGTCAAGTTAGCAATAATAAGATTTTTTTTCCCCCCATAAAAAGTCACATAATGCATCTTTAAATTGACTATATGGAGTTTTGAGCTCAGACCTGTTCACCGCAACTGCCTCTAAAATCCTGCACTGTCACTCAAATTGTTTTGAGTCAGAAGTGCCGTAATGCACGAGCTTAATATAGAACCTGCAGTTACGCATAAGACCTGAGGTGGCAGTAGTGAGTATAAAAAGGCCAACTTGCATCTAGTCGCTTTAAGGTTAACCACATCCCTGGCCCTAACCCTAATTTGTGTCATGAAATGTCACATTTTCTGAGCCAACAAGCAACAACCGCTACATGACAGATTCTATAGACGCATCCATCATTATTTAACAAATTTGTCAAATACAATGAATGAAAAACGCTGACTTTAATTAGCAAAGTTTTGTTTATGTAGCCAAAGTTTATGTTGCCTATATACATATTTGATTCATTTGATGTCATTACAAGACATTTTTTACATTGATATAGTTATGGATGGATATACAACAAACTATCACTGCCCAATAAAATAAATCACAATAAAAACTAGAGTATTATGAGTTTACATGATTTCTTGGGTAGAATCAACCATCACAATATGGCCGCCAGAGTTGGACAACACGTTCCAACTAGCGGAGTCTAACTGCTACGGATGCGCGACCAGGACACTTCACCTGGTCCACGATGGTCAGACAGAGCAACAGCAAAACAAATAGTAACTATAACTGTCGACATTGACAAACACAAATATTTCATTTGTTTTGATGTGTCGTAGACATTGCTGATTTTAACCAGCCTTAGAGCTTTGTATGATTTCACATAAAGTTTTTTTTTCTTTAAAAACTATTTATCAATATACCAAAAACATGCCTATTTAAATACACAGATACTGTATGTCATTTATAACGATAAAAATAGTCACATTTATCTGCATTATTAAATTTAAAACTTTATTGTTTATTCCATCCATCCATCCATTTTCTTCCGCTTTATCCGGGGCCAGGTCGCGGGGGCACTTTATTGTTTATTTTTGGTTTATTCTTCAGGTCAGACAGTTAACACATTGAGGCCGTAGAGCACCAACAATCCAGGCCATTTTTTCATAATTATAAATATAAATATTTGTAGCGCCACAGCTATTCTAGGTTATATGGACACATGAGACTCTAAGCTCTCCGTGGGTGAAAACAGTTTAATTCTACATGCCTCGGAAATCCTAAGCTAAATAGAGGCTAGTTTTGATCAAAATCACAGATGTTTTTTCGAGAAACGGAGATGCTGTGGGAACCCAGGGTGCTGAGGGCGCTATAGCACCCCTAGTGAATCGTTTACCGCATTACAGGCAATATTATATAAATAGGAAATAAGCACAGAAATAGCATTTTTCGGGGGAATCTTGTCTCTCAGCGCCCCCTAATGAAAATATCTTCCCACGACTCAACACTCTATGCAACACTATTCTTTTTCTTCTTCAACACTTAACTCCTCTCTCCTCGGACACTAATGTTATGTTAGGGGGCAAATGCCTTAATATCTCTGTTTCAAGTCAATTTTCAACGTCATCATTGTTGACATGTTTTGAAACACGCATGTTCTCGATCTCTTTTTATGGCGTGTGCATTTAAACAGACTTTAACAGGATGTTTCTCAGTCGTCCTTGGACCGATTTTAACCATATATAAAACTCAGAGAAATGTTCAAATCTCAACTGTTTCAATAGGTGTGTTTGAGATGAGCCAGACGGACGCAGTTTTACAGCCGACTGCAGACTCTCGGTGCCGGTTAGATTTCTGTTCTTGCTCCAGAGGCTCTGATGTCACGTGGGGCACGGAAAGATCGTGAGACCCCAACGAGAGCAGCCGACTTGATCAGCCGCTGCATCTCTCCAGAGGCAACTGCAGCGGCTCCACGGCCCCGTGCATGATGGGAAAACACCCACCTGTCCGCGGCTCACGCTCAGGTGATTGGATACGAGTCTGCTGTGATCAGAAACGTGCTCCTCGCCCCCTCCTCTCTCCTCTTTAGATCTGAACAAATAAACTATGACTGAAACTATTAAAGTTATGCATCGCCCCCTAAAATAGAGCTCATGTTTGATGCTTTTACAGAACAAACTAATGATTTAAAAGGACGTGTTTTATCTCACAAACTTGAACAAACAAACGAATGGGAAAGTTTTCTCTGATGAAGAATGATATCTCTGGAGTAAGGGAAACAGAGCAGGAGGTGAATGACTTTTATTTAGGATAAACTTTAAATGAACGCGATATCTGAGCGAGACGCTGCGTGATCTGAGGCCACTCTCGTTGTTCTCTGCATGTGGAGCGGTCGGATGGACTTCAGACTTTTTTCTCCGCCCCCGTTGCGCCGGCTACTCTCGCCGATCATCCAGGCGAGCCGCAACGGCATCTTAAACACACCTAGTCACAGACTAACACACCCCCTCAGACTAAAAAAAGAGAAAAGAAACATAATAATAAATATAAAATGTCAGTTTTTGATTGTCATTTATTTCACCTCTGTTCATCACAGAGCTACAAAACCACACATAAGGTGTATTAGAGTCATCAAAAACATGTTTTTCCGTTTTTGGTACTCAATGTGTTAAGATAGCACTGCTATTCGTCTATGAAGCTTTGAATAATTTTCACATAGAAGTAGCTTTGTTGTGACTTAACAGCTCGACAGAAGAGGATGAATTCATTTGGAAGTCAAAGCCACGCTACAAAACATTTCACCCAATAAACAGAATCAAAGCATTTATTTCATTGTGTTTTATTGGTGAAGAGGTAGTTTTAGTACAGAATGAGGGTTTTTATTGGTGAAGAATCCCATTCCACATTTAAGGTTGTAAGTCAGTTTTAACCTTGAAATTGAACCTCAAAGAACAGAATAGCTGTTATATTTTACCTAGAAGTTTTAGCCAGTATTTGTTGTAAAAAGAATCGATCTAAACAGTTGTTGGATGTTATTGTGTGAAATACTCTATGCCTTTTCCATCTCCTGTGTGGATTTTCAGTTCATCAATGTCCTTTTTGCAGAGAAAGCCTTTCCGATTGGAGGGGCAGCTGAAAGCTTTCTCTCTGCTGTGAAAACCCAGCGTTACCCTCCAGACGACCGGCTTTCCTCTGCCCTTGCATTGCTTCCTGAAGTGCGTGGAGCTTCTGACTGAGCCGTTTGTCGCACACGGGGCCGGGCCACCTTTCTTTATGCGTCGCCGTGTGTTGCAGGTACAGGTTTTTCCGAATGAATCCCCGACCACAGACCGAGCACGTGAACGGTCGGAATCCGGTGTGAGAGCACATGTGCACCTTCAGATGCGCATTCTGATTGAATGATTTATTGCAAACCGGGCAGCTGAACGGTCTCTCCCCGGTGTGAACCACCGAGTGTCTCTTCAGAGCAGAGACGCGAGCAAACACCTTCCCACAGACGAAGCATCCGTGCACTTTCGGGTCCAGTTCTTTGCCATTTGCTGTTGAAAAGACGTTGCTGATTAAAACTCCTTCATAACCTTCTTCATTGTCTTCTGCGTCGATCTGTTGTGTGGAAGGTCCAGCAGTTTCCTCCCAGTCTTTACTGTTGTCAGTGTCAGAAGAGTGACCCGTTTGCTGCAGATCGTCATAGCCCAAAGTCCTCTCTCGTTCAGGTTCTTGGTACGTTTCTTCTCGCTTTGTGGAGGTTTCATTTGGAGTTTTCGTGCTTAGGATCTGGTGCAGCAGAGACGGCTGCTCATCATCTTCACTCTTCACTTGGACGGCTGTGAGTTCAAGCGTTTGGGTTGTTTTTCCCTCCGGGTTCACTGAAGCGCAGACGGAGCGCGGGCCGTTCTCCACATTCCCATGTTCGGTCTTCACATCTGTCGAACAACAAACAGGTTACTGAGACGTACACGTCTGTTGAAATCATTTTCTGTTAGGGCTGGGCAATGAATTGAATTTTAATGAATTAATAAAGGTCGAATGCGATAATCACGTGGTGCGTTTTAATTGGCCAGTCCTGTCACATTCTGGAAAAACATATGGACGGTGCAGCTGCAGCGCCTGTCAGGTCAACCCCAGGGAAACACTCGGCCCAAACAGGAAGCACAGGATGATACATGCGGCACAAAGAGGACCTGGAGATTTCACTGTAAAATCAGCAACAAAGTTGCATTAACTCGTCTAAAGGAGAAACAGAAACATGTGAGGAGCCTCAGAGACCAGGACTCACACGAGGATGAAGAGTTTACCTTCGAAGAGGAAGACTATCATCACTGTTTGGACCACGTGGATTTGTTTTGAAGCTGCAGCTGCGGATTAGCTGGACTTCTAACAGTGAACTGTAAGTTTGATCATTGTTTTTACTAATAAATGAGCGGTTTACTCATGTCTTTATGTAAATACTAAGTTGTTAGCGCTTCACTCTGTGATGTCGTGGCCTTTGAGGCTCCGCCCACAAACATGCGCTCTTTTGCTTCTGACATTCTTCAAACATTCCAATTTTTTGCGTCTCCTTTGCAGATGTTTGTGTGTTGCTTGTCCAGGAGAAGGGCTTTTTCCATCATCGCCCAGCCCAATTTTCTATTGTAACTTCTAAGGCACTGGAACCCCCACCTTAACGTGGTGGAGGGGTTTGTGCGCCACGAATGATCCTGGGGGCTCTGTTCTCGGGTGCCTCGTGCCCCTGGTAGGGTCTCCCAGGGCAAACAGGTCCTAAGTGACGGGTCAGACAAAGAGCGGTTCACAAGAGACCAACAGGCCTGGTTAGAACCATGAGCCTGTCCTTCTGTGGACCCACCACCCGCAGGAGGAGCCATAAGGGGCTGGTGCCATGTGATTTGGGCAGCTCCAACAGCCCCCACGACCCGGCAACGGACAAGTGGAAGAAAATGGATGGATGGAACTTCTAAGGCTGAGTGCCAGAACTGTAACGGTGCTTTGTTCATGTTACTGGTCACTGAGTAACACAGTCTGTTTTGTGTCTTTTCTTGTTTTTGTTGCATTTTTATCACATTTTTGCCATCGCTTTCTTGTCATCTTTTGTTGTTTGTGTGGCTATTTTGATGCTTTTTTTTTCAAGAAGCATTTCACTTTGGGTAAAGGGGGTTAAGAGGTTAATGAGAACTATAGGAAAGATGAGCCTCAGCCTTTGTGGACCCACCTGTTCTGTGGAGCAGGACCTGTGGGTTCAGCACCTCCTCCAGGAGCAGCTGTTGTCTCAGGTTCTCCTCTTTGGAGCGACACAGTTCCTCCTCATACTCCGCTATCGTCCTCTCCACCAGCTCAAAGATCTCCTCCGCGGCCGCAGTCAGCCGCTCCGTCACCAGAGCTCTCAGAGTCTGGCTCCTTGACATTTTACAACCAGGAAACCAAACTGTTAGCTTAGCTTTCTAGCACCGAAGCCTTTGATTCTTTCATCAAACTCACAAATATACAGGCAGAAACCCTCTTTATGTAATCTTAAACCTTATACACTCCCCGTTCTGCCTTATTTTTCTATTTAGACCCACGTAAAACAAATGTAAGGCGGTAAAAACAGTAATTTAAATCAAGTAGCGAAGCAAAAACAAACCCTTCGATTACGCACGCGCGCTTTGATAACGTCATCACGCAGCGACCCCGAAGCTAAGCAGCTAGAAGATTCCAAAAGACGAGGCAAGAAAGTGGCGTAAGGCCTTTTCTTTACTGTTTTCATCAAATCCCAGGATTAAACCCCTCGACAGCGGGTAGGTTCCGCTCCGTCTTCAGTTTATGTCCAGGTCCCGGCGTTACTGGTCGGTTTTAGCGGCGGACGAATCGGTAAAACAACAGTTAGCGTGTTAGCATTTAGCACCGTGCTGGGAACACGTCAGTTTCCTTTCAAAATTCGAACTGCCCTTTACGGAGGATATTTCGCCCAAACAAGGGATTAAAGTGAATCATGTACAATGTGAGGACGCCAGTAAAATGTGGACTGTCGTTTGACACGTGACTAGTGCTTAACTATGATTATACAATGTTTATTTAACCTACAATTATTATACTATTATGCAATTGTCTCTCTGTACCCCAGTTCTGACCCTTATTATTTGTGTTGTATATTCATCAGGTGTGAATGATAATTTCTTGATTTAGTGGGAGTTAAAATAAAAAAAAAGTAGAAACAATTTTTTACCAATGGAAACTATGTCAACCGAACACATTTTCTTTCCTCATTCACACCCCGGATTTCAGTGAATCTCTTAACTAACGCCTCCTTTACCCAAATCTAGAAGCTTCTCGACTGTGTAACGCCTCATTTGAAAGCTAAGACCTGCAAGACTCGTTTAAGCTTCTTCCACGTTATGATTGTCACGTTTTTGTGTCTTGATCAAAGTTCCCTTACACTGAAACGAAATGTGACCCAAACGCCACCAAAAAAGCACTGAAAACCTGACCAAAACGCAGATAATGCCACGAAAATGTGACAATAGTGGAACAAAAACTCCTTAAATGTGCTCAGGGTTAAGTGTCTGTTAAAGTTAAAAGCTGTTTCTGTTGAGTGGTGGTCTCTGGAATGGGGTGTCTCATATTTCCAGATGAACAGCATCGAGCTAGTTTTGCCCTGTAGTCTCATTAGCGATACTACAGGCACATTGAGTTGCCTTGTGTATGAAATGCGTGGTATAAATAAACTTGCCTTGCCTTACTATCAAGTCACTTAAATGCAGGTTTAGGCAATGTCAGGCCCAGGTGCCAAATCCAGCCTAGAACCTCTGACCCCCAGGATGATGTCAACAAATATTATTACACAAATCACTCAGAGATCAGATACATAATTAAAGGAACAGGCCACCGCTTTTACATACATATGTTCATACATATGTTCTTACCTGAGCTTAGACGAGTTCATGTGTACCTGTCTGGTCTTCACGCGTGTCCTCAGTCACGTAAACACAGCACAGACGGTGTTAGCATTTAGCCTCTCCTCCTCTATAGCTCCAAACCAGGTGAAGATAGAAGCTACCAAGCTCTTCCATGTTTCCCCGATTTAAATATGGTTACGTGAAGTGTTACACGATAAAGTATAATTACACAAAATTAAACAATGTGGATTTTCTAAGCGGATAAAAGGGGGAACTATATTGTAAGGCGTAATAATACCAGGAGTAATTCGACATCCGCGCAGTAATATCTTCACTTTACTGTGCGGACGCCGAACTACTCTTAGAATATCGTGTCCACATTTGTTCTCATTGCAGCTCTTAAAACTTTTAATGACGATCTGTACAGCGTGCTCCTCTGTGGGGGCGCCGCCCACAACAAATGCCGGTGTGTGTGGTGGAAACAGAAAGGTCTGCGGGGTAGAGTCGCTCCGTGCGCGGTCGGGTCGCGCTCTGTAGAACGACAGCTTAAGTGGGACTTTCCTGGTAAAGTAAAGGTCAGATAAATAGTGTAATCTATCAACCTAAAAGTCACACTTGGCAACATCCGAGGAGATTTTTGGGGGCCTCAACTTTTATATTTTCATCATCCAAGTGAGTGTGAAAAAGTATTGTTTAAAGTAGAATGAAAATGTGAAAGTATGCTACTGATTTTATAGCCCTTAAAAGCTGAAGCCACAAAAAGACCCCTGGGTGGTGAGGGTGTTTTTTTTTCTGCTCAGCCCTGGAAAGCCCCTTACGCCTTAAACTGGTCCATTTCTCCTGAGTCGACTGAACCAAACGTCTTTAACACCTGGTTTCCCGCAGTGTCTCCTCAGCCCCCCCTCGTCCTACACAGCCCACACCGAGGCGTCCATCTTTGACCATGTCGGACACGAAGCGCCTGGCCTTCTCCGTCCTGCAGTTCCTCCACGAGCAGATGCACTCGGGGCAGCTGTCGTCAGACGCCAAAGAGAGCCTCGAGGGTGAGTCTGCACATGACCACTGTTTACACTGCAGTCCTCTGTCCCACACTCGCTCTCAAACACACTCGCATTCATCCTGGCCTGTTGTACATGTTTTAAGTGGAAGGACACGGTGGCGCCGCGACTAGCCCTCATGCTTCACAGCAAGAAGGTCCCGTGTTCGATCCCCAGCTGGACGACTCCTGTTTCCCACACCACTAAAAACATGTACAATAGGCCACGATGAATGTGTGCGTGACTGATGGTGGTGCAGATGTGTCACGCTTCTGTCAGGGTGGTTATGTTGGCGCCTTCACTTTCCATCACAGCAGCTCCTTTGATGCTTCAGGATAATTTTTTTCCGGTTTCTTAGGGTTTCTGGTAGAGCCCGGCGGTTTGTTCCACCCAAAAAATATCACATTTTCTTCTTAATAGATTTTTATATATATTTATTGTTTTTAGTAAAAGTGCATCAACATACTCAAAACATGCAAAGACAATCACTGTAAAAAAGTCACTGTGCAGTTTGTAAGAACGATTTTTAAACATCCTTATTAATACGGAACACATTTTGAATTCAAATCGATATTGAATCGCAATATTAGCTGGTGCAATATATATCTGAACACGCTGGTCAGGAGGGCCGGCTCCGTCCTGGGCCCCCTGGACTCTGTGGAGGAGGTGAGGGACAGGAGGGTGTGAGCCAAGCTCACCTCCATCATGGACTCTTTCAGTGGCAGACTGAGACACCCTCAGGTCCTTCATCCCCACTGCTGTCAGACTGAACAACAAGACTAAAAAGTATCATGTGCATAATGACCTCTTTGCAGAAATACACAATAATCCCTGTATTTACTCACTTCATGAGTCACTTTATCAACCACTTGATCTGTGATGTAAACCTGTGCTGCTATAACATTTTTGCTATAGTCAGTTTACTTATTATTTACTGTTTATACTTTTGTCCTTGGTAGTCACTGTATATAAGAAGTAACTATTTTACTATTTAATAGTTTCTAAGAGCTCAATGTAAATTTTCTCCATTTTGAGATCAAGAATCCAAACAACAATGATCCAAACTTTCTTTCCTTGCCTAAAACAAAAAAAATGCATGGAAGTTCAGTTTTAGTTCAAATTTAATTCCATGTTAGTCTCATTTTGCTCATTTTGGTCCTTCTATTTTTTGGGTTTTTTTTTTTTTACACAATTTCCCGAAAAACAACGTATAATTTATATTGTAATATTGCAATAATATGATCAAGTGTTTTCAGTATTGTTGATTATGAAGAGCATCACGCCCTTCCTTTAAACGTGAGCTCTTGTTATCTGTGAGGAGTGTTGGGCGTGTCCACCCTCCGCCCTTCACTGTCATTTAAAGCGACTCTCCTGTAACGTCAGCTTTATCCTCAGTCTGACCCCGAGCCCCGAGTCCCTGACCGGTAACTCCTGACCGTGTGTCGTTTGCAGTGGCGGTTCAGTGTTTGGAAACGGCGTACGAGATCTCGACAGACGACCAGAGCCTGGCGGTGCCCATGACGCTACCGGAAATCTTCAACGCAGCCACAGCCAACGTGAGTCGTGTTTGGAAAAGTCTCATCAGAAAGTATTTCGATATTCATTGGTATCTGTATCGTCCAGCCCTTAGACTTCCACTCCCTCATCACAGCCGTGAAGCCAAATACACCAGGACTTATTAAAGAGTTTGTTTTCACTTTCAGAGGCATTCGAATTTCAAAAAGTTTCATTTTATTAGCAAAGCAAGTGGAAAAGAAGGATGATTGTAAATTCTGTTCATTCATTTTTTTGTTTATACTGATTCATAAGACGTTAAAAATGGGTTCCTGGGATTCTGAAACGCTTTAAAGTTAAGAAAAGGAAATGTTCCAGGAGGGGCATTAACCTTCCCCTCTGCCAAAATTGATCCTAACTCTTTTTGCCGCATTTGACACTTTTTTGTCACTTTGTTTCGCTTTTCATCTGTTTATGTCATGTTTTCATTGTTTGTTTGTTTTTTTTTTCATTATTTTTTGTCGTTTTTCACCACATTTTTGTCGCTCTTTAGTCAGTTTTTTGTTGTATTATTGTTACTTTTCTGGCAGGTTTTTGTCGCTCTTTTATTGCTGCTTTTTGGCTTTATTAGTTGTGTTTTTCTCACCTTTTTTGCGTTGTGTTTTTGTCGCTTTTTTGTTGCGTTTTCATCTTCGTTTTCGTTGCTATATTGAAGCTTTGGTCCAAAAAACTTCTAGATTTGGGTAAAGCCAAACTGGAGAAAATGTGCTTGTTTCAGGTGTGGGTAAGAGGTTAAAAGGCATTAAATGTAGTATTTAGACATTAAAATGGCTTTATAAACCCTCTTCCACAGAAACATAAATGTTTCTTTCTTCTTTGTTGTGTTGTAGCTGTTGCAGATTGATCGGAGCCACAGTGGTCGGCGTTGACCTCGTGAGGTTCTAACTTTAGCCTCAGCTGTTGTTCCTCTTGTGCCTGTTTTAATCAGATCTGCCTCTTGTTTGGAAACAGAAGAGTCTCACATTCAGGAGCGTGTTTGTAGGACTCTGAACTACAGAGTTAGTTTTTATAATGAGACGGGATTGTGTTTTTTGTAAAGAACTAAATAAAAGTTTGATGTCACGACAGCCCATAAGATAATATCAGTTACTTTGAGGGAGATGCAACTTTACAATATCAACTTTATCTCCAATGTTAAGAGGGAAAAACATTGTGGAAATACGACCATATTAGTCCAGTGCTCCAGGCTGTGCACTGGTTTCCTGTCGCTCAGAGAATAGACTTTAACCTCTAAAACAGGGGTAGGCAAGTTTTCTTGGTGGAGGGCCGATTTTCTTTATTGTAGATAGACAGCGGGCCGATTTTCTTTATTGTAGATAGACAGCGGGCCGATTTTCTTTATTGTAGATAGACAGCGGGCCGATTTTCTTTATTGTAGATAGACAGAGGGCCGATTTTCTTTATTGTAGATAGACCGAGGGCCGAAGGCGCTGATTATTAACCCAAAGTAAAGCACAACACTGGAAAGATTACCATCTTAAATGAGATAAATTACTTAGAAGAACTTTTGTTCAAGCAATTTTATGTTGACTTTGAGTCGGTTTGACCTAATCCAAGATACAAATGCTAAAGCGCCAATGGAACAAGAATAAAACCCACCTGAAATCAAAGAAATAATTGTTTTCACTTGAAATGACACAAAATTATCTGAATCAAGAGAATATCTACTACTACTCTCATCTAAGACCAGACCAAATCTACTCAATCCTTAGATTTAATCTCTTAATTCAAGTAGATTTATATAATTTCTTCCTTAAAACGATGATGCTTTTTCCAGTGCACTTCCTTCAAATGCCAGTGTTGTACATAATATATGACCTAAGTTGGTGTATTGACAGTATTTCTACCTTTTTCCCTCCTATTTAACTCTAATAATGTTAAAGGTACTCTCTGATTTGTGTAATAATGTTTCTCAAAATCATTTTGAGGGCCAGAGGTTCTGTGCTGGAGGGCCGGATTTGGCCCTCGGGCCTGACGTTGCCTACCCTTGCTCTAAAAGCTTCTCGGAGCTCACAGCCTGTAGACCAGAGTAGCACCTCATTTGAAAGCTAAGACCTACTAAACTGATCTAAGCTTCTGCCTCGTTATGATTGTCACACGTTCATCACCTTTTTGTTGCATCAGAAGGCGTGTCTTTAGCTGATTCGAGCACCACCTGCTAGCGGTGTTTATTTTCCACAGAAAAGTTCCAGAGAGAGTTCTGTGAAATGCAGAGTCGGTCTCGCTCATGCCTCTGTGTCTGAGCTCTGGCTGCAGCAGCCTGTGCTGATGACAGAGATCCTCTCTGCAGTGAGAGGAGGCTCACTCTACGTTCACTCTTCTTGTTTGTTGTTTTACATTTGATTTTATCTTCTTGTATTTAAAAACGTTCTTTTCTTCACCAGTTTCCAGCGCAGTCTCAGGCCAACAACAACTCCAGCCCCAACTGCCTGAGCGACGAGCAGCGAGCGGAGGCGGAGCAGCTCAAAACTGAAGGTGAGAGTGCTCATCCTTTTTATTGGTCAATTTCTCATGTTTCAGGTTATTTCAGGTCTTTTCCTCCCATGGTTTCTAGGTTTTTGTCGTTCTTTGTAAATTTTGATGGCTTCCTTTCTTTGCAGGAAATGAACAGATGAAGGTGGAGAACTACTCGGCCGCTGTAGAGTTTTACTCACAGGCCATCGCTCTGAACTCCCACAACGCCGTTTACTACTGCAACAGGTGAGAGGAGGATCCACCGCAGCCTCGCCCCGACTCCTCGTCTCAGGGTGTCCGCGGGGTCTTAAAAAGTCTAAAATTCAAGAATCCAAATTTAAGGCCTTAAAAAGTCTAAAATTCGTCCTATTTGGTCTTAAATCCAGGGTAAACTGGTCTTAAAAATTAACGTTCAACGACCCAATTATTTGCGCACAATTGAGTTTAAAAAGTCGACAAATAAATGCAGAGAAGCAGCGATGAGGAGCCGCCGGTGCCGCTCATGGTCCGAGAGGGCGAAGCGACGCTGACGCTCTGGCCGCCGCCGCAAACAACGTAAACTCAGCGATAGTCGAGCGAGGCAGAAGGACTCTCCTTCAGAGCTTTATCTACCCAAACAAACACTGAAGTCAGCAGAGTTTAGGAATCCAGAACATGACCGAGGTGTTGCTGATGGATCCGTAATGCTGCCGTCGGTGGAAAGATACGTCCGATATGAAACAACGTGGAGATAATCCTTCACTGTAAATGTCCAACTCAAGGTCATGAACGGCATCATTCACAATAAATTTTGTCCAAATGTTGGAAACACAAAGCTAACGCTCCTCTGCTCAGGGACAGAAGGAAAGAGAAAGTCCTGTTACTTTAGAAACACGTTTCTCAGTTTGTTCATCAAAACCTCTTACAAAGAAGTTTAGAAAACATCAAACCTAGACTAGATTCTGGCCTAATAATAATATCATTAAAGATAATTATGATCATTAATGAGTTGTAAAGTTGACAGTGTTTTGTTCTGTGCAAACGAGTGGAAAAGTTGCTTTTATTTTTAGAAACAAAAAAAGAAACTAAATATCTGTTGTTTTCTTTCATTCAGTCGATAATTGAGTGAGTAATTATTCAATCTCAATATTCTTATCATGGGATAAGGTTGTTAAAACTTGAACGGTTGTTAAAATGTGAAAAATGAAGCTCTTACATTTGTACATCCCACTGTGAAATCAAAAACAACAGTTTGACACTTGGATTTTTATGACAGTGATTTTCTTTACAGTTCATTTATATATTGCGTGTTCAAAAACGGGTCTTATTTTTGAGATTTTGTGGTCTTAAAAAGGTCTTAAAAAGTCTTAAATTTGACTTGTCCAAATCTGCAGACACCCTGTCATCTACTACTGTACAGGAAACTAACGGCTCATTTACTAAACTACAACTGCACTTGTTTTTGCTCCACTTTAGTTCAGTGTTTGTAAATGACCCCTGTGTGCCCATATTCCTGCTGCTGGTTCCGAGGTGCAGCGGTGTCTCAGTAGAAAGAAGAAAACCCAGTGTGGACGTTCTGTGTGTTCTTGTGTTCAGAGCGGCGGCGCTCAGTAAACTGGGAAACTACGCCGGAGCGGTGCAGGACTGCGAACAGGCCATCAACATCGACCCCAAATACAGCAAAGCCTACGGACGCATGGGGTAAGAAGAGAACCACCAAACCAGGACACCAAACCGGTCACTAGCTTGAAAATTCAAATAAAAATCACATTTCTGCCCAACATTTCTTCATTAAATAATTATAACTTACACCAGATGTTATTCATTCTAAAACCTGTCTTCTGCACCGTAAGTGACGCCACAATGTGAGAAAACCATAAAAAGTTAGTTTCCCAAACAAATCTGAACAAACATTGAATCTGTGCGATCATTAAATGAATTAGTTAAAGCCAAAAAGTAAATCCCTTTCGCCTGAAGTGTCTCCCTTTAAAAGCACTTCCCCAAATGCCGTTCCTGGTTTCACCTTATGCCGTTTCTCCTCCGGCCACAGGTTGGCGCTGGCGAGTCTGAACAAACACACAGAGGCCGTGGGCTACTACAAAAAGGCTCTGGAGCTGGACCCGGACAACGACACGTACAAGTCCAACCTGAAGATCGCGGAGGACAAGATGGACACGTCCAGCCCGGTCAGTGACGTGGCGAGTGTGGTACGTGACGAGTGTGGGGCGTGACGAGTGTTGATAAAGCCTAAATGTTTTCTTTCTCAGACGGCCGGGATGGGAGGAGTGGACCTGGCCGGGCTCCTCAGTAACCCCGGCTTCATGAACATGGTGAGTTCTGCTGCTGCTGCTTCGTCCTCCTGTTTCCAAACGCACAGTTTTTAAAATTTTTCTTAGTTTTTTTTTTTTTTTTTTGTCGTGTTTTTGTCTCTCTTTTGTCAGTATTTTCCCCCCAGGTTTGCCCAATTTATTTAATGCTTTTTTTTTTTATTCAAAGTTTTGCCACAAATTCCCCCCCCCCCCCATTTTTATTTTTAAAAAACCCATTTAATTTCCCCCCAATTTTTTCTTGTTTTCCCAATTTTTTCCCTATTTTTTGGTAATTTTTTTATTTCTAATATTTTACCAATTTCCCCCCATTTTTGCCACAATTTATTTTATTTTTTTACCTAATTTCCCGAACGTTTACCCCTTTTTTTCTACTTTTTTTTTCTTTTTTACACCATTTTCCACACATTTCTTGAGCTTGGAGACAAACCCAATATTGCAGATTTGTAGATCTTCCACACATTATGGTTCTGTTTTCTGGTTCTAGACGACAAATATCTTGGTATCGGTATCGTGTTTATCTTCCCTGTTTTTCCTCCAGGCGTCGACGCTGATGAACAACCCTCAGGTGCAGCAGCTGTGAGTGCCCGCCTCCTCAGAGTCAAAGCTCAGCGTCAGCGTCGTGTGTCTGATGTGAGTCTGTGTGTTCAGGATGTCGGGGATGATGTCCGGAGCCATGGGGGGAGGACCAGGACCAGGACCTGGACCTGGACCCGGACCAGCTGCCACTGCTGCCACTGCTGCTGCCGCCGCCGCCACCGCCGGCCCCCCGGGCGACCTGAGCGGACTCATCCAGGCGTGAGTTTGGAGACGCTTTGACACGTTTCACACCTTTGTCCTGGAAGCTTCAAATCTCCAGTGTCGACGCCGTAAATCAGTGTTTTCCCAACCAGGGCATTTTGAGAGGAAAAACTTGCAATAGAATGTATAGGTCTATTTTAGTTTTGTACACGGTTCAGCTTCCCAAATAAATTGCAGCAGTTCTTGAGGGAGGGCACCCAGAACACCACTAAAGACTAAAAAGATAAAGATTGAGAACTGCCGTAAATCAAAACTGGAAGTTAGTTTCTTTACGCTCTTCTTCTAGTTGCCAGCAGGAGGAGCCCCAGGCAAAGTCCTCACCAGGTCTAGGCCTGACAGGTTTTAGTGCTTTAGAAAATATGGCTTATTTAGATGAAGCAGAAGTGACATAGAGAGAGGTGAAGTTCCAGAGCAGTTTGACTCATTTCCCATTGACATCATGTGGTGGGCGTTTACAAATGTTTTCTCTATCTCTGTCACTGATAAGGAAGTGAGGCTATAAACATCACAATATGGTCGAACTAAAAATATAAATATAATTAGGGATGCGTCGACACGGATACCACAGGCTTGTACTCATTCACGAGGTCACTATGCCAGAAACCGATACCACCTGCCGTTTGTGCGGCGCTGCTACAGGAGCAGCTCCACTGAGGAGAGAAAATAACAACAAACTGGAGAATAGTTATGTGTAAATCCAATATTCCAGATAGAGCTGACTTTATTACAGACGACACTCCCTAAACCAGAGTCTGTGCCAGAGCTAATGTTGTTCGTGCTGCTGCGTCTGCAGTGTTTACAAGATACTTTTTTTGGTGATTCTGACGCCGTTTTATGTACAGGGGTTTATTCATCTGAAAAACTAACCCAGCGACTAAAAAGTCCTCAGAAAATCCCAAATAAAGAGATACAGCATTGAGCCAAAATGAACTGCAAAACAATGAAAATGCTGAATCTATTGGATAAGTTACTATAAAATCTACACGGAGGCTAAATGGGTGATATTCCCTTGTGACGCTCGTGTCTGTCCTGCAGGGGGCAGCAGTTTGCGCAGCAGATGCAGCAGAACAACCCGGAGCTCATCGAGCAGCTGAGGAGCCAGATGCGCAACAGAACGCCCAGCGCCGGCAACGAGGATCAGCCATGACGCCCCGACAGGTACAGCCTGACACTTTGCCCAAATGAAGACCTTAAATATAAAGCATTAAGTTAGGACTCTGCCGGTGGAAACATCCATATTTCACTGTCAAGATTTTGTGGCTAATTTTATCGTAACATCTTAGTTTTAATGTTTGAGCAAAACAAAGCAAACTTTTACAGCAGTATGAATGATGCTGTAATCCAAATATGGTCATTTCCTTTGTGGGAGACGGGAGATTGGAAGGTTTTTCATGTCTAATTCCTGCCTGATTTAATTTTTTGTAGATTTTTCTACAAATAAGTTTTTTCAAAAACTAAGCAAATTGCTCTGAAAAAAAATCTTTGCTACCGATATATCAACAAATGAAAACTATATACATAAAGAAAAAGATTTTATGACTGAAAATATCAGCAATTTCTGCCATTTTTATGGTTAAAATCCCTTATTATTTACATGAAAACAAAATGATGGAAAACCTGCAATACATGTTACCCTAAAGTTTCGAAATCTGATCAGTCTATATTTGATTGATTCTCTAATAACCTGAAGCATTGTCTTCAAGTGGAATCAAACTGACATTAAAATCTAAACTTTTTTGAACATTAAAGCTTTCACATTCAACACAAGGTTTTGCTGAAGATCTGTCCCGCTTATTTAGGGCTTAAATGTAAAGCGTGTTATCAAGACCTTCTTCTTTAAGTCCTGAGTTATTTCTAATAATTAATAATGGGTGTTTTGTTTTATAACGAGATGAGGGTCAGACGGTGCAGCGTTTGGAAACACAACTGTTAGCCACGTTAGCATCACCGCGTCACTTTTTACTGTTTGTTTTTCAATTTCAAATATTATTTGACTTAATTTGACATAAAATGCAAGTCATCTTTAGGAGTGTTTGTTCTTAAATTGTGCAATTCTAGGTCTTAAAAAGGTCTTAAAATTCTCTTTGCAAGCTGTGCAGGAACCCGGTGTCAGTTATTATGACGACATCCATAATTGAGTTCTAAAGGATTACCTGAGCTGCTCGTCTTCCTCCTCCTTCACATCACTGACTCCTGTGTTTCCTCGTTCTCCGCAGGTTGGACCTTTTCAAACAGCCATCGTCTTGTTGCAGATTTTGACTCTGGGGGGCGCTGTTTCCATCTCTGAATATTTCCCGCATGAACACGAGGAGGAGGGGCCTCTCGCCAAAAGACTGTGTCGTTTTTAGGAAGAACATTTGGCGCCGAATGTCCCTTCGGAATAATACGACTAAAGTGTAACACAAAGATATTTAAAGCGAGCTCTAGTAATGTTTATCCTTTAAACCTACACAGTGACCGGCTGCAGATGTAAATGTAACACGGATCCGCGCTGCAGATGTAAATGTAACACGGATCCGCGCTGCAGATGTAAATGTAACACGGATCCGTGCGTGTGCGAGAGTGACTGTGTGAATGAGTCGTACGTTTGGACAAATAAAATGCATCTAAACATTTTACACCGGTCCAGACGCCTGTGTTTTGCTGATGTTTCTTTTAAGGAGAGAAGTTGTTTTAAAAATACGAAGAACAGCATTTTTTGGTCGAGAAAATAATCAAGCTAGAAGCAAACTGAGCACTGAAATGATAACAGGTCAGTGAAGCTCACTTTAAGTTCACCACTTTAACCCCTTAACTCCCACCTGAACCAAGCACATTTTCTCTAATTTGGCTTTACCCCAATCCAAACGCTTCTGGAAAAAAGGTTAGACAATAGCGACAGAACTGAGACGAAAACAATGATGAAGATGTGACAAAAAAGTACTGAAAAAATGAAAAAAAAGTGAGAAAACTTAGACAAAAAACTGACAAAAAATTGACACAAATTTGAAAAAAAAAAGATGGAAAAAGTGGCAAAAATGTCACAAAAATTGACAAAAAACGGACAGAAATTTGACAAAAAAATTATGAATAAGTGGCAAAAATGTCACAAAAATTGACCAAATAAAAGGACAAAAAAATTGACAAAAAAGGACAAAGTGACAAAAAAAATGACAAAAAATGGACAAAAAAATGATGAAAAAGTGGCAAAAATTGACAAGAAAATTATGAAAAATGATGAACATGAAAGTGACAAAAAATGTACTATTTGACAAAAAATTTCAACAGTTACAAAAATTAGTTGAAAACCCCCCCAAAAAATGATGGGGAAAAAATCTGATGACGTGAGGAAAAAGATCCATTTAGATGAGTTTTGTAGATCTTAGCTTTCAAATGAGGTGTTACACTGGGCTACAGGATTTGGGTAAAGCTGAACTGGAGAAAATGCTCTCGATTCAGATGGGAGGTAAGAGGTTAAAGCAGCACCTCATGACATCAGCAGGTGAAACAGAGCTTTATGAGCTCAACAGCTCCTCCAGGAAGTCAGGATACCATTTCAAATCTCAGTTTTCGGAAAATAATATTAACCTCTTAATCCCCGCCTTAACCAAGCACATCTTGACTGGCTCAGCCTTACCCAAATCTAAAAGCTTCTTGGAGCGACGTGTAAACAAGCGGCAACCTCCATCTCTCTTGGTACAGCTGATTTTTTTGCGGTTTCTGCTCCACACTGTTTTACTGGAGACCGACACATTTCTTCTTCTGAAACACGGAAGAGGCACCAGGAGCCCCCAAACCTGCAGCACAGAGGAGGCGTCGCAAGAGGAGCTACAGGAAACAAGGAGGTATCCGGGCAAGACTCACAGCAAAGCCACACATGCCTTCTGTCCCTATTTATATTGACATTTTTTAAAATAGCAATGAAAACATGATAAAAACGATAACAAAACAAGGAACAAACTAAGATGAGTTTTGAGTGAATTTGAGGTGATACACTGGCCTGTAAGCTGTAAGCTACAGCCGAGAGGCTTTTAGATTTGGGTAAAACTGGAGGAAATGTGCTCGGTTAAAGTGGGGGTTAAGAGGTTAAAGGAACAGGCCACCGTTTTTCCATATTGTGATATGTTCTTACCTGATCTTAGACGAGTTGATCCGTACCTGTCTGGTCTTTGTGCCCGTGGAAGAGCGTGGTCGCTTCTAGCTTCACCCCCGTTTGGAGCTATAGGAATATACAGGGAGAGGCCAAATGCTAACAACATCTTTGGTCGTTTTGCGTGACTGAGGGCACACACAAAGACCAGACGGGTACAACTCGTCTGAGCTCAGGTAAGAACATATTCAAGTATGGAAAAATGGTGGCCTGTTCCTTTAAGAAAACAAGTCCGCTTACTGTAATGTAAAAGTTCATTGTTACGCTTTTACCACGTTTCCTCATTAAAAAGACGAGGAGGTCATTTTAGTTTAAGTCATGCTTTATTTCTTGTTTTCTTCCATACTTAAATTATACTTTTACCAATGCAAAATGTACCAAAGTGTCCTATCCTCGTTAAATATATGTCAACAAATAAATAAATAAATACAAATAATTTAAAAAAAAAAATTGCTTCGTAATGTTGCCAAAAATCTGTTATAAGTTTGCCTTTCCACTGAATTTATCTTTGAGGAAAGATTTTGCTCAAAATATTCTAAACAAAAGACATGACGTCACCGCTGCGTCAGCCAATCAGCTGCGCCCGGACAGCGAGAGGCGGAAGTGTCTGGACCTGCACCTGTTTCCTCTAGGAACTGCTGCAAACTCCGCTTTTACAGGTATTTATCCGGCCTTTAAACGTCTTCTCTGGGTTTATCGAACTTCTACTAATAAACACCGCTTCTGCTGATCAAATATCAATATTTAAGCGGGTTTATTGTCTTTGAGCGCGCTAACACCAGAAGCTAACGGCGCCAACGGCTAACAACATCATCAACGTCTTTGATCAAACATCACTAGTTTTATTTTGCGAAAACGAAATGAAATCCTAACTTTGCTTTAAGACTGATACATCTCAGTAGAGTCGCACGTGCTGATTCCTTTCAAACTCGGTCCAGACTCATGTTATTGGTAGAAAGTTGCTTTTATTTATAACTCTTGGGCAGCTCATTCTGTACATGAAGATCGATTCTGGAGTGAAATGGATTGAGGAAGAGCCACAGTGAACTTCCTCTGTCCTTCGTATTCACCTCTGCACCGTCTGTGTCAGGAAACTGGAGGAAACTGGAGGCCTTGAGGAAACAGTGACGTGGAGTTTAGCAGAGGATGAGGAAGATGAGGAGGAGGAGGATGAGGAGGATTCAGGCAGTAAAACTAATCACATCTTTGACGGTCACACCTTGTCGATTCAAGTATAAACAGGGCTGGGCACTGATGCATTTTTATCGATACTTGGTTTTCAATACCGATACTTGAATAATACTTTTTCTGATACCTTTACTAAATGGAAGATCTTCACATTTATAATAGAGTTCGGGAATGTGACATCACATCGCTAAGCATTATGGGATTAGCAGCAATTGTAAACTAATGGAGATTTTAGAAGTTAAAATACTGGAGTTATTGTTCACATTAAAACACTTGGACACCACAGTGAGTTCGATGTATTTACCAGCAGTAACTCAGCAGCTAACGGAGCTGTTCCACGGCTTTTTTCTCCACTTTATAAACTGTTTTTAGCTAATGTTAGTCAATGGAAATGTATGCTAACAGCTGCAAAGATGGCCGATCTCCATGGTAACTGTAGACTTTCCCAAACTCTATGGAAAAGATCTTGAGCTGCTTTTAAATACAGTTGGAACTGAACGTAAGATGCAAAAAAAAAAAAATGGTTTGATGTAAATAAACTTTCCATAAATCTGCATAAAACTAAATATATTGTATTTGGGAACAAGGAAGTAAACAAACCAAACAAACCATGTCGAATCAAAATTGGGGAGGTACAAATCGAAAGGGCGTATGTAACAAAGTTTTTGGGAATCAATATTGATGGTAATTGAAATTGGAAAAGTTGGCAGAAATTGTGGCAAAAATAAGGAAGAATTGAGGAATAAATTAGGTAAAAATGTAAACAGGAAGAATGGGGAAATAGGGGGAAAAATAATATCAAAAATGAGGGGGAACAATTGTGAAAATGAGAAGAAGAAAAAACTTGGAAATGATAGGAAAAAATGAATAAAAAAAATGGGGGGAAACGGCATCAAAACTTGGATAGACAGATACTTTCATTTTTTTCGATACCAGTAGATCCTAACCTCATCTTCCGACACCAGACTGGTTTCCTTTAACAGTGCCAGCCCTAAATATAAAAGTACAAACAGAAATCAAATTGTTTTGTTGACGATGTGCCACAGTTATTACATTATCTTGTTATCGAGTCCCCTGTGAAGAGAAAACGTCATGATAATCGTTTTATCACACTGGTCACGCCTTTCTGTAACGTTATCTCTGAAATGTGGGCCAGTGTCAGGCTCTTTATTCTTGGAACAAATGGTTTTTCACACAATAGAACGTTCTGGCTCCCAATGGACTTGGAAATACTGTCCGTGTCCTGTATCCAGTGTGTTGTGTTTTCATATCAAAGAAAGCAAAAAGACGTCCAGAGACCGTCAGGGCTGAGTACTGTTACATTTTACCAGTACTTTAAAGAGACTAGATGCAAGTTGGCCATTTTATACTCACTACTGCCACCTCAGGTCATACGTGTAACTGCAGCTTCTATATTAAGCTGATGAAGCGGATTTTAGAGGCAGTTGTGGTGAACAGGTCTGAGCTCATTCTACACATTAGGACATGGAGGAACATGTAGGGGGAGGAAAATACATAATTCCCACTTTTTTCCCCCCAATTTTTCTATGGGTTGGACAGTGAATGGGTTCATTACTATAAAGCGCTTTGGGCCTGATTAAGGTAGACAAGCTTTTGAGTAAGTTGAGTCCATTTACCATTCTTTTCGGTACCTGCTTTCGATACTTAACGGTGTCCAGCCCTAGTGACCGCAACACTTTTTTTAATATTGAACAGCTCAACCCTGTTCATTTTATGCACTCAGCGTTAGTTTGAAAGATAAAATAAATTTGACAAGCAAGTTATCAGTTATTAGACAAACTTGATTAAAGCAGTACTAGGTAACTTGTTTACCTTAATAAATCCTCCCCGTAGTCCCTCTGGGGGTAATACAAGTGTTTATGGGATGACTTGGGGGTCTTTCATCTCCCTCTCGTGTCTCTGGCGAGAAAACCACAATAACAACTTCGCTGCCTCCGGGTCGGAGTCACCAATACACACTAATGGAATCACCTAGAAGAAGCTATCAGGCTAACGGGCAAAGCTAGCTGCGGGCTAGCACCACTTAAACAGTATTTACAGCCGAGTTTGAGTGAAACAATGATCTTTATATGTGTAACTGGATGAACAATATCCCTTTGTGTTTTCTGTCAGTGTAGTATTTACTGTCAGGACAATTAATGAGAAAAGACGCAACTTGCTACGACACCTGCAGTGGTGCTTATGGCCTCTAGGGGCAAGAGTTACTTAGTACTGCTTTAAAAATGTCACGTTTAAATAAACCCAATCCCAGCCATTTTCCTAACCTTAACCTTAATTGTTTTCCTGTTTGTAAACTTAAACCTCAACCAGTCAGACCTGAAGCTCGTGTCTCTGTCTGCAGGCGCGGCGTGTGATGTAGCGGCGTCCGGAGCAGGTTTGGGATGGAGCTGCTGTGGGTGAAGCTGGCCGGGATGCTGGGGCTGTTCGGGCTCATGCTCGGGGGAGTCCTGGTCCCCGTGCGCCTCCTGCTGGTGGACCGCGATAAGGCGCAGAGGTACAGGCGGCCGCTGTCCCTCTGTAACGCCTTCGGAGGGGGCGTGTTCCTGGCCACGTGCTTCAACGCCCTGCTGCCCGCCGTGAGGAACAAGGTGAGAATAGACAGCTCCTCCTCACCCCTCCCCATTTACCATAATGACAGTAGGTGTGTTTAAGATGAAGTGCGCCTCGCCTCGATTCCAGACGAGACCTGGCGGTGGCGTCCGAGGGCGGAGAAAGGCGCCTCAAATCAAGGCAGACACATTTCAGCCCCGAGAACAGAGAGGAGCCTCAGATCACGCAGCGTCTCGCGTTTGTTAGAAAGAGTTTGGGAATAAAACTATTTTAAAAGTTTGTGAACACATTTCTGCTTCTCCCACACACCAGACGCCCCATCACTACAGCTATTCTAATCCTAATAATCCTTTATTATTAGGATTAGAATAATAAACTTATGCTTATTTAAATGTAGGCCATATGTTGAACACAGGGGCACTTTCTGTCAAATATGAACCCTGTGAAGCATTTCTGCAGTTTTAAGTAGATCTCTGTGATGACAAAAGATGAGGCAGGAGCTGCGGAGCGCCGATCTAAACACAACTCATATCCAATCATCTGCCGGCGCACGTGTTTACAGCACTTCATTTCCCATAATCCCTTTGGCCTTTGTAGTTCAGGCAGCCGAGCGAGGCGGAGAAAAGCAAGTTTGCTCGCCGACCCAAGGCGCTCCAGCCGCCTCGGTCTCACGAGAATACGGGCCCCGTCGCACAGGTGGCGTCAGAGCGAGGCGGGACCATCTTGGAAGAAGAAGAAGAAGAAGAAGATCTTTATTTATATAGCGCCTTTCACAGACATGGTCACAAAGCGCTTTACATGAGACAATTGTACATTCACTCCATACTCGGTGGTGGAAAGCTACGTTTGTAGCTTTAGTTTCCCCTGGGGGAGACTGTCAGAGGCACTTTCGCGACTACACACGTCTGCGCCAACGGACCCTCTGACCACCACCATACATTCACTCACACACATCATTCATCCTGGCCTATTGTGCATGTAGGGGAAACCGGAGTTCCCGGAGGAAACCTACGCAGACACGGAGAGAACATACAAACTCCACACAGAAATCGAACCCAGACCTTCTAGCTGTGAAGCAAGAGCACTAACCGCTGTGCTACCGTGCTGCCCTATTGGACACGAATCTGACCGGCCTGCAGCGCTCGCCTGCAGCGCTCGCCTGCAGCGCTCGCCTGCAGCGCTCGCCTGCAGCGCGCCTGCAGCGCTCGCCTGCAGCGCTCGCCTGCAGCGCTCGCCTGCAGCGCTCGCCTGCAGCGCTCGCCTGCAGCGCTCGCCTGCAGCGCTCGCCTGCAGCGCTCGCCTGCAGCGCTCGCCTGCAGCGCTCGCCTGCAGCGCTCGCCTGCAGCCGTCTCGCTCATCTTAAACACACCTAATGTCCATGACTCCTCCTCCCCAGCTCTGACGAAGCATGTTCCTAAAAAGGGCATAAGGGTGGGATCTTCACTGCAGACTCCGCCCTTGCGTGACCTGTAGTTCACGCAGCTCCAATGCTAACAGTCCGGCCCTCATTAGTACCAGACTTCTAAAATGTTTCTTACAAAACCAGCCTGGTGTCTTTTATTGTAACTAACCCAGTGTTATCACAGGAGGAATATCGAGCTGTATCGAGTTCCCAAAAAATTGGCACCAGGCTCTAAATTAGTTGTTAACGTGTGTAAAGTGCAATGCTTTCCAATGGGGGAAAATACTTTTATTTAGATAATTATTGGGAAAAATCCCCCCTCCTCATTTGGCTCCTCCCTTTCCCCTGGTTTGGCCCCTCCTTTGGCCTCCTCCTCCTTGCCCCACCCCAAGTCTATAATTAGGGGAGCAACACACCAGTGCAGCCATTGTTTTAGATTTGGTTAAAGCTGAACCGGTTACGTGTTCATTCTCTTCCTGTCAGGTGTCGGAGGTGATGGCGTCACTGCAGATGGCGGCGGATTACCCCGTGGCGGAGACGATGATGATGCTGGGCTTCTTCCTCACGGTGTTCGTGGAGCAGACCGTGCTGACGTTCAGGAAGGAGCGGCCGTCCTTCATAAACCTGGAGACGTTCAACGCGGGCGCCGGCTCGGAGGCCGGCAGCGACTCGGAGTACGACACGCCCTTCATCTCCGGCCCCGCCCCTCACCGCCACAGCCACTCCCACCTGGACCCCGCCCGCCTGGCCTCCGCGGGGCCGCTGCGCCTCGTCAGCCTGGTGCTCGCCCTCTCCGCGCACTCCGTGTTCGAGGGGCTGGCGCTCGGGCTGCAGGACCGCGGCGACAAACTGGGCGGGCTGTTCCTGGGCGTGGCCGTGCACGAGACGCTGGCCGCCGTGGCGCTCGGCGTCAGCGTCGCCAAGGCCTCGCTGCCCATGAAGGACGCGGCCAAGCTGGGGGCGACGGTGAGCGCCATGATCCCGCTGGGCGTGGTGGTGGGCGTCAGCATCGAGTCTGCGCAGACGCTGGCGGGCGGCGTGGTGTCCGCCGTGCTGCAGGGACTCGCCGCCGGGACCTTCCTCTTCGTCACCTTCTTTGAGATCCTGGGGCCGGAGCTGGAGGACAAGGACGACCGGCTGCTCAAAGTGCTGTTCCTGGTCCTCGGCTACGGGACGCTGGCCGCGCTCATGCTGATCCAGTGGTGACGGAGCGAGGCCTTCGCCGAGCGCCAAAGACCCGCCAAACCAGGAGGAACGTTAGTACGAGAGGTCGACCCATACACCCCCGATACAAGCCGGTGTCTCGTTTTGCATTAGGACTTTAAAATAAGTCCTCCCACACCTCGGCCTCAGGGGAACAGAGATCACAATGAAAATCGATTAGCTGCAAGTTTGTTAAATTGCTGGGTCCATGATCTCCCTGTACAAGAATGTCCTCAAAAACAAAATATTGTTTCCTCTATATAATAGTATAGGCCTTTAGAATATTGTGATGTCACCTCCAACCCAGCAATATACAGTAAGTTTCAGTCAACTCAGTCAATATGGACATGCAGCTAGTGTCTGCATGCTAATGCTAACGGCAGCTAATCAAGGCTGGGACAGAAACTATGGCTGTTTCCCAATTGCCAGGATCCTCGGCGTCTCGACCACTTCGGACGTCATTCGCGTCATCACGGCGCCGCCAAGTGGTTCCATTTCACCTGGACCACTCGCCCCCTCGCAGCTCGACTCCTCCGTTTGGCTCATTTACGAAGGATACAGCAGTGGATCCTCCGCTGCCTCGGAGAGCTGAAATTACCCATGATGCACTGCAGCATAGTTTCTTTTTTCTTTTCTCGCAAAACTTTATTAGTTTGAACTCACTTTAAAAAAGTTGTGTTCCACATAAACAGTTTCCTGGCCTCTGTTATTCATAAAACAGTTGTTTTAATGAGCATAGATTGACACGTGACCTGACGCAGCCGTTCGCTCCGGAGGCCGTTCCATCTGAGCTCAAAGGCGGCGGTGAGAGGACACTCCGCTCCGTTTTGGAAGAGCCGCCACCGAGGACGTCAACGAAGTGGCCAAACGGAGGACGGATCCTCGCAATTGAGAAACAACCTATGATTGGCTCGCCTAAAGCACGGGTCTCCAACAGCCGGCCCCCGGGCCTTGTCCGGCCCACGAGATGATTCAGTCCAGCCCCTGACTTGTAGAGCACAAATTAGTAGTATAAAAAAGTATTTAAAAAAAAGTAAATCTCCAGCTCAGGGGTGTCAGACTCATTTTGTGTCGTGGGAAGAAATTGAGCTCCCACGGTGGGTCGTGGGCCACATATAGAGAAATGTTTCAAGTAAATGAATAATAATAAGTTGTGCTTTGGTCAAAGCCCCAACCTGACTGTAGCTTCATTAATAACAAAGGCTTACACTTGTATTGCACTTTACAAGCCTGTGTTACAAGTTCCTCAAAGTACATATTGAAGCCACAGCCGCCCTGGGGCAGACTGTCCATTTACTACGTGGCTATATGTATGTGTAGGTATGTGTTTTTTATATCCTGAGTTCTTGTTTTGTCAGTGCCCTCTGCTGGACACGTGTAGAACTCTTTCCTTTTTTAAAGGCTAGAATGAGCATTCTGGGTATTCTTTAAAAATTCATAACTCTGCACAGGAGTGGGCTAGAGACATACTTTATATATATATATACTCTTGAATTTATGCTCTTTACAGGGCAGGGGCCGGATTAAATCGTATGTTTGACGCCCCTGCTCTGGCCCATTTCTGTGCGGAGCAGCCACTGGGGGGCAGCTTACATTTAAAAAAAGGAAATAATTCCACACGTGTTCAATCAATCAATCAATCAATTTTTATTTATAGAGCCCTTTACAACACTCAAGGCGACCAAAGTGCTTTACAATAAAACCACATAAAATCCATTAAAAACATTCATACAACCAAACGATAAAACAGGTAAAATGTACTAAAAGTAGAGGGCACTGACATAAGAGATCAGGATGTAAACATTATAGCCAGGTGGTCTTCCCAGGGCTGCTGTGGCTACAACTGTAGCTTGCCACCACCGAGTATGTAGTGAATAATGACTACAGTGTAGCAGAGACTTGTAAAGTGCAATATAAGTGTAAGCTGTTTTAATGAGGCTACAGTCCTGTCGGGCTCATTATTATTCATTTATTGAAAAAAGTTTCCACAATAGTATTTTCTCTATGAAAACATATTTTACTGGAACTTTTGTTGGACTCCAATATATTCTGGCCCCCAGGGAAATGTACTTGGAGACCCCTGACCTAAAGTAATCAAATAAAACCAGCCACTTCTGGAGCAGCCGAGTATCGGTCAAAAATATCGGCCGAGCATATCGGCCTTAATAAAACCCATATCGATCGACCTCAAGTTACTACAAGACGAGTAATAATCAGACATTTGTTGAGGCTGCGTTCTAGAAAGTACTGTACTTTACTGACCTCTACTGTACTTTACTGACCTGTACTGTACTTTACTTTACTGACCTGTACTGTACTTTACTGTACTGTACTTTACTGACTTGTACTGTACTTTACTGTACTGTACTTTACTGACTTGTACTTTACTGTACTTTACTGTACTGTACTTTACTGACCTGTACTGTACTTTACTGACTTGTACTGTACTTTACTGTACTGTACTTTACTGACTTGTACTGTACTTTACTGACTTGTACTGTACTTTACTGTACTGTACTTTACTGACCTGTATTTTACTGTACTTTACTGTACTGTACTTTACTGACCTGTACTGTACTGTACTTTACTGTACTGACCTGTACTTTACTGTACTGTACTGTACTGACCTGTACTGTACTGACCTTTACTGTACTGTACTTTACTGTACTTTACTGTACTGTACTTTACTGACCTGTACTGTACTGTACTTTACTGTACTGACCTGTACTTTACTGTACTGTACTGTACTGACCTGTACTGTACTGACCTTTACTGTACTGTACTTTACTGTACTTTACTGTACTGTACTGTACTGTACTGACCTTTACTGTACTGTACTGTACTGTACTGACCTTTACTGTACTGTACTTTACTGTACTTTACTGTACTGTACTTTACTGTACTTTACTGTACTGTACTGTACTTTACTGACCTGTACTGACCTGTACTGTACTGTACTGACCTGTACTGTACTGTACTGTACTGACCTTTACTGTACTTTACTGACCTCTACTGTACTTTACTGTACTTTACTGACCTGTACTGTACTGTACTGACCTGTACTGTACTGTACTGACCTTTACTGTACTTTACTGACCTCTACTGTACTGTACTTTACTGACCTGTCCTGTACTTTACTGTACTTTACTTAAGCCTTTATAGGAAACACGTGATGTAACTTGTTTTTATGGTATGTTTGTGTAAAAGCACATTTTAGAACATGAAGTACTTTAGAAACACTAATAACTGCAGTAACTTCTGTCACTTTAGTTCAAGCCAATCTTTAACCAAACCTTTGTCATTATTCTTATTAATCTTATCGTCGTTTACGCAAATGGAGCTTAGACAATCGCCTCGTCCGTCAGATGCCCTCCCACTCTTCTGGAGGACGTTTCTTCTTCTTTATCTTTTAGACTTGGACAATACAGTGGCAAGAAAAAGCAAGTACTGTTTGGAATTTCTCACATTTCTGCCTAAATGTGTTAGTTTAGGCAGAAATGTGAGAAATCCCAAACTGTGAACTCTGGTTTTCCTCCCACTGTATTTCCATCAGATGGTTATTGTGTATTTTAATGCTTTAATCCAAATGTTGCATGTGAACGTATGGCCTGAATCGATTTTTCCCAAGTGCTTTTTGATATGCTCTCTGCGAAACACTGGAAACTCTTTTTGTAAATTATTATGAAACCTGATTATTACTTTTGTATTTAAGGAAATCAAATATTCATTGTTGTATTTAAGAATAAATTTGTGAAAGTGATTGTTGTGTGTTTCGGCTCTGGTCGGCCTCGGTCTGGCCTCGGGCTGGCCTCGGTCTGGCCTCGGTCTGGCCTCGGGCTGGCCTCGGTCTGGCCTCGGTCTGGCCTCGGTCTGGCCTCGGTCTGGCCTCGGTCTGACCTCGGTCTGACCTCGGTCTGGCCTCGGTCTGGCCTCGGTCTGGCCTCGGGCTGGCCTCGGTCTGGCCTCGGGCTGGCCTCGGTCTGGCCTCGGTCTGACCTCGCTGCTCCTGCTGGCTCCAGGCCTGGTCTGGATCAGGACTTGATGAGATTATACTGTGATGACGACTGGACCGGGGATCAATGAGCGCTGACACCGGGACCAGGAAGTCCTCTGGTCCCGCCGGGGTCTCTCAGGTCCTTCACAGCCCGGCCTCTGGTCAGAAGAAACACTGTGAGAATGTGAAGGTGCATTTGAATCCTCCTGTAACTATGCTTTAGATCGAGAACATCTGTTGTAAATAATAGTTTTATTTAAAGGTGCAACTTTTAACCTCTTACCACCCGCCTAAACCAAATGCATTCTGTCCTCTTTGGCTATTATATAGGCCTGTGTAACACCTTATTTGAAAGACCCACAAAACTGATCTTTTTCCTCGCATTGTTGCTGTGTTGTGTCACCTTTTGTATGTTTTTTTTTTCTTTTCTTTTTTTCCATTTTTGTCACATTTTTGTTGAATTTTTGTCACTTTTTGTTGAATTTTTGTCACTTTTTGGTTGAATTTTTGTCACTTTTTGTTGAATTTTTGTCACATTTTTGTTGAATTTTTGTCACATTTTTGTTGAATTTTTGTCACATTTTTGTTGAATTTTTGTCACATTTTTGTTGAATTTTTGTCACATTTTTGTTGAATTTTTGTCACTTTTTGTTGAATTTGTGTCACTTTTTGTTGAATTTTTGTCACATTTTTGTTGAATTTTTGTCACTTTTTGGTTGAATTTTTGTCACTTTTTGTTGAATTTTTGTCACATTTTTGTTGAATTTTTGTCACTTTTTGTTGAATTTGTGTCACTTTTTGTTGAATTTTTGTCACATTTTTGTTGAATTTTTGTCACATTTTTGTTGAATTTTTGTCACATTTTTGTTGAATTTTTGTCACATTTTTGTTGAATTTTTGTCACATTTTTGTTGAATTTTTGTCACTTTTTGTTGAATTTGTGTCACTTTTTGTTGAATTTTTGTCACATTTTTGTTGAATTTTTGTCACATTTTTGTTGAATTTTTGTCACATTTTTGTTGAATTTTTGTCACATTTTTGTTGAATTTTTGTCACATTTTTGTAGAATTTTTGTCACATTTTTGTGGAGTTTTTGTCACATTTTTTTGAATTTTTCTCATTTTTTGTTGAATTTTTGTCACATTTTTGTTGAATTTTTGTTGCATTTTTGTCACTTTTTGTTTAATTTTTGTCACTTTTTGTGGAGTTTTTGTCACATTTTTTAGAATTTTTGTCATTTTTTGTTGAATTTTTGTCACATTTTTTTTGAATTTTTGTCACTTTTTGGTTGAATTTTAGTCACATTTTGTTGAATTTTTGTCGTTTTTTGTTGAATTTTTTTCGTTTTTTGGTTGAATTTTTGTCATTTTTTGTTGAATTTGTGTCACTTTTTGTTGAATTTTTGTCACATTTTTGTTTTTTTGTCACATTTTTGTTGAATTTTTGTCACTTTTTGGTTGAATTTTTGTCACATTTTTGTTGAATTTTTGTCACATTTTTGTTGATTTTTTTGTCACATTTTTGTTGAATTTTTGTCACTTTTTTTTGAATTTTTGTCACTTTTTTGTTGAATTTTTGTCACATTTTTGTTGAATTTTTGTCACATTTTTGTTGATTTTTTTGTCACATTTTTGTTGAATTTTTGTCACTTTTTGGTTCAGTTTTTGTTGCGTTTTTGTTGAATTTTGTCACATTTTTGTTGAATTTTTGTCATTTTTTGTTGAATTTTTGTCACATTTTTGTTGAATTTTTGTCACTTTTTGTTGAATCTTTGTCACATTTTTGTTGAATTTTTGTCACTTTTTGTTGAATTTTTGTCACTTTTTTGTTGATTTTTTGTCACATTTTTGTTGAATTTTTGTCACTTTTTGTTGAATTTTTGTCACATTTTTGTTGAATTTTTGTCACATTTTTGTTGAATTTTTATCACATTTTTGTTGCGTTTACATCTTTGTTTTCTTCTCATTTTTTGTGGTTATTTTGGTGTTTTTTCCCCCAAGAAGCTTTTTGATTTAGGGCAAAGCCAAACTGGAGAAAATAGGATCCGTTCAGGTGGGAGTTAAGAGGTTAAAGCATGGAGCCTTCACCGTCCATCCCGTTGCCCTCTATGAACTGTTTCCATGGTTACAATCCATCCAGAAAAGCTGCCAGAATCCCTTAAAACCTCATCTTGAAACATCATGGGGCGACTGGGATGGAAAGTGGCTAAATGTCAGTGCTAATAGTCACTTATAAAGCACTGATGAGATGTGGCCCTCATTTCCTTATTTATGCATTATAGGGACTGTGAATATGAACAAACATCATACATGCAAATATGCCAGAATTAGCCTAAGGCAACGTCAGGCCCTCTAGCACAGCACCTCTGGCCACCAAGGGGATTTTGAGAAACATTATCACACAAATCATAGAGTATTTTTAACATTATTAGAGTTAAATGGGAGAAAAAAGGTAGAAATACTGTCAATGCACCCAGTTATTATGTACAACACTGGCATTTGAAAGAAGTGCACTGGAAAAAGAATAATCGTTTTATTGAATTAACAGATTAAATCTAAGGTTTGAGTAGATTTGGTCTGGTCTTAGATGAAATAAAGCCTTTTGTAGTAGTTATTCTCTTAATTTAGATAATTTCACGTGATCAATCAATTATTTGATTTCAAATGTGTTTTATTCTTGTTCCATTGGCGTTTGTATCTTGGATTAGTTCAAATCGACTCAAATTCAACATAGAAGATCTTTAATTCAAGCAATTTTAAGTCATTTATCTCATTTAAGATGGTCATTTTTCCAGTTTTGTGTTTTACTTTGGGCTAATAATCACCTGCTTCGGCCTTCGGTCTGTTTACAATAAAGAAAATCGGCCCCCTGGCCTAAGGGCTTGTAATCCAATAAATAAATAAATGTGGGAAAACTTTATTAAAAAACACCCAGTTGAATATTTAATATGCAGCCATTGAAATTCAAAACTCACTAAATCAGACTACTAGATATTTAAAAAAAATCACTCTGATACCGCTTTGACCAATGAGACGAGCTTTTCCTGTGAAGCGGCCTGTCAGGACCAATCAGGGAAGGGGGGAGGAGCTTGATCTAGGAGAGGCTTTCTGGTCCAAGAGGGGAGGGATTTAGTTGTTCACTTTCCAATCTCTCCTAACTTTGCAAATTTACAGACTGTCACTTTAAAAAGAAAAGTTACTATTTTCCAAATAAATCTTTGGAGATACATTGAGTGCATTAAGTAAACATGTTATAGAGAAGTTTGTGGGTTTTTTGTTGTTTCCAGGTGAAAGTTTATGTTAAGAAGCTGTTTCAGATGTAACAGATGATAGAGTTGATCAGATTGTTGAATGAGCGGAGGTTTTTTGATCATCAAAGAGCCGGTAATCCCGTCACTACGGCGGGACGGGCGCATGTGCGGCGGCGGAGGAGGCGTGGTGGAGGCGTGGAGGGGGCGTGGAGGAGGCGTGGAGGAGGCGTGGAGGAGGCGTGGTGGAGGCGTGGAGGAGGCGTGGAGGGGGCGTGGAGGAGGCGTGGAGGAGGCGTGGAGGAGGCGTGGAGGAGGCGTGGAGGAGGCGGGGGTGCGTGTGAGCCGGGGGGAGAAGTTGAGCTCGTGAGTTCACCTGTACTAAGCCTCTTAAGCCCCAGGACTCAGGAGGAGCGACTGAACTGGCCCCAGTGCGAGAGGCTCTGATCGGGCCGCCATGAGCTAATCCTCCTCCAAAGACCCGAGACCCGAGACTGAAGGAGGATCCGAGACCAGAGACTGAAGGAGGACCAGAGACCCGAGACTGAAGGAGGATCCGAGACCAGAGACATGTCAGTGTCACGGACCCAAGACCAGAGACTGAAGGAGGACCCGAGACCAGAGACCTGTCAGTGTCACGGACCCGAGACCCGAGACTGAAGGAGGACCAGAGACCAGAGACCTGTCAGTGTCCCGGACCCGAGACCCGAGACTGAAGGAGGACCAGAGACCTGTCAGTGTCACGGACCCAAGACCAGAGACTGAAGGAGGACCCGAGACCAGAGACCTGTCAGTCTCACGGACCCAAGACCAGAGACTGAAGGAGGACCCGAGACCAGAGACCTGTCAGTGTCACGGACCCAAGACCAGAGACTGAAGGAGGACCCGAGACCAGAGACCTGTCAGTGTCACGGACCCGAGACCTGAGACTGAAGGAGGACCAGAGACCAGAGACCTGTCAGTGTCCCGGACCCGAGACCCGAGACTGAAGGAGGACCAGAGACCTGTCAGTGTCACGGACCCAAGACCAGAGACTGAAGGAGGACCCGAGACCAGAGACCTGTCAGTCTCACGGACCCAAGACCAGAGACTGAAGGAGGACCCGAGACCAGAGACCTGTCAGTGTCACGGACCCAAGACCAGAGACTGAAGGAGGACCCGAGACCAGAGACCTGTCAGTGTCACGGACCCGAGACCCGAGACTGAAGGAGGACCAGAGACCAGAGACCTGTCAGTGTCCCGGACCCGAGACCCGAGACTGAAGGAGGACCAGAGACCTGTCAGTGTCACGGACCCAAGACCAGAGACTGAAGGAGGACCCGAGACCAGAGACCTGTCAGTCTCACGGACCCAAGACCAGAGACTGAAGGAGGACCCGAGACCAGAGACCTGTCAGTGTCACGGACCCAAGACCAGAGACTGAAGGAGGACCCGAGACCAGAGACCTGTCAGTGTCACGGACCCGAGACCTGAGACTGAAGGAGGACCAGAGACCAGAGACCTGTCAGTGTCCCGGACCCGAGACCCGAGACTGAAGGAGGACCAGAGACCTGTCAGTGTCACGGACCCAAGACCAGAGACTGAAGGAGGACCCGAGACCAGAGACCTGTCAGTCTCACGGACCCAAGACCAGAGACTGAAGGAGGACCCGAGACCAGAGACCTGTCAGTGTCACGGACCCAAGACCAGAGACTGAAGGAGGACCCGACCCGAGATCAGAGACCTGTCAGTGTCACGGACCCGAGCCCCGAGACTGAAGGAGGACCAGAGACCGTCAGTGTCACGGACCCAAGACCAGAGACTGAAGGAGGACCCGAGACCAGAGACCTGTCAGTCTCACGGACCCGAGACCAGAGACTGAAGGAGGACCCGAGACCCGAGACTGAAGGAGCACCAGAGACCCGAGACCAGAGACCTGTCAGTGTCACGGACCCGAGACCCGAGACTGAAGGAGGACCAGAGACCTGTCAGTGTCACGGACCCAAGACCAGAGACTGAAGGAGGACCCGAGACCAGAGACCTGTCAGTCTCACGGACCCAAGACCAGAGACTGAAGGAGGACCCGAGACCAGAGACCTGTCAGTGTCACGGACCCAAGACCAGAGACTGAAGGAGGACCCGACCCGAGATCAGAGACCTGTCAGTGTCACGGACCCGAGACCAGAGACTGAAGGAGGACCCGAGACCCGAGACTGAAGGAGCACCAGAGACCCGAGACCAGAGACCTGTCAGTGTCACGGACCCGAGACCCGAGACTGAAGGAGGACCAGAGACCCGAGACCAGAGACCTGTCAGTGTCACGGACCCGAGCCCCGAGACTGAAGGAGGACCATAGACCTGTCAGTGTCACGGACCCAAGACCAGAGACTGAAGGAGGACCCGAGACCAGAGACCTGTCAGTCTCACGGACCCGAGACCAGAGACTGAAGGAGGACCCGAGACCCGAGACTGAAGGAGGACCAGAGACCCGAGACCAGAGACCTGTCAGTGTCACGGACCCGAGACCAGAGACTGAAGGAGGACCCGAGACCAGAGACCTGTCAGTGTCACGGACCAGAGACCTGTCAGTGTCACGGACCCAAGACTGAAGGAGGACCCAAGACCAAAGACCAGAGACCTGTCAGTGTCACGTTCCCCAGGCTGAAGGAGGACGAGCACCGGACCTCGGGTTTACAGAGGAGGAGGTGAGTTTCTCTGAGTTTTATCGAGCCTTTATTGCTCCTGTTTGTTCAGTTCTAATCCCTAAATCTGTGAGTTTAGTTTGTCTTTGTTTTATTTTTGTGTGTGAATATCCTCGGCCTTTGTTACTTATTAGGATTATGATTACAGCTGCACAATATATTGTCAAAATACTATCGTATCGTGACATCAGGTGATACAATATCCGTATCATGAGCACCATCACAAACAGTGAGCAGAACTAATTCACTTTAGTTTTACTCTTGTTTTGATCCAGAGTCCGTATTTTGTGACTTCTGCAAACTGAAAAACGATTCATGTTTAAATAGAATGGATCATGTCGTGTTGAAATGTTTTGGTAAAATATCGCAGTATTGCATCGCCAAATTACTTCATTATTCAATCAATCAATCAATCAGGGGTTTTGTTTAGCCCAATGTCACAGCAGGAGTTTCCTCACAGCTGCACTAACACTAAGGCAATAACACAGAACAGTTAAGACACACTTACAGGAGAGGGTTTAAACATGTTCAGCAGACATTCCCAAAGTCCGGGACATCGTGGCCCCTCATCAATCCGTAAATCTCTCAGGCCCCAAATCATAATCATTTATTTCTTTAAAGGAATGTTTTTTTTACATCCAGCAATGACTGTGGCTGAATAAACTGGTAGATTTCAAAAAGATTTTTTCCAATGTACTTGTTTTGTAGACGTGCTTTGGGGGCCTGGACCCCACTTTGGGAACCACTGATGTAGAGTTTTGTTACAAGTCCTGTACCTATATATGAATGTGTGTTAAAAGCTGTAAATACTGCACAGAAAACTAAACAAAAACAGTGTGTGTGTGTGTGTAAAGTAAACTCGGAACCATCAATCAATCAATCCATCAATCCATTTTCCCGACCAAGTTTACGCCAAAAAATCATCACTTCTGTCCCAAAGTTATGGCCGACAGTCAATCATGTAGATGGAAGGGCGGTCACTTAGGTCGCCTATGCCCAGATCAGAGCTGGTCCTGACGACCCGTCTCTGCTTCTCCTTCACCACTGAACTGAGATCAAACGTTTCAGTTTTACTGTTAGTTTTTAATGAGTGATGATAAGGTTCAACATTTGGGTATTTCTCTTCGACATTTACGTCTAGGCGTGAGGTCAGAGAGGCCGAGCACTGAGATCCTTTTAACAAATCACTTAATTCCACTATGACACGCATGTGGATCGTGTTCTGTTCTGTGACCTCATACCTGCTGAAGGAACCGTGGTCCTTGCAGGGGCTCCTCGAGCGTGATCCTTAACGTCTGTGGTCCTTGCAGGTGCTCCTTGAGCGTGGTCCTTAACGTCTGTGGTCCTTGTCTGTGGTCCTTGCAGGTGCTCCTTGAGCGTGGTCCTTAACGTCTGTGGTCCTTGTCTGTGGTCCTTGCAGGTGCTCCTTGAGCGTGATCCTTAACGTCTGTGGTCCTTGTCTGTGGTACTTGCAGGTGCTCCTTGACCGTGGTCCTTAACGTCTGTGGTCCTTGTCTGTGGTCCTTGCAGGTGCTCCTTGAGCGTGGTCCTTAACGTCTGTGGTCCTTGTCTGTGGTCCTTGCAGGTGCTCCTTGAGCGTGGTCCTTAACGTCTGTGGTCCTTGTCTGTGGTCCTTGCAGGTGCTCCTTGAGCGTGGTCCTTGACGTCCGTGGTCCTTGCAGGTGGTCGGGCTGGGGGCCATGGAGGAGCTGCTGTTGCCGAGCGGCGAGGAGGAGACGCGGTCATGTGACAGCGGGATGTTCACGCAGCCCAGCGCCAACGGGACGACGACCACGGGAAACCGGCTGAAGCGCCTGTGGCGGCGGCCGGGCTCCGCGCAGCTGCGGGACAACATCCGCAACTTCTGCAAGAGGAACGGGCTCCTCACGCTGTCCGTGATCGCCGTCATCACGGGCTGCACGCTCGGCTTCATGCTGCGCGGCACCCAGCTCTCCACACAGGTCAGACACACTCAGAGATCACGCTAAGATCACGCTAAGACCACGCCAAGACCACGCCAAGATCAGGCTTAGATCACGCTAAGATCAGGCTAAGATCAGGCTAAGATCAGGCTAAGATCACGCCAAGACCACGCCAAGATCAGGCTAAGATCAGGCTAAGATCACGCTAAGATCACGCTAAGATCAGGCTAAGATCACGCTAAGATCACGCTAAGATCAGGCTAAGATCAGGCTAAGATCACGCTAAGATCACGCTAAGATCAGGCTGAGATCACGCTAAGATCACGCCAAGACCACGCTAAGATCAGGCTAAGATCACGCTAAGATCAGGCTGAGATCACGCCAAGATCACGCTAATATGACGCTAATATCACACTAGGATCACTCTAAGATCACGCCAAGATCACGCCAAGATCACGCTAAGATCACGCCAAGATCATGTTAGGACCACGCTCAAATAAATGATTGTCCCCCTAATTTTTTTTTTCTATTTTCTCCAATTATTTCTATTTTCTTGCCCCGTTTATTTATGTATTTTTTTTTCTTGTTTTCACAATTTTTTCCTCCAGTTTTGCAATTATTTTTCCAAATTCCCTCATTTTTTCACACATTTCTTGACGTTGGAGATGAACCTTTTTGGGGTAGTTTTACACCACGTTCCAAATTATTATGCAAATTGTGTTTCAGTGCCACAAAGGTAAAAAAAATAAATGAAAAAGTTTTTCAATGAAACTCATGGATGGTTTTGTGGCTCTTTGAAGCACTGACATTAATCTCAGACGCCTGTGATGATTCGTTGATGATGAAAGATGAAGCGTAATCATCGAACTGATAAGAGATTTGTGGATGATTCAGACACACTCGGGTGCAGATAAAGGCACAATGAGGACGGTTTCTGCCAGACAAATACATCAGATTAAGAGAACAGATGCTACAAAGCTGCTGGTGCCTCTGGAGTCTCCCGAACATGAAGGTGTAGGACCCTCCAGAGGCTACAGTTGTGCATAAACCTTCTATCCGGGCCTCCCCTAAACTGTTCATTGAAGCTGAAGCAGAAACGGCTGCAGTGGCTCAGAAATACATGAGGACTCATTTTCAAACAGTCTTGTTCACTGATGAGGCCGTGTGACCCTGGATGGTCAGATGGATGGAGTAGTGGATGGTTGGTGAATGGCTTCAATGTCCCAACAAGGCTGTGACGTCAGTAAGGAGGGGTGGAGTCATGATTTGGGCCAGAATCATGGTGAGAGAACTGGCCGGTTCCTTTAGGATCCCTGAAGGTGAAGGAGAGAAAACTCATGATGTGGACCCCCTCCTCCCCTGACCTCAACCCTATTGAGAACCTTTGGAGCCTCAACAAAAAAAACTTCTATGAGGGTGGGAGGCAGTTTTCATCCAAACAGCAGCTCTGGGAGGTTATTCTGACATCCTGCAAAGAAATCCAAGCAGAAACTGTCCAAAAACTCACAAGTTTATTTATTAATTTAAGAATGTTGAAGCTGCTCAAAGAAGGTCTCATGTTAAAATATAACTTTACCTGTTAATATTTTTTTAATTGAAATAGCTTTTGATTTCAGTAAATATGACCTCCTAATGCTACAAATTCAACAAACATCTTCAGTTAATTACAAGCTTTAAAATGTATTGAAACGATGAGTTGTATAATAATTTGGAACAGTGGATTTTGAGTTTTTTACTATATTTATTTTGGAAAAAAATACTGTTATCACTGGGAGATTTTTTCAACCACATTTAAATGAATTTAAAGACTTGAAAATTATGCTGACTCTCATTTGAGTTGACAATTAATCAATATTAGAATTTGGAATGCGTTGTAGTTTGGTCAGTGAAACGTCCCGGGAAGTTCTGACGTGTGTTTGAATCTGGAGCCAGGACTTTCCTAGTAAGAGCTCCTGCATTTGTTTGTCTTGTTGTCGAGTTAAACCCTGATCTCCGTGTTTCGGGCCAACTGTGTCGCCGGTTACAGAAGCTCGTCCTCGACAAACGACGGCTCAGGCTCAGATCAGATCACACAGTTGTGAAACTGGACCATGTGGTGTGTTTGAAACCTCGTGTCACTGTTTTCAGGCGAAGATCTACTTCTCGTTTCCCGGGGAGCTGCTGATGCGGATGCTGAAGATGCTGATCCTGCCTCTCATCACCTCCAGGTCGGCTTCGTTTACTGCACACGTGTCATTAAGATAAGACAGGGTTTTATTTGCTTTACTGAAAGAGACCCCCCAAACACCAGCCGAAAGTGGCTCAGTGTGGACTCACGTCCTGCATGGTCTGAGTGTTTCTGAGAATCCCTGTTTCCTGAAGTGAGAGATAATGCCTTGTGAAGGTCACAGCCTCATTAGCCTCAGCCCCGGGGCAGACTGTCCATTTACCACATGGCTATATAATGTGTTGTTCATATCCTGAGCTTTTATTATGTCAGTGCCCTTTACTGGACACGTGTGGAACTCTAGCCTTTTTTTTTTAAATTTAATGCCCCCTAGTGGCTAGAATGAGTATTCTGGTTATTCTTTAAAAATTCATAACTCCGCACAGGAGGGGCCGGATTAAATCATCTCGCGGGCCGGATCAGGCAGGTTTGACACCCCTGCTCTAGATAGAGGTAAACCACGAGTCTATTTGCTCTCATTCAAAAATGAAACATTTTTCAAAAACAGAACCTGCTCTACCTTTGAGCCTCTCCCAGTGCCCAATTCACCAAATACTTAGAGTTATATCCACTTCAGGATTTTCAGTGTTACAGGGCCATTTTTGGCTCAAAATTTGACTTTTTTTTACATAAACATGTCCCACCAACTCAAACAATAATAAAAACTGGTAAATTTACCATCAGTGCATTTTTATGAAGTCAAACTAAAGATAGAACCCACATTTATTTCAAAATGTTATTTTATGAGTGAAATATTAGAGAAACAAAATGGTGACCACGAGTGTAACTATTTGCTCTCATTCAAATGTATGAGAAAATTCAAAAATTGCATTAACACACAAGTTTGACTATTTCCACTTGGAAACTGACCAGATAGTCCGAGTTTTCCGCAGAATTCGATTTTTGATATTTTCTGACTGTTGTTTGTTCAGGATTTTGTGTTTTTTTTTTACATAAACGAGGCCTACGAACTGAAAAAAAATAAAAAACACAAAAATTTAGTATCAGGCCATTAGTCTGAAGCTACACTAAAGATGGAACCCAAACTTATTGAAAAATGATATTTTATGGCTGAGATATTAGAGAAACAAAATGGGGTCAAAAATGACCCCAGGTGACCACGAGTGTAACTCTGCATTATGGGGCACACAAGGGTTAAGAAGCTTTTAGGTTTGGGTAAAGCTGAACTGGAGAAGATGTGCTCAGTTAAAGTGGAGGGTAAGAGGTTAAACTGGTGCTTATCAAGACAATGTTTGGCCTGTTTACTTTAGAGGCTGAACTCTGGGGGTTCTTAGCTTTCAAATGGGGAATGACCTGAAAACCTACGCTTGAGTTCATGTGCAGCTTTGACGAAACACAAAGAGCCTCCTACAAACACACTTTCACGCACCTTTCACAGCCAAACGATGAATGGATTAATAGCTCTGCGTGCAAAGCTCTAATAAAACTACCATAGTACTATCTAACCCTAGTAGTACATTTTACTCGTGTCTTTAATGAAGTATCTGTCCTCCTGCTGCAGTTTGATGTCAGGGCTGTCGTCCATGGAGTCCAAAGCCTGCTGCCGGATGGGCGTGCTCACCGTCACCTACTACCTGTGGACCACCTTCATCGCGGTGGTGGTGGGCATTATCCTGGTGCTCATCGTGAAGCCCGGCGTGGGCACAGAGATGGAGAGTAACCGGCTCGGGGGAGGGCCCGTGATGACCTCCGCCGACGCTCTGCTGGATCTCATCAGGTAAAGCTCCGGGCCCGAGGTTCTCGCGGTTTAAGTGGACCCAGGTTTCCATTTGTATTTTTAAAAGGGGTGTTAAGCAAAATGTACCTTATAAAGTTCTTTTAATTTATTTTTTACCACATACATTTTGAATACCGAAGTAGAATTGTTACAACATGTAACAATAATACCTCTAGTCAGGATATACTGTAGTAGAAGAAAGACGACTGATTGACAGTGGCATTTTTATGTACTCTTTGCTCAAGAAGATAAGAGTAAAACACGGCCCCAGAGAGAGAGTTTGTGTGAAGAAATCAGTGAGTCAGTGTTAGATGTTAGCATGCTACCAGTTAGCATTTAGTTTCAACAGCCCAGCTCTAACCTCTGCAAGACAAAGCCCTGAACCACAGGATACAACATGTGACTGAGGTCAGAGCTGTTGCTCTGTTTCCTCAGTGTTCATAGATGTGAGCCACACATGTGTTTATTGTGTTGAAGCCATTGACAGTTGCTAACCGGTAGCATGCTAACGTCTTGAGCAGCTTAAAGAGGGGGTATTATGCTTTTTTCAGTCCCATAGCACCAGTCTATATCACACTACAATGATGACCAAACCTTCTGTTGGTCTGTAAATGCAGTAAATTAGAATAACTGCCTTGTATAAAATGTCTCCTCAAAATGGCTGTAGTGAATGTCTTGAAATAGGCCTCTGTCTCTTTAAGAACCTCTGAGCCTTTAGACACGCCCCCTCCACACGCTGTCTGTGGCATCAGTGGGGAGGGGGTTCTGCTGAGGAGCAGTGGTTGGTTACTCGGCTGGTGACGAAAGCTCGGAGGCGTCTCCAGGAGGTGGGGGCGTTCCTAGGAGGACTCAGGCAAACCTGTCCCTAAAATGGCCGCCATCAGAGTTTTTACAGATTACTCAAAAATACGTGAATGTGCCAAGGCAACACTTCAGGCATGTTTTTAATGAGTGAGTGACAGAATAACATGATGGAAAGCTTGAAAAAGTCCATTTTGCAGAATACCCCCCTTTAAACACTCAGACTGAGACTCTGTTGACATGACAAACTGTAAAAATGACAGGGAAAGGTTTTCCGTTTCCTCTTTGATGTGTTCATTTAGTCTGAAATAAATCCTGCTGTAGCTCGACAGACAGAGCTGCTCCGTCTGTGCCACAGTTGCTGGTTCTATCACATAAATGTGCGTCTAAATATCACAAGTGATATTTATACTTTAGTCTGGGGACCACCATCATTTCCTCATAGGAGAGGTGTGGTTTACGATCGTCCAATCCAGCTTTATTTATAGAGCACTTTAAAAACAACAACGTCGATCAAAGTGCTGAACACAGCAGTAAAAATGACATCTTTAAAAAACAAATGAACAGTAATAGACATACAAAATACAAGACATTCAAAAGTCAAACCACTCAGGCTGTGTTAAAAGCCAAGGAAAAGGACAGTCGTTCTTCTTTCAGCTACACTATTTAGAACACGGCCTAAAGCTTGATTTAAAAATGGAGTCGCGTCTGCTGCTGTCATGTTGGATCTGTAAATAAACTTTTTTTTTATCCGTAAACAAGCTTCCGTATGTCGAATAGGGCGTCATCGTCTGGACGTCCCTCCTCGCTCTGTGATTTCAGCCACACTGTGTTAGTGGAAATGATTGGAGCGCCCCACTGGGAAACGCAAAATCGGGATTATTACTGTACTGCACTTGTGGAATTTGATTAATTGCGGTAATTTTTTCTCTAATAATTACAATAATTCTAAATATAACAATAACGTTTTCCCTTGATTTGAGTTGATCACAAACATCAACTTGAATTTTTTGTTTGAAGTGCAACAATATTCATTCCACAGGCTGTAATATTAAAGGGGGGGTATTATGCAAAATCGACTTTTTCAAGCTTTACATCATGTTATTAAGTCATTCCCTCATTATAAACATGCCTGAAGTGTTGCCTTGGCACATTCACGTATTTTCGAGTAATCTGTAAAAACTCTGATGGCGGCCATTTTAGGGATAGGTTTGCCTGAGTCCTCCTAGGAACGCCCCCACCTCCTGGAGACGCCTCCGAGCTTTCGTCACCAGCCGAGTAACCAACCACTGCTCCTCAGCAGAACCCCCTCCCCACTGATGCCCCTCAGCAGAACCCCCTCCCCGCAGTGTCTAGCCCTAAGATGTAAACAGAGTCATCATGGAGGATTAGCTTCATGTGTTGTGAACCGGAGCCACAGCAGACTTTTACAAAGACACACATCAGTGTTTCTGTTACCGAAACACCCAGGATTCAAACCGGTGACAAGAACACTTATTTCAGTGTCTGGTTCTGCGCCGGGCCTTGATGATGCACAGAGCCTCCGCAGAAAGCTAATGCTAAGCTAAACCTCGAGTCATCACGTGAAAACGAGAAATATGCACACATAAAGTCAATAAAACCACCACACACATATAGAACCGTTTAACAATGATCACACACGGAGCCTGGCTTGTTGATTTGGAAGTTTATTGCTCACATTTCATCTACAGTGAGTCGTAGCCGAGTGGCTTTCTCCCGGAGCTAACAAGCTAGCCGCGACAAGCTAACGGGAAAATTCACTGAATACAAGCAGCATATTATGCATTGAAAACATCACTAAAACAGGCAACTGCTTGAAGCAGCCTTTATGATGATCACACACGGAGCCTGGCTTGTTGATTTTGTAGTTTATTGCTCACATTTCATCTACAGTGAGTCGTAGTCGAGTGGTTTCTCCCGGAGCTAAGGCACTATTAGCCGCGACAAGCTAACAACCTTCACCTTCACAACATTCATTGAAAACAGGCAGCATATTATGCACAAATAACGTCAACAAAGCAGCAACTACTTGAAGCAGCCTTTACGATGATCACACAATGAGCCTGGCTTTACACATTTGTGGTTTATTACAGACTTTTCATCAATAATGAGCTGTAGTCGATTATAACAAGCTAACGGGGTAACCTCGAAAAACCATTGTCCACCTGCGGAGATAATGTCCGTCTTTGAATGGTATGGGCTCCTGCAGATCCTGGTGTCGTCCATGGGGGTATAGTTAGAGATCCATAGGGCATGGCAGTTGCAAAGAGAGAGCCACCAAACAGCAGTTATTTTTCAGGCAAGAGCCCCTTCCAAGCGTCCGGTGTGGAAGGTTCGTCTCCAAATAATATCCTGTGTGGCCATTGTTCACAAAGTGATAAACAGTAGTTCCTTTCCAACAATAAAAAATAAAATGCACCGATCGTAGTTTCAATGCTGTGGAGACAACGAGCGCAGTGTTGTTGTGATGACAGCCTGTGGAGGGGGCGTGTCGGAAAGGGTCAGGGAGCGTCTTAAAGAGACAGAGGCCTATTTCAAGTCATTTGCTACCGCCATTTTGAAAGAGCAATTTTATACAAGGCAGTTATTCTAATTTACTGCATTGACAGACCAACAGAAGGTTTCGTCATCATTGTAGTGTGCTATAGACTGGTGCTATGTGGCTGAAAAAAGCATAATACCCCCTCTTTAAAATGTGGCCTGTTTTCTGAGGTTCTATTACTGTATAATACGACTGATTAAAGTGAAATACGGTCGTCAAAAATACACCTGACGACACTAAATAACATTCAGTTCAAGGACCCCCTCACTGGTGTAAAATCCAGGCTACTGCTCGTTTTGTCATTTTAACAAACTGTAAAAAAGGAAGCACATGGTAAGTTCCCGAAAGTTATGAACTGAATATAAATCAGACGCGGAGTAAAACATTTTGTGCAAATGGCAGGAGGATTTTTAACGTTTTTTGTTTAAAGCAGCTTCAAAACTGATATTAACCTCTTAACTCCCGCCTGAACCGAGAGGATCTTTTTCCTCATGTCATCAGATTTTTTTTTGTTTGGTATTCAACTCATTTTTGTAACTTTTTTTGTCATTTTTTTGTCACATTTTTGTCAATTTTTTGTCACATTTTTTGTCATTTTTTCGTCCATTTTTCGTAATTTTTTTGTCAAATTTTATCACATTTTTGTATTTTATTTGTAATTTTTTGTCACATTTTTGTCATTTTTTTGTAATTTTTTTGTCAATTTCTTGTGACATTTTTGTGACATTTTTGCCACTTTTCCATAAATTTGTCATCACTTTTTTGTCAGTGTTACTGTTTTGTCACTTTTTGTCACATTTCCATCATTGTTTTGGTCTCAGTTTTGTTGCTATTTTCACAGCTTTTTTCCAGAAGCTTTTGGATTGGGGGTAAAGCCAAACTGGAGAATGGTAATGGTAAATGGTAAATGGTCTCAACTTATATAGCGCTTTTCCACCTACATTAGGCACTCAAAGCGCTTTACAGCAAGGATCCACTCACCCATTCATACACCAATGTACGCAGACACTGGGGGCAATGTGGGTGAAGTGTCTTGCCCAAGGACACAACGACAATGTGCACTTTCAGGAGGTGGGATTCGAACCCCTGACCTTCCGATCATGAGACGACCCTCTCTACCATCTGCGCCACTGTCGCCCCTTCCGAGAAAATGTGCTCGGTCCAGGTGGGAGTTAAGGGGTTAACAAAACTAAATCATTGTTTAATTTAATGATTATTTTAACTCCAAACAAAAGTGAGCCATGTGAGGAAGTACTGAAAAGACCTTTATCAAAAACCACACCGAGCCACAGGTCTTCGTATCTCTTCATATTTAAAAACAAGCTTCTGTATTTCCGACATTAAAGAGGCCCGGTCCCCCCCGGCTCGGCCGCTCCTCGCTCACATGTCTTTGTTTACGTGCGGTTGTTTTGGCCGCGCTCATCGTTTCCTGCTCCTCGCGCTGATCCCTTTAGCGCCGTTGCATATGGACGTTTTATTTTTAGCGGTAACTCCTCGGAGGGATAACTGACAGATAAGCTCGTTTCACCATGCGCCGCCGCTATGACACTGTGGAGGCCACGCCCACACCCAGGCCACGCCCACACACACACACACACCCAGGCCACGCCCACACACACCCAGGCCACGCCCACACACACCCAGGCCACGCCCACGGCCTGCTCATCCCCTGAACGCTGACCCTGGAGCTGATCGTCCACACGCGACTCAACGGGTCATTCAGCAAAGACATTTACTGTCACTTTAACCTCTTAACTCCCACCTGAACGGATCCCATTTTCTCCAGTTTGGCTTTACCCTAATCAAAAAGCTTCTTCGGGAAAAAAGCACCAAAATAGCCACAAAAAATTAGAAGAAAACAAGGATGTAAACGCAACAAAAATGTGACAAAACTTCAACAAAAATGTGACAAAAACTCAACCAAGTGACTAAAAAAAAGAGTGACAAAAATTAAACAAAAATTCAACAAAAATTCAACAAAAATTCAACAAAAATTCAACAAAAATTCAACAAAAATTCAACAAAAATTCAACAAAAATGTGACAAAAATTCAACAAAAATGTGACAAAAATTCAACAAAAATGTGACAAAAATGTGACAAAAACTCTACAAAAATGTGACCAAAATTCAACAAAAATGTGACAAAAACTCAACAAAAATGTGAAAAAAATTCAACAAAAATGTGACAAAAACTCAACAAAAATGTGACAAAAATTCAACAAAAATGTGACAAAAATTCAACAAAGATGTGACAAAAACTCAACAAAAATGTGACAAAAATGTGACAAAAACTCTACAAAAATGTGACCAAAATTCAACAAAAATGTGACAAAAACTCAACAAAAATGTGAAAAAAATTCAACAAAAATGTGACAAAAACTCAACAAAAATTCAACAAAAATTCAACAAAAATGTGACAAAAACTCAACAAAAATGTGACAAAAACTCAACAAAAATGTGACAAAAATGTGACAAAAACTCAACAAAAATGTGACAAAAATTCAACAAAAATGTGACAAAAATTCAACAAAAATGTGACAAAAACTCAACAAAAATGTGACAAAAACTCAACAAAAATGTGACAAAAATGTGACAAAAACTCAACAAAAATGTGACAAAAATTCAACAAAAATGTGACAAAAATTCAACAAAAATGTGACAAAAATTCAACAAAAATGTGACAAAAACTCAACAAAAATGTGACAAAAATGTGACAAAAACTCAACAAAAATGTGACAAAAACTCAACAAAAATGTGACAAAAATTCAACAAAAATGTGACAAAAACTCAACAAAAATGTGACAAAAACTCAACAAAAATGTGACAAAAATGTGACAAAAACTCACCAAAAATGTGACAAAAACTCACCAAAAATGTGACAAAAATTCAACAAAAATGTGACAAAAATTCAACAAAAATGTGACAAAAATATGACAAAAATGGAAAAAAAGAAAGAAAAAAAACATACAAAAGGTGACTCAACACAGCAACAATGCGAAGAAAAAGATCAGTTTTGTGGGTCTTAGCTTTCAAATGAGGTGTTACACATACTATATAATAGCCAAAGAACCGCCTGGACAGAATGCATTTGGTTTAGGCGGGTGGTAAGAGGTTAAGAAAAATCTAGGAATTATATTATTTTAGTTATTACAGCATGGCACCTTCACTCTCCATCAGACACTGTGGCCTAGAGGAGCAAAAGTAATACGTTATAACACAAATACTACTCGAGTAAAGTAGAGAAAAGCTTGTTCACTTTCTCCCTGTCCACCTTTGTAGTTGGAGCAGTGGACGCAGAGTGAATGTTTGGTTCATCTCTTTGTTCATGTGTTTTCAGAAACATGGTTCCCTCAAACCTGGTGGAGGCCACGTTTCAGCAGGTAACGCCTCCGTCACGTCACTAAAACCGCCTGAACCGAATCACCTGACCCCCTCTCCCTCTGTGACCCGCCTCTCAGTACAAGACGGACCTGCTGCCCATCCTGAAGGTGCCCACTCGGACGGTGCAGCCCAACTTCGTGTACGTGATCCCGGACGAGAGCGACCCCAGTGGCCGGACCGTGTACCTGGAGCTGACGCCGCCGCCCGAGATTCACTACAAGACGAGTCCCGGGACGAGCCAGCAGATGAACGTGCTGGGCATCGTCATCTTCTCCGCCACCATGGGTCAGTCTCCTGAACACAGACTCACCCCAGACACGAGCTGAGGCCTGGTCTGATCAGAGGAGCAGGTTTATGGAGCCTGAGCACGTCTTAGGGGTCATTTACTCAGTGTTTAAAGCCGTGTTTACCTTAATAAACCCTCCCCGTAGTCCCTGTGGGGGTGATACAAGTGTTTATGGGATGATTGGGGGGTCTTTCATCTCCCCCTGGTGTCTCTGGCCAGAAAACCATATTTACAACTTGACTGCCACCGGACCGGAGCCACCAATACACACTAATGGAATCACGAAGAAGAAGCTAGCATGCTAACGGGCAAAGCTATCTGCGGGTTAACGTCACTTTAAACAGTATTTACAGCCAAGTTTGAGTGAAAAAAATGATTTCCATTGTATAATTGGATGCACAATATACCTTTGTCTCTTTGTCTTCCCTGTCAGCGTAGGATTTACTCTCCAAGACAATTAATAAGTTAAAAAAATCTTAATTTGCTACGACACCTGCAGTTGCGCTTATGGCCTCTAGGGGCAAGAGTTGCGTAGTACTGCTTTAACACGCACAAACCCAGTAGAATGAACTAAACTGGAGCAAAAAGGAAGTACAGTTGATTTCCGTTTCTAAAAAAAAAGGACACAATATTTGAGGCGAAGTAAAGCTGCGCAAGAAATTAGTACTTTGGAGATGGTTTCAAATGTTTGTCCAAATGCTGCCCAAATCACATTGCACCAGCCCCTCTGGCGCCTCCTGCAGGTGGTGGGTCCACAGAAGGACGGCCTCATGGTTCTAACCGGGCCTGTTGGTCTCTCATGAGGGGCTTCTGACCCGCTCTTTGTCTGACCCGTCACTTAGGACCTGTTTGCCCTGGGAGACCTTACAGGGGTACGAAACCCCAACAACAGAGCTCCAGGATCATTCGGGCTCAAACCCCTCCACCACGTTAAGGTGGTGGTTCCAGGAGGGGTCAAATGTTTGTGTCTGACTCATTTACAAAGATAAAATAATAATCAGGTTGTTTTGATGGCCATGAAAAAGGCTCCACGTGTCGGTCCCATGTCCTTTTAAAATCCTTAAAGAGGGGGTATTATGCTTTTTTCAGTCCCATAGCACCAGTCTATATCACACTACAATGATGACAAACCTTCTGTTGGTCTGTAAATGCAGTAAATTAGAATAACTGCCTTGTATAAAATGTCTCTCTCAAAATGGCTGTAGTGAATGTCTTGAAATAGGCCTCTGTCTCTTTAAGAACCTCTGAGCCTTTCCGACACGCCCCCTCCACACGCTGTCTGTGGCATCAGTGGGGAGGGGGTTCTGCTGAGGAGCAGTGGTTGGTTACTCGGCTGGTGACGAAAGCTCGGAGGCGTCTCCAGGAGGTGGGGGCGTTCCTAGGAGGACTCAGGCAAACCTATCCCTAAAATGGCCGCCATCAGAGTTTTTACAGATTACTCAAAAATACGTGAATGTGCCAAGGCAACACTTCAGCCATGTTTTTAATGAGGGAATGACATAATAACATGATGGAAAGCTTGAAAAAGTCAATTTTGCATAATACCCCCCTTTAAAACTTCTGAACTCCGCGGGGTCTGTACCAGTGCATTGAGGAGGCCCTGGTGTGTTCACTGATCACCTGCTCGTCTCTAAAGTGCGAGCCTGTGTTCCTGTGTTCCTGCAGGATCGATATTCTCTGCTTTTGAAGAGTCTATGATAAAAACCTCATAAAGAGTCTTCTGAGCTGCTCTTAGACCCGTCACCTCGGGCCTGTTCGTCACGGGACGCCCGACCAGGGACACACAGCCCCAGACAACACAGTGCGGGCGTCTCTGCTCAGACGTCGCCTCCATGACCCGGCCCCGCAGGCAGCAGAGGCACATGGATGTTTTCTAGTTAGTATTTGATCTGTTGCTAAACGGTTCCATGGGACGAGGAGCGTCTCAGGGGTGAGAGAATGATTGCAGTTTGTGTTTTATCTGATAAGATCTGAAAAGTCGAAGTAATGTATGAGATGAGACGAGTTTATGCCGCGCTTTTATTCACGCATGCTGGACCGTAACGGGAGGAATAACTACAGGAGAACATGAGCGTGTCCTTTTTAGATCAAGATGGACTAAAGCCTCTGTGACCCTCTGTGCTCCCCAGGCCTGCTGCTGGGCAGGATGGGGGAGAGGGGCGCCCCGCTGGTCAACGTGTGCCAGTGCATCAACGAGTGCGTCATGAAGATCATCAACGCCGCCGTGTGGTGAGTCCATCTGCTCCTCACACCTTCTCACGCACGCTTCTCATTTCCACCAAGGAAGTAACAGGTTCAAAAAGTCACAAAGTGAATGAAACCAGAGAAAAAGTCGCTGTTATTTTCTAAGATTGAATACAACAGCTCTGCTCTGGACCCGGGTTCGATTCCCACCTGGATGAGGCCTTTCTGTGGAGTTTGCATGTTCTCCCCGTGTCTGCGTAGGTTTCCACCGGTTTCCCCTACCACTAAACATGTACAATAGGTTCCCCTCTGGCCCCCCCTCATCTCTGGGGGACTTTCCTGTTTTAATAAAGGTCAAATGAACATGTCCCGAACCTGTGATTTGCACTTTCATTTCTTAACTCCCACCTGAACCGAGCATTTTCTCCAGTTTGGCTTTACCCAAATCTAAAAGCTTCTTGAACAAAGTGTCAAAAGTCAAAATAGCAACAAAAACATGACTAAAAAGCAAGGAAAAAACTGATGAAGAAAGCCACAATAAACAAGACAGAAAAGCAAAAACGAGACCAAAAGAAAAAAATGCTTCAAAAATGTGGCGACAATGCTAGGTCTTCTCTACTTGTCAGCTTCAGTCGAAAAGCTTTTAGATTTGGGTAAAGCTGAACTCCTCTTAACTCCCGCCTGAACCGAGAGCATTTTTTCCAGTTCAGCTTTACCCAAATCCGGTACGCCTGTAGGCAACACCTCATTTGAAAGCTAAGGCCTACAAAACTAAATTGATCTTTTTCCTCACATCATCAGATTTTTTTCCATCACTTTTTTTGTTGGGCAGTCATCTCGTTTTTGCCAAATTTTCGTGACTTTTTTTGTCACTTTTTCGTCAAATTATTCGCATTTTTTTTGTCAAATTCTTAACACTTTTTTTTATCAATTTTTTGTCACTTTTTCGTCAAATTTTTGTCATTTTTTTGTATATTTTTTGTCACTTTTTTGTCAATTTTTTCTTACTTTTTTCACATTTTCATCCTTGTTTTCGTCTCAGTTTTGTTGCTATTTTCACACCTTTTTTCCAGAAGCTTTTGGATTGGGGTAAAGCTGAAGAAAATGTGCTCGGTTCAGGTGGGAGTTAAGGGGTTAATAAGCGGTTCTGATTATCTGGACACACATAAACATTCCCACCCTGTGAACACGCTCTGATCCTCTGACCTCGTGACCTCTGCGCCGCGTGCCTCAAACGTGCCTCGGTGACATCATCCTGTTACACCTAAGCCCCGCCCCCTCCTCCGGCACATGATCTGATTACGATAATCGCTCCGTGAGGCTGGATCACTGGGAAGTTGCTCAGTCACATTTTTACTTCTGTCAATCAGAAAGAGATGAGAATAAAAAATTAAAAAAAAACATACATTTAAATCCATTATTGAACTTACTGAGCTGGAGAAAATGCGCCTTAACTCCCACTTGAACGGATCCCATTTTGTCCAGTTTGGCTTTACCCTAAACAAAAAGATTCTTGGGGAAAGAAGCACCAAAACAGCCACTAAAATGAGAAGAAAACAAGGATGTAAACGCAAACAAAAAAACTCAACAAAAATGTGACAAAAATTCAACAAAGATGTGACAAAAATGTGACAAAAAAGTGCCGAAAATTCAACAAAAATGTGACAAAAATGTGACAAAAATTCATCAAAAATGTGACAAAAAAGTGCAGAAAATTCAACAAAAAAGTACAGAAAATTCAACAAAAATATGACAAATATTCAACAAAAATGTGACAAAAAAGTGCCAAAAATTCAACAAAAAAGTACAGAAAATTCAACAAAGATGTGACAAAAATGTGACAAAAATTCAACAAAAATGTGACAAAAATTCAACAAAAATGTGACAAAAATGTGACAAAAATTCAACCAAAATATGACAAAAAATCAACAAAATGTGACAAAAATTCAACAAAAATGTGACAAAAATTCAACAAAAATGTGACAAAAATTCAACAAAAATGTGACAAAAATTCAACAAAAATGTGACAAAAGTGTGACAAAAATTCAACCACAATATGGCAACAACAAAAAAAAAAAAAAGGTGACACAACACAGCAACAACGCGAGGAAAAAGATCAGGCTCTCAGCTTTCAAATGAGGTGTTACACATTCGGTTTCGGCGGGTGGCAAGAGGTTAAAGGTCAAAATAAAGGCAATTTTGGCCATTTTTGCATTGATATCTCTACATTTAAAACGTTTCTTGCCTGCAGAGTCTCGTCTTGAACTGAACCCCTGTCCGTCCTCAGGTACTTCCCGTTCGGGATCATCTTCCTGGTGGCGGGGAAGATCCTGGACATGGCCGACCCGAGCACGCTGGGGAAGAAGCTGGGCTGGTACGGCCTCACGGTGCTCGCCGGGCTCTTCGTGCACGGGCTCATCCTCCTGCCGCTCTTCTACTTCATCCTCACGCGCAAAAACCCCTTCAAGTTCATCCGCGGGCTGCTGCAGGCCATGGTCATCGC